>NW_017618593.1:2163805-2763805 GCF_001879475.1 Ipomoea nil | reverse complement strand
CCACAATATTTGGTAATAATAATTAATATAATTAATGAAATTGAGAAATATATGATTTCTTCCGTAGACATATTTGTGACACTTTCATTAAATTATAATTAATAAAATATGAAATATAATTAAAGAAATGAAATTATAAAATTAACAAAACATGAATATTTATATTTTTTTTTAATATACATACATATACTCTTTAAATTTCTAAATATAATTTTTTAAGTATAAATCTATCAATATAAATTATAATTAATGAAATTATATTATAGGACTTTTCTATATACATATTAATAAATATTATGTGTATATACAAAGTATTATACAATCATATAAGGATATGCGTCCGATTAGAATATTTATTTATTCATACAAAATTTAGAATTTATATTTTTTATTGATTTCTAAGTACAATTCTCTTAGTTTTTATTATTCATATTTTTAAATTTCATATATACATATGAAATACAATTTGGAATAAATCAACTTAATTATATGAATTTTTTCTATAAATTTATATAAATATGTACATGATTAGAGAATATATTAACCATACAAAATTTAAATTTTATTTTTGTATGTTATGAAATAGATACTTGACTAAATATATAAAAGTCCAACTATATTATTATATTGTACATTTTAACATCTTTTTATTTTTTCTATTTTTATTTTAAATTCATAATAACAAAAATAAAATTCCGTGCAATGCATGGATAAAACACTATATTTAAAAAATAAAATTTGATAAATATCATAAATTAATTATTAAAATATCATTTATGTTTATAATAATTAAATATAAAAAAATAAATAATTCAACTATGTGAACCAATAATAATAATAATAATAATAATAATAATAATAATAATAATAATAATAATAATAATAATAATAATAATAATAATAATAATAATAATAATTGGTAATATTATTGTTCAATATAATATTTTTAAAAAAAAAAAACTTATTTTAATTGGTAATGTATATTCTATATTAATCTATATTTATATTCTATATTAATTAATAAAAACAAATCATCCTTTACAAGCTCCCGCCTAAACAATTAATAATAATATGAAAAAAATGAAAAAGAATGGAAGGAAGTCGTACCCCCGAACAATTAATAATAATATTGGAAAGAAAATTAATAATAATATGTAAATATGGAAAATAATGGAAGGAAATATAATTCATGTGAATGTTTTCTACACTCTGAAAAATGAAAAAGAATCAATAAGCAGTATAAGGAAAATAATCATTAAGATATTTTACTACTAATATTTTACGGAAGATTTTGCGTAAAAAATAGAAAACGAATTGGTTATTACTAATTTAGTCTTATTTTACTATTAATCTTTATGAAAAATTCTGCGTAAAAAAATGTAATAAAATCGGTTATTAATAATTTAGCTTAATTTTACTATATTAATCTTTAAGAAAAATTCTGCGTAAAAAATGTAATAGAATCAATTATTAATAATTTAGCTTTATTTTACTATTAATCTTTAAGGAAGATTTTGTTAAAAAATAAAATAGAATTAATTATTAATAATTTAAATTTAAATTAAAGTACATATATTTTCCTACCCGTAATACAATTTTACTTACTGTTTTACAAAATCTTCAAATAATAATGGTAATATTATTGTTCAATTATAATAAAAACTTTAATTTTAATTGGTAATCTATATTCTATATTAATTAATAAAAACAATATCCTCATTTACAAGTTCCCGCCTAAACAATTAATAATAATATGAAAAAATAGAAATGAATGGAAGGAAGCCGTACGCCAAAACAATATAGAATAATATTGTGAAGGATATTAATAATAATATGGAAAAATAGAAATGAATGGAAGAAAATGTTAGCCATGTGAATTTTTTCTACACTCTGAAAAATGGAAAAGAATCAATAAGCAGTATAAGAAAAAGAATCATTAAGATACTATTAATCTTTTAGGAAAGATTTTGCATAAAAAATTGAGACTTATTTTACTATATTAATCTTTAAGAAAAATTCTGCGTAACAAAATGTAATAGAATCAGTTATTAATAAGTTAGCTTCATTTTACTATTAATCTTTAAGGAATATTTTGTTTAAAAAATGAAATAGAATCAATTTATCTATATCTATATATATATATATAATTACAAACAAAATCATCCTAATCCATTTTTCCCCCCAAACTTTTGTAGTAAAACTTATTTGGTAAGTAAATCTCAAATGGAAATTAAATAAAATCTATTAACTCATAAATAATAATAATAATAATAATAATAATAATAATAATAATAATAATAATAATAATAATAATAATAATAATAATAATAATAATAATAATAATAATAATAATAATAATAATAATAATAATAATAATAATCCAAACAAAATTATATACAAATTAAAATTAAAATTAAAAAAAAAAAAAAAAAAAAAAAAAAAAAAAAAAAAAAAAAGACAAAGGTAGCTCCCCTTTTTTAATGATGTGGGATCATTTTGATCCCACATTGAAAATGTTTAGAAAGAGGAGCTCTTGAGCTCCTCTATATAAGAGGATCATTGCTCCTCTTACAAACATATAATTGCTTGCCCATCAATGTGGGCAAGTATTGAGAAGTCCAAAGACTCTTTTTTTTTTTTTTAGTATTATTGACTCGACAAATTATGTTGTGGCACCGTGTCCACCTTGCAAAGTAGACACAGTTTAAAAATTGTTCATAATTATGAATATATAGTTCTATAATTTGAATATATAGTTCTATAATTATAAACATAGTGTTGTGAACATTATTATAAACATATAGTTATGTAATTATGAATATAGAGATTTAATAATCGTGAATATGAAATTCAAAGATTAGGAATATATATATCCAAACAAAATGATATACAAACATTTATTATTATAATAATAATCATCATCATCATCATCATCCAAACAAAACGATATACAAAATAAAATTAAAATTAGGCTCCCCTTTGTAAATGATGTTGGATCATTTTGATCCCACATTGAAAATGTTTGGAAAATGAGCTCTTGAGCTCCTCTATATAAGAGGAGCAATGCACTTCTTACAAATATAATTGTTTGTCCATCAATGTGGATGTGGACAAGTATTGAGAAGTCCAAAGGCAAATATTTTATTTTTTGAGTACTATTGACACGTCAAATTATGTTGTGGAGATCGTGTCTACCTAGCAAGGTAGACACGGTTCTAAAATTGCTCATAATTATATATATAGTTAAAAAATTATGAATATATAGTTCTAAAATTATGAATATAGTGTTGTGAACATATAGTTATGTAATTGTGAATATAGAGACTCAATAATTGTGAATATGAAGTTTAAAAATTATGAATATATAGCTTTATAATTATGAACATATAGTTTAGTAATTATGAACATAGAGTTTTGTAATTGTGAATATAGAGTTCAATAATTATGAATATGAAGTTCAAAGATTCTGAATATTTAGCTTTATAATTATGAACATATAGTTCAGTAATTATGAACATAGAACTGTGTCCACCTTGCAAAGTGGACACGGTTCCACAGCATAACTATTCGATTCACCGTGTTACATGTAGTATCTGTTCATATAGACTTACTCAACCTATTGAAGCCCAACGTTTCAAAAGGCTCTTAGAAACCTTATTTTAATGGTTTCTTATTTTAGTTTTTTTAAAAAAAAAAAATTATTAGGGGGTTTGACTAAGATTAACCCAAAATGTATGTGTTGTTTTTAGCAGTTTGGAGAAAATTGTTAAGTTATTAAATAATATTTTTGATGTTTTGATTAAATATAAAATGTTAAACAAGCGAATTTTTTAAAATTTTGGAGAATTCTCCAAATTATCAAATTACAATAACAACAATAACAATAACAATAACAATTACAATAACAATAACAATAACAATAATAATAATAATAATAATAATAATAATAATAATAATAATAATAATAATAATAATAATAATAATAATAATAATAATAACAATAATAATAATAATAATAATAATAATAATAATCCAAACAAAACTATATACAAAATAAAATTAAAATTAAAAAAAAAACAAGAAAAAACAAAGAGGAGTCACCGACTCATTTTGTAAATGATATGGATTTGATCACACATTGAAAATGTTTGAAACGAGAGAGCTTATCTATATAAGAGGAGCAAAACTCCTCTTACAAACATAATTACTTGCACATCGATGTGGGCAAGTATTGAGAAGTCAAAAGGTTCTTATTTAAGAAGCTTTAGCGTTGTCTTCTTATTTTAGTTTTTATTAATTTATTTATTTATTATTAGTGGGGTTTGGATAGATTAACCCAAAATGTATGTGTTGTTTTAGTTTTTAGCAATTTGGAGCAAATTGCTAAGTTATTAAATAATATTTTGATTTTTTGATTAAATATAAAATATTAAACAGACGAATTTCTTAAAATTTTGGTGAATTTGTCAAATAATAAAATTACAACAAAACAACAACAACAACAACAACAACAATAATAATAATAATAATAATAATAATAATAATAATAATAACAATAATAATAATAATAATAATAATAATAATAATAATAATAATAATAATAATAATAATAATCCAAACAAAACTATAAACAAAATAAAATTAAAATTAACATTAAAAAAAAAAATGCAAAGGGGAGCCACATGCTCCCTTTGTAAATGATGTGGGTTTATTTTCATCCCAAATTGAAAATGTTTGAAAAGATGAGCTCCTGAGCTCTTCTATATAAGAGGTACAAACATAATTGTTTGTCCATCGATGTGGCGAGTATTGAGAAGTCAAAAGGTTCTTATTTAAGAAACCTTAGCTTTGTCTTCTTATTTTAGTTTTATTTATTTATTATTTATTATTGGGGGTTAGGAAAGGTTAACTCAAAATATATGTGTTGTTTTAGATTTTAGCAGTTTGGAGCAAATTACTTAGTTATTAAATAATAATTTTGGTGTTTTGATTAAAGATAAATTGTTAAAATGACGAATTTGTCAATAATAATAATAATAATAATAATAATAAATAATAATCCAAACAAAACGATATACAAAATAAAATTAAAATTTTTAAAAAAAAAATAAGGAGAAGACAAAAGGAAGTCACGGGCTCCCTTTGTAAA
The DNA here is from genome assembly GCF_001879475.1 of Ipomoea nil. NCBI lineage: Eukaryota > Viridiplantae > Streptophyta > Magnoliopsida > Solanales > Convolvulaceae > Ipomoea > Ipomoea nil. The sequence continues at coordinate 2,758,656 of NW_017618593.1, read as the reverse complement.
TGATGTGGGATCATTTTGATATCACATTGAAAATGTTTGGAAAGAGGAGCAATGTTCCTCTTACAAACATAATTGCTTGCACATCAATGTAGGCAAGTAACCTGAAGGGTGTGGTTGAGTGTAAAGGACTCATCCATCCTTAACCAAAGGTCAAGGGTTCGATCCTTGGATTTGGGAATGGAGCAGCCTTAAATCTCTAAGCCAGCTGTCCCACCCAAAAGAGGTGCTTACAATTTAGCGAGGGGATTAGTCACTGTGTCCAACGGTGGAAACCCTGGGTATACCAAAAAAAAAAATCAATGTGGGCAAGTACTGAGAAGTCCAAAGTCTTTTTTTTTTATTTTTTATTTTTTTTTTTTTGGTTAGAAGTAAAGGAAAATTAAAAATGGAAAGGAAATATTTTAATAATAATATTTTACATCATCAAATAGTAAAGACATATTTTAAAAAATAGTAAAGATAAATAAAAAATGGAACGAAAATATTTCATTAATAATATTTTACATCATCAAATTAAAATGGAACGAAAATTAGGTAAAAATATCACTGCATCTATATTCTAATTGACTGATTGATTGGAAATAAAAAAGAATAATTAACTGAAAATGAATCTAATATTACTAATTGACTGAAAATATAAAAGGAAATGAATATTAATAATTGACTGCAAATAAAAAATGATCTATAATTGACTAAAAAATGGTAAGATCATTGCATTTTAATTAAAAATGGAATGAAAATTAAAAATTGGAGGAAAATATTCCAATAATAATATTCTACATTATCAATAGTAAATGCATATTTTAAACAATAGTAAAGGTAAATTAAAAATGGAACGGAAGTTAGGTAAAAATATCACTACATTTGATATTCTAATTGATTGAAAATAAAAAAGAATAATTGGCTGAAAATCAATCTGATATTACGAATTGACTGAAAATATAAAAGGATAACTAATTGAGTGATATTCTACCATTATATATTTTCACCCAAGTAACCCGTCCTGATGGAGAAGATGTTAGCTCTAGACGAAGATGAACAAGATTGTGTTGTCACTACCAATGTCGTCTACAAAGAGGTTTCAATAATGTGTAAATATAATCGATGATATTAATTTTTTTTTTAAATGAAAAAATTGCTATATATCTAGACAAATATATATATATATATATATATATATATATATATATATATATATATATATATATATATATATATATATATATATATATATATATATATCTTCCATACAAATGAATATGGATAGCAATTCATTTCTATAACTGAGTTGTTAGAGAACAAGCACATTTACCTAATGTATGAAAATACTAAACAATGATAAATAAAATCTTCAAAATTATAGGACCACATCCGTACATCTAGACATTAGCTATTAATTTGAGCAATTATTTGCACAAATTCAAGCAATGATAACATCAAAATATATAAACGATTCAAATCATATCTTTAAGTGCAGTATATAATATTTGATGTTCTAATTTAAATAATTATTTATCGATTCATATATTCTTAATATATTACAACATATTCATTCCGTGCATCGCACGGGTGTAAATACTAGTTACTAATAATAATAATATTATTATTATTATTATAACAAACTGTAAATTTAGTATTCGTAAATAAAACGAAATTAGGAAGCTAAGAGTTGGGGAGAAAACAGAGATTGAGGGAAAAGTGACAGAAACCCTCACCTCTGATGTTTGGGTTGGTTTGGGCCTTTGCGGGTTAGAAAAGCCGAAGGGAAATGGAATGCTATTCCTCTTGAAGATTAGCCGTGGAGCAGAGTAGCAAAGGCCAGACGGAGAAGAATGCCGGCCGCCAATGGAGCTCAGTGGAAGACTAGAGAATCGCAGTGGAGAGTGGGGGCGGGGAGACGGCTGAGTCGCAGGGGTGAAGGGCGAAGGCTGATTGTTGATTTTACAATATTTATTTATTTAAAATTTCAGTTAATTAATAGTAAATTTCGGTTAATTGATAGTTTCAAACTAAATTAACTGTTAATTGAAATTCTATAACATTTTTAGTTATTAATGGAATCCAAGTATTTTGGTTAAAAAATAATTAATCAAAATTCATCGATTCCATCAGTTAATTAAACTTTTATCTAAGTTTATACACTCTCACTTAAAACGTTTAAATTAAAGGAATATATTATTATTAATTTTAAAAATATAATAATTGCTCCTCAATTCTCATCTTGTTTAAACCTTGGGGCAATTTATATCGTGCCCAGGGCGCACAGTGCAAAACGACATTGTTTTGTACTTTTTTTTTTTGAAATTCCGTTTTTTTTTATTTATTTATTTTGTGTTTGTTGTTAACTTCTTTTTTTTTTTTTTTTTTTTAAATCCATGTTTCAAAATGTACATAATTGTATAATAGAATGTACATAATTGTATAACAGAATGTACATAATTGTATAACGGAATACCTTCTTTTTTAAAAAGATCATACACATAATCTAATATAATACATAATACACATAAATTCTTAACATAATACACATAACTCTTAACAAAATACACATAAATTTTTAACTCTTAAAAAAAATCACATGTTTCGAATGTACATTTTTTTTTTTTTTTTGAATGCTACTAGCTCTATTACATTGTAGTATCTGTTCATATACTTTCTCAAACTACTGAAACACAAAGAGCTAATAACGCCTCCACTGAAGCTCGAACTTACAATCTTCCAAATGGAAGTCCAACCCGGATACCATTAGACCACATAGTCCTGGTACATGTTTCGAATGTACATAATTGTATAAAAAATGTACATAATTGTATAACAGCATGTACATAATTGTATAATAAAATGTACATAATTGTATAACAGAATACACATATACTCTGTCGCGTCAATTCCCCACACTACTTAACAAAACGACGTCGTTTTAGGAGGGCGGGGCAAACATTGCTATGTGCGTCGTGGTGCACGATATAACGATTGAGGGGCAAATTATATCGTGCACCGAGCTTCAAAACGACATTGTTTAGTTTAATGCGAAGAAACGGAACCCGTTTCCGCAAAAACTATCTTTGTTATTCAGTTTCATTTTGTATACACTGCAGTTTCAGTTCAACACAACTATAGTTTCATTTCGATATAACTACAGTTTCATTCTATATTTATACATTCAAATATGTGAAAATGTTCGTTACGTTATTTAATTTAATTTTATATACACTATAGTTTCATTAAAACACAACTACATGATCATTTCGATATGACTACAGCTTCATTGCACAATATACACTCAAATATGTGAAATGTTATTCAATTTCATTTTATATACAATGCAGTTTCATTTCACCACAACTACAATATCATTTTGATATAACTGCAGTTTCATTTGATAATATATAAAATAATACGTGAGACAGTGTCAGTTTAGATACACTGTAATGTCAGTTGGTAATTAAAACACAAAAAAAATGCGCGCTCTGTTAATAGTAACAACGTGCCGTTTCTTTAATTAAAAGAAACGGCGCCATTTTGACCGCGGTGCACGTACACTACGGTCCACGATATAACGACTGCGATTGAGGGGAATAGGCTCCAGGTTCAAATCCAGTTGAATTCGAGGAATTGAGGCCCAAAAGTTAATTAGATCATGAGAATAATTGAAATCCATAAGCAAGGTTTCTAGGCCTAGATTAGGGTGTTCATAATTTGATAAAAGCACGGTTAGCCAATATAATTGAAAATTTTCGATTAATCATTTTTAATCAAAATATTTTGGTTCATTATTTATATATTGATATTATGACTATTTTATAGTTTGAAAGTAGAGTTAATGAACGATTTGGTCTCTCAATTATTAGCGAATTGTCAATGTAGTCCCTCAATCGCTTATTCATCAATTTGGTCTCCGAAAATAATTATTTTAGTCGATTTAGTCCCTTCGACCGTCAATTTGGTCTCCAAAAACAATTATTTTTAGTCGATTTAGTCCCTTCGGCCATCGATGGAAGACGGCCTGAGAGACTAAATCGACTAAAAATAATTATTTTCAGGAACTAAATCGATGAATAAGCAATTGAGGGGCTATATTGACAGTACGCTAATAATTGAGGGACCAAATTGTTCATTAACTCTTGAAAGTATGAGTTGAAAGATCTTTATATAAAATTATTCTAACTAAATAATAATAAATATAATAAGAGCCAATGAAAGTAATGGTATAACGAAAATAAGGTGTAATTATTTGCAATAATGAGTTTTACATTTTACTTACCTTTTTGTACAATTATAAAATCTTTCCTCATTTGGCCTTAACCTTTTTTTTTTTTTTTTTTTTGTTTTCATAATGGCGTAACAAAAAAGTTACAAAACTTAACAATTAACAATATAAAATTTAACATTGTTATGTTGTTTCCCATAAGGAGTTTGATCCCATTTCATATCCATTCACACAATTTGTTAAGATAATTTAGCATCTTCTACCAATACAACATGCAAAAGTAGCTTCCATGACTTTAATCTGATTTAATCTGAATATTTTAAAGAGAATCCAAATTAAACTATTGTACAAATCTTTTTTTTATCCTGTAGTTATACTATTGACCAGTGTCCACCTTGCAATGTAGACTTTATTCAAAAATTTTACCTTCTTACAGGGACGGAGCCAGAAATTCGGTTGAGGGGGACGAAGAAGTAGGGACGGATTCAGAATTTTTTTCCAGTAAAGACGAAACATTATAACAAAAGAGATAGTTTTTTAAAAAAAATAAACACATCTCATTATTAATATAAAAGAATGTTTTTTATATATGTGTGTGTATTAAATATTAAAAACGTGACTGTGTTAAAACCATAAGGAGTAAAAAAAAAAACTATTGAAGCCAATTATAAAATTATGTTAGTGCCAAAATTCAAACCCCTATCCTTAATCATAACTCAACATATACTCAACCAACTCATCTAAATTACTCTTGTTGACATTCAATAATTTTATTTTACTAATACTAACACGTGTACTATATATACATATATACATACAAAAATTATATATGGGGTGACCTGGAGGTGGGGTGAGGGGGACAGCTGCCCCCTGCCCCCTTTGGCTCCGTCCCAACCTTCTTAATTATTCATTATCATAGATATATGAATTATTACTATAAATACACAAATTACTATTGTAAGTAAAGAAATTCACTACTGTAAATACATAAATCCATTATTATTAGTGACATTTTTGAAGTTGTTTTGAAACATAATAAACAAGTTTGGTATTCTACAGGAGCAAATACCAATTTTGGTCTCACGAGTATTAGTAAAATGACGGTTTTAGTCCACATGTTTAATTCCTACCAATTTTCATCCACGATTATTGTTTTAGTACCAATTTTAATCCATGACTATTATTTTAGTACCAAAATTCATCACGTCGGTCACCCATCAATTTAAGACATCCCGAAATCTAAAAATTTTAAGGGCATTTTCGTTATTTTCAACTTAATATTCCAATTTGAGCATAAATAAATGAATTTAAGCCCTAAGATTAATCCCAATTTGCAGTTCTCCTCCCCATCCTACCTTAATTTGACGAGGAAAACTGCGAATTTGGATAGATCTTAGGGCTTAAATCCCTTTATTCATGCTCAAATATGGATCCTAATTTGAAAAGCACGAAACTACCCTTAATAATTTCATATTCCGGCATGTCTTAAACGAAGGAGTGACCGGCGTGATGAATTTTGGCACTAAAACAATAATTGTGGATGAAAATTGGTACTAAAACAATAGTCGTGGATGAAAATTGGTAGAAATTAAACATGTGGACCAAAACTATCATTTTGCTAATACTCGTGGGACCAAAATTGGTATTTGTTCTTCTACACTGACAAATGAAAATAAAACATGTTTGGGTAATTCTAAATGAAGTCATAAGAAACACCAGCAAATGTAAAATCTAGTACACCTAAAAGAAGCAAAAAGAGAAACATTCTTGGAGAGACTACAGCTTGAGGATTCAAAAAACTTCACCCTCAATAAAAGTTAAGTCCATCATAACCTTCAATCTACCACGATTTAAGTACCAACTGAGTTGTCCGTACAGACAGATTCAAAATACTTTACAACATAATACTTACTGAACAACATAGGAAACAAGGTACCATCCTTATCTTACAAGATTAATATTTCAACTTCCACCACAAACATGGCCTTACAGATCTATATTGCATCCAAACTGAACCCATGGAGCCTCATCATATTAAACACCTACAAGGTTAAAACCATATGTAATTAAATAGTCCTGACACAATGTCGCCGTGTTCCACGCAAACAATCTGGGCTTTCGGAGATATCAATATCAGCATATTCCATACTTAAAAATCTCTCTAGTGCAGGGGATTTCAAGAGCAGCATTTTCACAAAAAACTTTTCAGGTGTAGATCCACTAAACCCTTCAATCATGACTGTGTTAAGAATCTTCAGATCCTGCTTGCAACTGTTTGGATCCTCCAACAGTCTTGTACCCGTTGTAATATCACACAAGAAGAAATGAACAAGTGAATAACACATACAACCATGAGGAAACGAAACAATCATGAATTCATGATCGCGAAATATATAGTCCATAGGTTTCGTGTCTTACATTATCTGATGCAGTAATCTTCAGCTCACATAGGTTGGGGGAATGTTGAAGCAACTGCAAAACAAAGGCAAGCTTCTCTCCACATGAAAAACTTAACTCATACAGCTCAATCACTCGCAAATTTATTGCGGTCGGGAATGTCGTTGTGGCTATTCCTGCATTTTTACACTTCAAAAAAAAAAAAAAATCATATGTGCATTGAAGAACTCTGTCAATACTAACAATCAATCCATTTGCATAAACTACTCATAAAGGAAAAGAATGCAAAAGTAGAGATTCTCACAGGCAACAAATTGGCACTCAAGCAAAGAGTCGTAATTGTTCTCAAATACAGGGTAAACCACCTGGAATCATCAAGCTACCAACACAGAGAACCGATAACCCTCAAGCTTTTAAGTTTTGGACTGCTGATCTCAAAATTAGTGATCCCTTTACAACGACTGAAAGACAGCTCCTCAAGATTAGGAATTCTGTACACAATTCCCTTAACATTATCACTAATGAAGTGGCGCTGGGAAATATACAACGAGGGATCGACAAATCAAAAATTAAATCACCCAGAAACAATTGCTTAACTGTCCGGCAGGAAAATATACAAGATGGCAGCTGATGATTATCCGAAATAAACAAGCTAAGTTCCTGTAGACCATTTCTCGAAAGAAAACGACACCACCTATCTAAATCAGACTGCTGGGGCTTAGGATCCAATGCGTAGCAAACGTGTAAAGTAAATTCCTTAACGGGTCCAACACTGAGCATTAGAATATCATTTATTGCGCTAATCTGAGCCATACCTTTCTCATCTTCGTACTTTGAGAAGCATTTGAAGAATTCCCTATCAAACACAAGCCGCCCAAGCCGCAACCAAACATGGTTCCAGTGAGTTGAGAGCAGAGCATTTCTGGCCGCGTCTCGAGTTGGCAAGCACTCCAAAATCCTTTCCTTCACTTCTGCTGGCAGTTCACTTATTACCTCCCTTCCTGCATCCGCTTCGGATTTTCTTTGACGACAACTCGCCATTAAACAGGAAACAGAAGTTAAAATTGCTCAATTTTCATTGCAATTAAGCTCACTAGATGATGGAACCAAAAGAAATTTCCAAGAATTTGGGAAGAAAAAAAGAGATTAGGGAAAAAGTGTCAGAAACCCTCGCCTTCTCTGCTCCACTGTCAACTGACTGGATATTTTGACTTTTGAGTTTGGAAATGGGAAGAATACAGGAAAACTTGGAGCAGGTGTGGGTTATAAATAAAACTATAAATTCATTATTTGAAAGTCTCAGAAACCCTCGCCTTCTCTACTCCACTGACCAGTGACCACTGTCTAGTGTCTACTGCCAGATGTTTTGATTTTTGAATTTGGAAGAATACAAATAATATATTTGAATGTTAAAACTTAAAAGTATTCTACTAAATGATATACATTTAATATATAAATAATATACTTTAATATATTAAAAATGTATTTTTTATTAAAAAAAAGTACATTATTTGAATATTAATAATATATTATTTTATATAATATACGTTCAGTGAGTGATGAGATTAGTATATTTTCAATGGAAATTCTTTGATAATATTTTGAGATTTATGCCAATTGGAATGCTAAAATTATAATTAGGAATATCAATTCAAGCCAACCTGAGTCTCACCCGAATAGGCGACGGAGACGGGGATGCAACACCCCCCACTGATCTCCTAACCCTGACCATGAATCCCAATAATGCATATTGTAATATACTAATATTTTATTTTATTTTTTCAAATTATAATATTTGGATTTTTGGTACATATTGACTTTAATTTGTAGTAAAAATTCATTAGATATTAGTTAATTTTCAAATAAAATTGTTATCAATTAAGCTTTATTAATTTTTTTACTAATTAATTAATATTCATATTAATTTGGGCTGGATTGTTGTAAAGGACAATTTTACTTTTATTAGAGTCATTTCACTAAGGAAATTAAAACTAATTAAAGGAAATCTAATCATTCTATATTTATTTGTAACTGTATATTAATTTCATTTTGAAATCATTGGTTCACATATTTTAATTATTTATTTTTTCTTTAATTATTCTCATTGTAAACATAAATGATATTGCAATAATTAATTTATGATATTTATCATATTGTATTTTTTTAAATATAAAATTTTCTCATGTTTAGGGATTAAAAAATATTTTAAAATTATTTTTTATTAGTATGTATTTTTATTTTTAAAATATTTTCCAGCAACCCAAACACTCTATTAGTCTCTAATAAAAAACTGAAAAAATAAAAGTCATTTCATTAAGAAAATTAAAACTAATTAAAGTAAATCTAATCATGTTATATTTATTTGTAACTGTATATTAATTTCATTTTAAAATCATTGGTTCACATCTTTGAATTATTTATTTTTTTCTTTAACTATTATAAACATAAATTATGATATTTATCAAATTATATTTTTTAAAAAAAATAACATTTGCACATGTTATGAGAAGTTAACAAATATTTTTAAATTATATTTTATTAGTATGTATTTCTATTTTAAAAAAGGGTAAATTGTAAAAAATGCCCCTCTATAATATGTCAATTATCAATGTCACCCTTGAATTATGAGTGGTGTAAATGTTGCCCCTCAATTATTAAAATAGTGCACCTATAGCCCCTCCCGTAACGGACCTGTGGTTTCCCATCGCTGTCCATTACTGGTACTTCGAATCGAGGGAGGGGAAAAACAACTAAATTACATATTTACTCCGACTTAACGGTGTCGTACACTAACGGGGAACCACATGTCCGTTACGGGAGGGGCTATATGTGCACCGTTTTGATAATTGAGGGTCAACATTTACACCACTCATAATTTAGAGATGACATTGATAATTGACATATTATAAAGGGGCATTTTTTTTACAATTTTCCCTTTAAAATATTTTCCAGCAAAACACTCCTTTAGCCTCCCATAAAAAACTGATAAAGAAAAGTCATTTCATTAACGAAATTAAAACTAATTAAAGTAAAACTAATCATGCTATATTTATTTGTAACTGTATATTAATTTCATTTTGAAATCATTGGTTCACATATTTGATTTTTTTAATTATTATAATTTATAAAAAGTGACATTGTACTAATTAATTTATGATATTTATCAAGGGAAAATTGTAATTTATGCCCCTCACAAATATGTCAATTATCAATGTCACCCCTGAATTATCAGTGGTGTAAATGTTGCCCCTCAATTTTCAAAACGTGACATATATTGCCCCTCTCCTAATATGAAGAAGGAGAAAAATTGTTGTCGACCGAAGGAGAACAATCGAAGAAAGAAAAATTGAGGAAAAAAATGTGGTCTTCGAACAAGAAAGACGACGGGTAACCACATTTACATCACTAATAATTCAGGGGAGGGGCAATGTATGTCACGTTTCGAAAATTTAGGGGTAACATTTACACCACTAATAATTCAGGGATAACATTAATAATTGGCATATTTGTGAGGGGCATAAATTACAATTTTCCCTATTTATCAAATTGTATTTTTTTAAAAATATAAGATTTACACATATTATGAGGGGTTACAAAATATTTTAAAAATATTTTTTATTAGTAAGTATTCATTTAAATAATTTTCAGTAACTCAATCACTCCCTTAGTCTCCCATAAAAAATTGATAAAGAAAAGTCATATCATTAAGGGAATTAAAACTAATTAAAGTAAATCTAATCACGCTATATTGATTTGTAACTGTATATAAATTTCATTTTGAAATTATTGGTTCACATATTTGAAGTATTTATTATTTTCTTTAATTATTATAAATATAAATGATATTGTACTAATTAATTTATAATATTTATCAAATTGTATTTTTTTTAAACATAGTGTTTTAACCGTGCGTTGCACGGAATTTTTTTTCCGTCATTATGAATTTAAAATTACCCGTGCGTTGCCATACGATATCTTACATAAGGCAAATTGATATAAAATTTAATCTAGAATTGTAGTAGGAATAGGAAAGTAGGAAATAATATATTGTATTAGGGATTGTATTACCATATTTTAATGTACAATTATAGTATGAATAGGAAATGTATTACCATATATTTTATAATATTATGCAAACCTTAACCGGACGTTTGGTTGAAGGGAATTTAAATTCCCTTCCCACGTAATTCCAAAGGCCACAAAATTCCCTTATTTGGTTGAAAGGAATTGCAATTCCATGGAATTGTAATTCCCCCATTTTCATGGAATTAAAATCCCATGTCCCCCCTGGGATTTTAATTCCTGAGATTTTAGGAAGAAAAAAAGATAGTGATGAGTCAAAATTACCCCTTCATTTTTTAACCTAAAATTAATGACTAACAACAACAATAGACATTTTTGACTTTATACTCCTTATTCCCTTTCAATTCCCATGTATACCAAACATTGGAATTGAAATTCACAGTAATTCTATTTTCGTAAACCAAACACTGGAATTTAAATTCTCACTTTATTTCCAGTAATTCATCTCCCATGGAATTACAATTTCTTTCCCACATAATTCCCCCTTCTCCAACCAAACGCCCTGTAATAGTATAGGAATCTTTTGGGCGGGAAGTTAAAATGGAGAATTTTGTTTTTATATATATAGTATAGATTACTGATTGTTTTAATAAGTTTATTATTATTATTATTATTGAGTTAATACCATTTGAGGTCCTTCGAGTATATTGGTTTTGCCACGTTTAGTCCTAAACTTTCAAATTGACCATTTGTGGTCCTTCGACTTTCAAATTTAACCATTCGTGGTCCAAGTTAACCACCTATGGTTCTTCAAGTTTTGAAATTTAACCTATCGTGGTCCTTTTGAAAGGACCATGGTTAGTTAAAATTTAATAGTTGAAGGACCATGGGTGGTTAACTTGGACCACGAATGGTTAAATTTGAAAGTCGAAGGACCACAGATGGTCAATTTGAAAGTTTAGGACTAAACGTGGCAAAATCATTATACTCGAAGGACCTTGGATGGTATTAACTCTATTATTATTATTATTATTATTATTATTATTATTATTATTATTATTATTATTATTATTATTATTATTATTATTATTATTATTATTATTATTATTATTATTATTATTATTATTATTATCATTATTATTAAATTTATGCAATTAATTATTAATATTCATTTTTATTCTATTATTTTCGCACAATCTTCCTTATAAATTCTTGATAGTACCAATTGTTTTCCATTTTCCCCTTTTCAGGGAAATAATCATATTATTAATAAAAGTTTGGGTTGGAAATTACACAGGAGAATTTTATTTTTATTAATAGTATAGAAAACATTAATTTCATTAGATTTTAAATAAATGTTACCATAATTGTATGTAGTAATTTGTCATATATAAGTTTATTACTTTAATAATATTAATCATATGATAATCTATTCTATTAATAAAAAAAAAAAATCCTCCATGCATAACACAAAGACAACAATAAAAAATACGATAAGATACTCAGTACGTAAAACACAACCCACCATTTTTTTAAAAATTGAATGAAACAAATAATCCATACTCTAAAAACAAACAAATATAAGAAAATTAGTTTTTTTTTTAATAAGAATTTAATTACAGGAAATCAAATTTAGGTCAATAAAAGTAAAAAAAAATACTAAATGGTACTTTCAAACATGCACATACATGGATATTTTAATCTACTAGACTTCAATTCTTTCTCAGAACCAAAAGAAGTATCTTCATCACATGAAGAGGAACCGTTTTCCACTACATTATTCTAAATCTTGCCACCCGACCATTTTTTTTTTCTCTATAACTTGTTTTAAAGCTAAATCCTTTTTCTGCTTTTCTGTAATTTAAAAAGAAATTATATATTCATATCCGTGTCTATATAATTACTCTATATATATTTCATAAATATTCCACGTGTGACTAATTAGTTATGGAAATAAATAATATTATGGTAATTAATTGATTAGTTTATAAAATTTATTCGGTTTGAAGTTTAGTTGACTAAAATTTAATTAATTATAGAAATTATATATTCATATCTATGTGTATATAATTACTCTATATATATTTCATAAATATTCCGTGTGTGAGAATTTAGTTATGGAAAGAAAGAATATTATGGTTATTAATTGACTAGTTTATAAAATTTATTCCGTGTGAAGTTTAGTTGACTAAAATTTAATTAATTATAAAAATTATATATTCATATCCATGTATATAATTACTTTATATATATTTCATAAATATTCCGTGTGTGACTAATTAGTTATGGAAAGAAAGAATATTATAGTAATTAATTAATTAGTTTATAAAATTTATTCCGTGTGAAGTTTAATTGACTAATTAGACACTATGGTAATTAAAAAAATAATTTTTCATACTGTCATATGCAAATTACCGTGTACATTGATATAAGGAAAGTATAATTGATTCATGATAATAGGCAATCATATTAATAATTAAGGCAACGCACGGGGATTTTTTGTTATAATTTTTTTGCTATTATGATATTAGGCAATAATATTAATAATTAATTATTAAGGGAAGTATAATTGATTTTGTACTAATAATATTATACATTAAGTATATATATATATATATATATATATATATATATATATATATATATATATATATATATATATATATATATATTCTTTTAATTCTATATTGATAAGCATAGTCTGTGTATATACTTTAAGAAAATATTCATTATTAAAAAGGGGATATAATTTTTAAAAAAGTAAATTATTAATTAGATTACCTAATATAATTGTCCTACTAATTGATTCCATGCTACTATGTATAATTCATATATTTGAAAACTGTTAAAAGCTAAATACCTATTAATTGCCTTAATAATTAAGATGATTTTTTGTCAATCAATATTTGATAGTACTAAAAGTATTATTTCGAATTTTTATAAAAAAGGTATAATATTATTAAATCGAAATAATTAAAAATAATGTGTACATTGAGCCATTGAGCCATCGGGTTTGCGTTTCATCGGACTCCGTTGAGAAGCTGGTGGATTCCGATGTGTTAGTGAACTAGGACTCCTAGGTCTCGAGGCCGTCAGAGGTGTCCAAGTAGACAGAGTTGACAGTCTTGAAGATGACGTCTCCGGCTCAGGCTACGGCGCTGATGTTTGCTTGGAAAGACAAAGTCTTGGCGTGACATTCATCTGGTGGTATGCTTTGTTCTTGAAAATCGAAGGAAGCTTTATCTTCTTGGTCATCGGAAACAATGGAGAATTCCGTTTGAATCCTAGAAGATGTTTAAAGGGGTGTTTGGTCTTGAGGGTAAACGTAGAACGTCCACGTTCGTCGGAGTGTCGCTAGAGAGTTGCCAAAACCCTAGTGACATATGATAACAGGTTTTTGGGTTTCATTGCAACTAAATAAGTTGTTAATGTGTTTAATTGCAACTTTAAAATGTTTAAGGGTCTAATTGACTTTTGAGGTAAAGTTCGAGGGCCTATTTGACCATTTTCTCTTTTAAAAATAACAACATTCTCATCAAATATGAAAGTAATGATTTGGTCAAATGAAATACTTAAAAACATGTCGAACCCATTGGGCCGCCCTACCCCGCTACATAATACGGTAGATAAGGTGTGGATTAGAAATTTCAAGAACCAACAAAAGTAATTCGTATGGGTCAGCCCTACTAAGTGGTGAGCTAGCCTGGCATTATTATTTTTAAAAAATTCTTTAAATTCTCTAATTCACAAGCCCTAATCCCAGATTCAGTAAATAGTAAATAATACAAACCCTAAATCGCAATTCCATAGCATCACCTCTCCCCCTCTCGCCGTCAACCCTTTTCTTCCTTGCCATTTCCCCATCCCTCACAAACAACCAATTCAATAACGACACCGTATAACAACTTCACTAATGCTACCCATTGAAGTTGATTCATCCTTGATGAGTAGTGACACCTTATGGCTAAAGTAAGAGATTCTCTTACTTTGTTGGTGTTTGTTATTAACTTTTTATATATTTGATTGTAATTTCTTGTGGTCAATTCCAATTTTAGCATAGATAGGTGTATTATGTATTTATGTTGTTGCTATGCTTATTTCATTCGTTTCACATAATATTTGTGTTGGTGTGGCTTGCTTTGCTCTAATTTTTAAATTTTTATTTTTCATTTTATTTTCTTTTTTAAAAAATTATTAGTGGGTAAGGTGGGTTGATGTTTTTCTTCGTCTTCCTCTTGCCTGCATTGATAACTCTAGTTAAAACTAAATTAATTCTTAACCCTGTTAGAAATTTCAAATTAAAGTTCAAAGAGTTAATGGAATTTGTAGGCTTGAACAATGCAAATAAGATCCTCCAAACATTTCAATTGACATATTATTCTTTACTTATTTTTCTATTATCAATGTATAAAAAAATATATCATTAAAAATGTCTTATTCAAATATTTTAAATAACACTCATATTGATAGATTTTTATAATGTCTTTTCAATAATATAATTGTGTGATGGATCTATAGTATTGACTTAATAAACTTATAATAGTAACATAGTAGACATGTAGTAGTGATTTGATAAACTTGCAAGAATAAGTTAATGAACTTGTAGTAGTATATTGATATATTTATAATAGTGACTTAACGAACATACCGTAGTGCCCTGATTTAATGACGATCCTTTATTTTTTACAAGGGAAGGGGGACACCCAAATTACTAATCGCCTCCACTGAGGCTCGAACCTATCACCTCCCAGATTT
Source organism: Ipomoea nil (assembly GCF_001879475.1). Taxonomy (NCBI): domain Eukaryota; kingdom Viridiplantae; phylum Streptophyta; class Magnoliopsida; order Solanales; family Convolvulaceae; genus Ipomoea; species Ipomoea nil. The sequence continues at coordinate 2,743,271 of NW_017618593.1, read as the reverse complement.
GGGTTGCCTGTCTTCTCCGGGAGGGGTCCCCTTTTCTGTGACCGGCGACCGATCGCCGATCACTTTTTTTGCCTGAAAATATGCCGGAAAGTGGCCGGATTTGCAATGACCTAGGATAGCAGGTCATTTATCTGTATTTGGGCTTCATTGCATCAAAATACATTGTTTATGGGTGTAATTGCTTCTTCAAAAAGTTAGAGGGCCTAATTGACTTTTGAGCAATAGTTTGAGAGCCTATTTGACCCTTTTCCCTTTATATTATGGACCAATGCCTTGGGTGAGAATGTGATAATCTCACGAATGCACTGCAACTACTCGCGAATGCATTGCAACTCCATCTGCCCTCTAGCCAAGCCTAGTTGGTGCAGTTGTGGTGCAGCTGTAGTGCATTTGTGGAGTAGTTGTTGTGTATTTATAATGTTCTCACGTTCTGACCTAGGATATTGAGATATTCTCCTTATTCTTCTATCGCTAACATTTCATTAGAGAATTTGCAAAGAAATAAACCCAACTATATTTAATTAGAACTATTCAAACTAGATTGAATACAACATGTACTCAATCTGCACTCAAAATACTTTTTATGAAAATGCTTCTCTAGAAATCCGCTGCGCTGGAGAGAGTTGTTATTGCGAAGCCTTGGGATATGATGAATGCCTCCGAGGTGAGCAAAATCCTAAGGAAGTTGGAGTACTTCCCTCGGGCAATTACTATGAGCTTATACATAAGAACTGGTTGGATACCCATGGTTTTAGCCTTTTAGAAACTTAGGTTCTTTTTGATTTGCACATGGAAATCAGAATCGGAATGGAATCAAATACTTAGTAATGATAATGAGTTTTGGTGAAAGTATTTTGCATGTTTGGTAGTAGGGTGGAATTGAAATGATTACCAATATTGCTGTTTGATTATGTATGATCCTATAATGGGAATACATATTTTAAAAATACAAGAACAAAAAATCAAGACAATTTATTCTAATATAAAGATATCCAAAGCATCAATATGAACAAAAAAAAAAAAATCTAAAAGCATTAATCCAAGCATAAAAATCAAATTACCAATTAAGAAGCTAAGGGAAATAATGGAATGAAACCATTATTTTATTAAGGGATGAGTTTTCTAATTAAGGGGGTAATAGCAAACTGTACATATAAACATGTCGTGGCGGCTTCGCTTAGCAGCATGGGAAAGATCAAGCTCTGCATCTACAAGTGCCGAGTAATAAATTGGAGAATCGCGTACGGATATGGACATGATAAGCCAAACGACATATTTTCCGGCTTCCACAAAGATCTCCGGATCTTGGCTGATGAGTATCAAAAATTTGTCTAAGTAAACCCAAAGGAATCGATGATGGTATACACACCACAAGAAGAGCGATGATTGCCGCATAGGTATTTGTTCCCAGTTTTTGGAATTGCAACACTCCGAAAGCTTGCCCGCACAGTGTTTCCAACGCACTCGCCATTCCAAATACGACGATGAAGCCGGTGACGTTTGTGAGAGAAGTGGCGAAAACGGTGGTGGAGAGTGTAAACACAAAAAAGTAAACTTTGTATATATCCACAAAATTTCTTGTACAGCGTGTGTATAATTTAATATGCAGGTACAAAATCTCTGTCTAGTCCTCTGATTCTTCACTAATGTTATCTACTGAAGTGCCTCCGGGATTCAATTAGCGTAGCCTCCGGGATTCAATTGGCGCGTGCCTCCGGGATTCAAGTGGCGTAGCTTCCGGGATTTAAGTGGCGTAACTTCCAACAACGAGCGTCAAGAATTTAGAAGTAATCAACCCTGCAAAGTTTCAAAACACCTGCAATGGATTCAAGCTGCTTTAAGATCCTCAAATGCCTTCAAAAGACTTCAAGATCTTCGAGACAATCAATTCTGCAAAGCTCCAAAGTACCTGCAATGGATTCAAATTGTCTACAAAATCAACAAAAATGTCTTCAAATCTTCAAGCGTTCTTCAATGCCTTTAAGCTCTTCAAATGCTCTCAACACCTTAAGTCTTCAAGTTGTTCAATGCCTTCAAGCTCTAAGCCTTCAAGTTCTCCAAGCTTTCAAGTTCTTCAAGCTTTCAAGTGTGTTTTGGAATGAAATGAAGGCTCTATTTATACTAGAAGCCTAACCAACATTCCTCAACAAACTCCCCCTTTAATCAATTAATTAATTAATTAATTAATTATTCTAGAAAATGAACCTTGCCTAGAATCAAGTCCAGGTTCATTATTGTATAATCTAATTCAAATTCAAACTAAATTATAATTATCTAATTCAAATATAATAAAATTAATATTATATTTAAATTATTAATTATAATTTGAATTCAAACATGAAATGGGATTGGGCCAATTAATTAATTAATTTAATGGCCCAAATCAAACTTAATTGGGTTAATTAAATTAAATTAATTTCCATGATCCAATTAATCAAATTGGCCCAATCATCATTCTCAACATTGACCCAATAACACTTTAATCGGTCCATTTATCAGGTTCAAATTTTCGGTGTCTACAAATTGCCCCCTCGAGACTTGTCAGGACATGCCGCTTCGCGTGCTTGGAGTGTGGAAGTCTCGAAACTTAACAAATGATCCTTCAACTTCATCAAGGTGCGTTTTAATTCCATGGGCCCAAATGTATGTCCGGACGTTTCGCGAACCCAAATCAAAAGATTGAATTGCCACCAAATGAGCCCAAACCATTTTAATAACATATGCCTGGAATTTTTATGAGTCCAAAAAAAAAAAAAATCACTTATATAAAATAAAACCAAGTTTGGCCTCTAGTTAATAGCAAATTGACCCTTATTGCAAAGTATAACTGGAGCCATTCCATACGAACCCACCCACTGCCAGGATGACCTTAATTTAATCACACTTTTGTCCATAACCCATTAACTCATTTGCACAATTGGACCCATTAATTTATGTACTGTACTTGAACAGAATATCTGGATCCATAATCAACTTCCTCTAATTCAACAAGATGTCATTAACCCATTAAATTAATTTTTTTTTTTGGGTGCCTGGAATCAGGTTACTAACTGCCCGAACAACCTGCAACAAGATCAGATTAGAAGCGTATCACACCTCATCTTGACTCCCATTCAAACATTAACTCTACGAATCTAACTCTCCCATTCCGAATCAAACGCTTGGCATCTCCTATAAATTGAGGCAAGAACCTATCAACTTTACCATCAACGCCGAAAGCCTGCTACTAAAGATTGAGAAGCACTCATAGTCTGAATTTTCGACCAGGTACACTTCTTACTCTTACCTTTTCATTTTCATTTCCCCCCACATATATATCTGTAGGAACAAGAAGAAGGGAACGCCAGAAACAACCGCACGACATTAAAGGATAATTTCCCCCAGGAATCGCCGCTCAACCACTAGCGCTGCTTTTTGCCGGAGTCTACTGGATTTTTTTTTTCACCATTAACACTCGCTGCCCAGCTCTATTCTGCCTAAAAGCCGCTGGAATCTTGCCATTGTCGCCGGAGTTGGACTGCGCAACCCATCACCGGAGACCGCCGCTCAGCCGCCGACGCCGCCATCTTGCCGATTGCTGGAGCTCCTCGGCGAAAATTTTGTTGTTGTTTTTTTTTTTTTTTTTCCACAGAAGCCGCCGGTCGCCGGAGCTTTCTACCGCATCGCAAATTGTCGAGGTTGCCGGCTGCTGCGTAGTGTTTTATTTTGTCGCAAATCGCAGCTGTTGGAGCCTTCTACCGTGTCGCAAAACATCGAAGTCCGTCGCCAACGCTGCAGCCGGAGATTCTTCGCAAAGGTCACCACCCACTAGGGACCACCGGAGCTGCTGCATCTACTGGAAGCTAACTGGAGATCGGCGTTGCCGGAAGTGGATCCTTGCACCACCGTCGTTGCCGCGTACCGCGTACTGCATCCCGAACCGTTGAGGCCCATAGCAACTGGCCGGAGGTTCTTCGCAAAAGGTCGCCGATCGCTGCTGGAGTCCGCCGTCCAATTCCATTCCTTCACCTTCGCTGGACGTTTTTTTTTTTTTCACCATTAATGCCCAGGAACCATGCACTGCTGCTGCCTGACGTTGACCGTTGCTGCTGCCGGAGTTGCCGCTCAAGGATGACGTTGCTCAGCCTCTCGCCGGAGAACAGCGCTGCCGGAGGCTATCGCCGGAGTCCAGAAGTTTCCCTCTGCCCGTCTATGCTTTTCTGCTGCTCGGAAGTCGACACTACCCAGCCCCCTCGCCGGAAGCTTTTTTGTTTTGTTTTGTTTTTTTTTTTTTTTAAAAGTCGCCGGAGACCGCCGGAGTTCTTCGCAGGAGCCGTCAAACTGCCGGAGACCGTTGCTAGCCTTCACTGGAGTTTGTTCCTCGTGGTAGTCGCCGTTGGATCACCATCGCAGAACTCTGTTTTCCTACTGTTGTTGGCGCAGGAAATATTCGCTGGAGGTCCGTGTTGGAGCTTCGCTTCTCGTCCGTCGATAGATCGAGGAAAAGTTTTGCCGCATGACTTGGTGATTTTACGGTGAAGCACTGGGAAACTCAAGAGGGCCTTTGGTGAAACACTGGGAAGCCACAGAAAGAACATGACTTTTGCAAAGCTGAATCCCTTTGCAGATTTCACACGTGACCATCACCTTTTTTGGGAATGATGAAACAAGGCTTCGGCTGGACCACCTAATCACCTAATATTTCCACTATAGAACACAATACAATTTACCTCTAACGTGCATACATATGCATTATTATATACGCACACAAATAGAATATATGTGCACTCACCTTTTCCTTTTCATTTTTTTTCACTTTCGTTGTTTTTCTTCAGTTTCTTCTTTTCACATTTTTTCTTTTCAATATTTTAATAATAATAACTATAACTATAATAATAACAATAATAGTAATAATAATAATTAATAACATTAATTATTATTGTTATTCCTCCCGACTTTCTCAAACTCGGCATAACTTTAACGTGATTCAAAATGATGTACTTTCAAGATCAATGTTTTAGCGGGGTAAAAAGAGAGCTTGGTAATATCTAGCAGCAGGAACAATCGTAACAATTAATCCGTAAACCTTCTCGGTTTAAATAAAATTTAAACGCAAGAAATTCTGGACAGATTCGTGTCTTCACTTTTCCTCAAAATTTGACCTTTCTACAGTTATATTCAAGCTTTGATGTCTTCATGAAAGTTGTAGCTCTCTAAGTTATCTTTCCAACGACGCGTAGATCACCTTAATCGGATCAACGTAGACCGAGATATGAACAAAATACTAAACATTGGCCAATTGTTGCAGGATGCATGCTTTGACAATTTTCTTCCATTCCAAGACTCGTAATGCTTCCTAGACTGTTCCCCTCCTTTCCATGCCAATAATTAACGTGTGCTTGAATAAACCCACTATCTTGAACAAAAATATAAAAATTTTGTTATGACTGAACTTAGACAATAAAATTTCTAAGCTGCCTACGTACTCCCACGAAGGAGATCAAGTCAAACGTAGTTCAAATATTTTTTTTTTTTTAAAGTAAAGCCGTTCACAGTTTAAGCTCATGCGGGCCAGGAGCGTCTATGACTTGGACCCACCCATAGACAAGCGAGATGCATTAACAGTTTAACCACGTGCTGCATTTTTGGTGGATCATCAAGTAGTCTTGTTTATTTAATAGGGCCAACTTGCACATCATTTCCATCAACCAAGTTGTACATGCCCCCCGCAACCGGGATCTCATCATGTCAATCAAGATGAAGATGGCACCTCATCTTGATTTGGTGTCGCTCCATAACCTGAATCAAGGACTTCTTTTCCTTCTTGCACATGGGTGTATATGATGGTATTGGGCTGGACCTTCAAGACTTCGCTGCATGAAACATGGACATCAACTTCTCGTCTCATACGAGAGGTAACTATACTTCTAAGCCTTTTTGAAGACTCTATTTCAATAGAAGTATCGGTGTGTTCTTTTAAAACTCGAGCAGCTCCGAGTATGTCATGTACGGACTTCCTCTTAGCAGGTTTGGGATTTGACCCGAGCCTATGAAAGGCTGACCGTCGTGGTTCTACCTTGCCAATCCTATCAAAGACTGATTGCCTCTTGTGGTGTTCCTCTTCATCGGTAGACGTGATGCAATTACTTGCGGCTCTGTTTATGAAGATTCGCACTGGTTTAGGGAGCCCATAGCCTAATCCTTTACGTTCATGCGGTCCCTGCTGATTTGACTTGCCTTTACTGCCGGCTTCTGGGATAAGCTTCCCCAACTTCTGCGGTTCCTTGGGATTGTAGCCAACTTTAGCTAGAAGTTTATAAGCATTGGGGTCGAAGCCATTAGTGCGCTTAACAGGCAACATTTCATCTATTCCATCCCGAGCATCGTTATCTTTGGTTTCTTCTCCAAGCGGTTTGGCTGGGGGAGCTTTCAATGGTTCAATTCTTGTAAGCGGGAAAACAAGTTCCTTATGGCAATGAGCTTGGTCTACGACTTGTTTTCCTTTCCACTTTGGATCGGGAGGTGTGTCAACATTGATTTTGTCATTCTCTTCAACAATAACTTGTTTCTTCAAGTAAAATTTTGCGTCTGCAAAGTACGACTCTGCTTCGGTGAACGGACTTTCATCAGCGACCACCTTTTCTATCACACCGCCTTTTTCAAACATGAGGCACTGGTGCCATGATGAGGGGACTACTCCGTTCTCATGTATCCAAGGTCGGCCTAGCAACAAATTGTAAGACGTCCTTGCATCTATCACATAACATAGTGTATTTGAGTTCAATGTTCCGACCCTGAGATCGAGTCTGATGGTACCTAGTGCCCTTTGCCCACCTTGATTAAAACCTTGAATCATCAGGCGGCTTTGAGAGAGCTCGTCGATAGAGATGCCAAGTTCTTTCATAGCTTGGAGTGACAGAATGTTAACAGCCGATCCTTGATCAATCAAAATCCTTTTGATTCCTTGCTCGCGTGCATAACCGTCTACGAACAGCGGGCGATTGTGTGGTGCACCACCAAGCAATAGATCTTCATCTTTGAAAATTATCTCCGCAGTGTAAGACGCGGCTTTGCGAGTTTGGACCTCGCTGCTTCCTTCAATCAAGGGGAATGAAGATTCTCCCACTCCAACATGTTCTTCATTGGTATTCAAGCAAGTTCCAAGAATGTCTGTTCTACTTAGGCGAAACCCCTTTGGCATGTATTGAGCTAGGATAACTGGTGCCCGTGGCTTGTTGGGAAGTCCTTTCTTCTTCGAGTCATGGACAGGGTCCCTTGCCGACTTTTTCTCAACCCATTGCTTTGTCATTTTCTTCAATGGTCTAATATGACTAGCAGGATCAAGTTGTGATGGTTTTAAATACTGGACGCCAGCATGCTTTACTTTAAATGGAAGTGTGCATTTATGTTGCTTGCCCCCATTATTCTCCTCATCTTCTATAAGTAATGGAGCAAACCTCCCACATGAAATTTGGTTTATGCTTGCGCTAGCATCCGCAAGCTCTATCTTTCCATCACGAGCAAGCCCCATCACTTTATCCTTAAAGACGAAGCATTTTTCAATTGGGTGTCCGAGGAGACGATGATACTTGCAATAGTTGAGGTCATCTACCCTAGAAGCTTCTTCGGGGCGCTTCATCTCAGGCAACTCAATTAATTTGAGTTTCAGCAACTCGTCAAACATAGGAGAAACGTCAGAATCCAAGAATGGATATTGTTTCTCTTGCCACTCTTCCACAATTGTTTTTCTAGCTCCCCTTGATGGGCCAATGAATGATCTTTGCTTGGGCTTCTCAACCACTTTGGTGAAAACCCGCATTGGTCCTGTCATCACGTTCATCGTCTCTTTTTTCTCTTGCTTTGGAAAGAACTTACTCCATTTGTTGACGTATTGGTTTGCAGGTGCCTTTGATGAGTCGGGAATACTTGACATACTTAGTCCCCCATTAGCTTCAATACTCAATTCCATGTCATGAGCACGACTGGATAGTTCTTCAAATGTTCTAGGCTTGATTCCCTGCAAGATGTAAGAGAGCTCAAAGTGCATGCCTCGGATGCACATTTCAATTGCGGAGCTTTGTGATATCCTCTCTTTACAGTTAAGGCACAACTCCCTCCATCTCTCGATGAAGGATCCTGCACGTTCACCCTTCCATTGGTGGGTAGTGGTGAGCTCCAAGAAGCTGACAGTCTTTCTTGTGCTATAGAAGCGGGTCAAGAACTCGCGCTCCATATCATTCCAGCTATCAATGCAACCATGCTCCAGGTCGGTGTACCAATCAAAGGCCGTGCCCTTCAGAGAGCGGGCGAACTGCTTGACGAGGAGATCTCCGTATGTTCCAGCATCATTACAGGTTTCAATGAAGTGGGCGATGTGCTGCCTCGGGTTGCCTTTTCCATCAAACTGCTGGAATTTGGGAGGTTGATAGCCCAGCGGCATCTTCATTTCTTCAATCCTCTGAGTATAGGGCTTAGTGTAAGTGTGCGAAAATTTTCCTCCCTCGAGCTTCCCTTTAATTGCTTCCATGATGTAGTCGTTCAACTGCTCAACAGGTATCATGCCCTCAGAAATTGGAATACTTTTCTCAGCGGGTGGTGGACGAGAGATTGTCTCTTCCATTCCTTGCCTACTTTCATGACGCGGTGACTCGACATCAATATCATCCTCTTGGGTTTGAGGCTGCTTCTCGGAAGCTCGACTTGTTTCGTCGTTTCTTCCGCTTTCAACCTTTTCACTGAGCTCATTGATTCTCCTTTCTTGGTTATGCATGAACGTAGTTATCCCCTCAAGAGCTTTGGTGATGTTTGCTAGCTGTTCCTCCACCGAAGCTGCGTTCGTCGTCATAACGGGCATGACTGTGTAGCTGTGAGTCAATTCTGACGATGTTTTCTGCAGAGGTGATAATTGAGATGTAGGAGACGAGTTACCACTGCTAGGGGTTCCTTTTGGGGGAGTCATACTCCCGCTGCTGGGAGTTCCTTTTGGGGTAGTAGGGCCCATATGACTCTTGTCGCCAACAGTTTCCCTCGTCGAAGATGAACCCTTGTCATATGCGGCTTTCCATGACTTGGTGGAGTTGCTCTCAATCCTTCGGACGATGTTACGAACCATGTTCTGGGTCTCGTTCAGTTGCACCCCTAGGTTCCTCACTTCGCTCCGAGTCATTGCTCCTTCCACATTTTGGCTATCACCGGAACCGGCCACGGATGATGCCTTGGAGCGGGTAGCTTGAGCATAGGTCATCTTGGAGAAGGGATTTCTTGATGCCATTTGGATTCCTTCCTTGTAGAGCTCGTGAATCAATAGTGAAGAGATGAGAGGCAGAGTAGTCCCACTGGGCGTGCCAAAATCTGTAAACACAAAAAAGTAAACTTTGTATATATCCACAAAATTTCTTGTACAGCGTATGTATAATTTAATATGCAGGTACGAAATCTCTGTCTAGTCCTCTGATTCTTCACTAATGTTATCTACTGAAGTGCCTCCGGGATTCAATTAGCGTAGCCTCCGGGATTCAATTGGCGCGTGCCTCCGGGATTCAAGTGGCGTAGCTTCCGGGATTTAAGTGGCGTAACTTCCAACAACGAGCGTCAAGAATTTAGAAGTAATCAACCCTGCAAAGTTTCAAAACACCTGCAATGGATTCAAGCTGCTTTAAGATCCTCAAATGCCTTCAAAAGACTTCAAGATCTTCGAGACAATCAATTCTGCAAAGCTCCAAAGTACCTGCAATGGATTCAAATTGTCTGCAAAATCAACAAAAATGTCTTCAAATCTTCAAGCGTTCTTCAATGCCTTTAAGCTCTTCAAATGCTCTCAACACCTTAAGTCTTCAAGTTGTTCAATGCCTTCAAGCTCTAAGCCTTCAAGTTCTCCAAGCTTTCAAGTTCTTCAAGCTTTCAAGTGTGTTTTGGAATGAAATGAAGGCTCTATTTATACTAGAAGCCTAACCAACATTCCTCAACAAACTCCCCCTTTAATCAATTAATTAATTAATTAATTAATTATTCTAGAAAATGAACCTTGCCTAGAATCAAGTCCAGGTTCATTATTGTATAATCTAATTCAAATTCAAACTAAATTATAATTATCTAATTCAAATATAATAAAATTAATATTATATTTAAATTATTAATTATAATTTGAATTCAAACATGAAATGGGCTTGGGCCAATTAATTAATTAATTTAATGGCCCAAATCAAACTTAATTGGGTTAATTAAATTAAATTAATTTCCATGATCCAATTAATCAAATTGGCCCAATCATCATTCTCAACATTGACCCAATAACACTTTAATCGGTCCATTTATCAGGTTCAAATTTTCGGTGTCTACAGAGAGAGAGATAAAATAAATAAAAACATTTATTAGTAGATGGCTTAGGTGTCTGTCGGAGATGGAGGAAGGAACGGCGACGCAGCCGGCGCTATTGCTTTTCCATGAATAATCAATTTTAAAGGAATTACGTTTTTCCGGCAATATTTGGCCGGCGATTTGGCCAGGAGGACCAAATGTGTTAAAAATTTTATAGTTACGAGACTAAATTATTAGTTTTTAAAGTCAAGTACTCAAATTAACAAGACCACAATAGTCAAAGGATCAAAAGTGTAATTTTTCTCTTATGGACCAATTGTGGAATTCTTTAACAATTTTTCTGTTTCTAAAGACATGTGAAAAATGCATAAGCTCCAATAACAACATTTGTATATTAAAATTTCCATTGGTATATCGAACTCTATCCTAAATAACAACATTCTCAAAGAAGCAAGTAACAATGTGATTAATACTATAGTATTTCAGGCATTGACCCTATGTACTACTATATGAGGGAAGTTTCAAAGTTTGAAGGGATCGGTAGATTTGACACGATTGTCTTCATCGACCAAATTCTCCAACCACCGAAAACGTGATTGGTAATAATAGTGGAAATGGATGAAATTTTGCAGGTACATACCAAAAGTGGTTGGTAACACTGCTTTTAATTTAAAACCCTTGATTTTTAGCCGTGTATCTACCATAATTATATATATACCAAAAATGGTTGCTAGCATAGCTTATATGTAGATTTATTTCATTTCTTTTTCTCCCAAATTTATTTCATTTCTTGAGCATCTAGGATTTTATTAGAGAACTTTTTTCTTCCGTTGCTAACATTTTATTAGAGAATTTGCAAAGAAAATGAACCCAACTATATTTAGAACTGTTCAAACTAGATTGAATACAATCGCCAAGCACCTTGTGCTCAAATGGCATGTAAGACCTCTCCCATATGGGAGGTCGTGAGATCAAACTTCAGTGGAGGAGTTGTTGACTCTTTGTGTTTCATTAGGTTGAAAAAGTATATTTGAACAGGCATTCAAGATGTTGCCCCATGAGCAACTCAATTGGTAAGAATGATTAGAGATCGAATCTCACCAGCCACAGTGTGGAAGCAACCTCTCAAAGTGAGGGGGCTCCTTGTGCGCAGTAGGCAAGCAACCCCATGGTTGGACCTTTTGGAAAGAATGTTTGATAGTCATAAAAGTTCCTGACATAAATAGGTCAATTACTAGTCACTAAATCATTTTCATTTAAATGAGAGGCATCAAAATCAACATATTCAAAACAAGGAATTGAAGTTGCATTAAAAAATATGCAATAATTAAATATTTGACTTAAATGAACATATACTCGATAAAGATGCAATCTCTTCAAAGTAAGGTAAGAGAATATGCAAGGCGGAAGCATGTAATAGAGACTAAGGAGCATTTCATGAACTTCTTTTTGTGTGATAGAATGTTACAAGTTATCAGTATCATATGATGGACTACTATCCTCCACAGTCGTTGGACGTGTCTCATTAAGTCCATTGTGGTGTAGGACAATTTTGTTGATTACATAAAACCCAACAAATGACAAAACATAACCATCATAGTTATAGTCATAAGTGTAGTCAATGAAAAAATTATCAACGTTAAATCGCGTAAGACTAGACCAAATATCTCTCCATCCGTGGACAATGCAACAATTCTAGCAACTTCTTGGTAAAAATTCCAAAATATTGTCAATATATAATATTGACAAGAAGTACGTTAACTGATTCTGTATAATTCCGACATAATCTAGACAATTGTAAAGCTATGAAGTGATTACATTTTATTAATGAAGAATATCAGAGTATTTATAGTACATACAAGAGGAGAAATAGTAGAAGTTACAACAGAACTAACATGCAGGAACACATAGAACAGAAGAAATAATATATTAAACGTCATCCACATGTATGCTTAACACGCCCCCGCAAGATGGAGGATCCGTCGGAGACTCCAATCTTGGACCGAAAATTAAGAAACATATAACGACCAAGCGACTTGGTAAAAAGATCAGCTAGCTGAGCAGAGGATGGAATATTTTGCACAACCAGCATACCATTGGTAACTTCTACCAGAGGCTTCTCGAACAAAAGAGTAATCCGAAGCCAGATGTTTCATGCGTGAATGAAACACTGGATTTTTGCAAACATAGGTTGCGTTGAGGTTATCATAGAACACCACCGGAGGCTTCTCGAGACTCAACTTCAGTTCCTATAATAGATTTTTAATCCAGAGAACCTCCACATTGCATTGCTAAAGCACGATATTCTGCTTCCGTAGATGATCGAGAAACATACTTCTAACGCAAGGACTTCCAAGATATAAGGTTGTTGCCCATATACACCAAGTATGCCGTTGTTGACCGTCCGGCAGTGGTGCAACCTCCCCAATCAGAATCAGTATATACACGTAGCGACAGCGGTTGACCAGCTCGAAGGAACAAACCATGAAAAACAGTACATTTGAGATAGCGGAGAAGTCGTTTAGCAGCTTGCCAATGACACTCAGAAGGAGTGTGCATGAACTGTGAAAGGCAATTAACTGTGAACGCCATATCAGGACGTGTGATCACCAAGTACTGAAGTAGGCCCAGGAGGCGACGAAACTTAGTAACATCAGTTGAGGCACTGTTTGATTGGATTGGTAACAAATTTTCCGAGGCAACCAGTGGTGTTGAAACATCCTTTGCACCATCCATCTTAAACTGTGTCAGTATATCAATGATATATTGGCTCTACGACAAGAAAACACCACTAACAGTAGGAACAACCTCAACACCAAGAAAATGATGCAAAGCACCTAGGTCTTTAAGAGCAAACTAAGTCGATAAAGTCCCTACGAACGGATCGAACCCCACAGAATCATTCCCTGTGAGCAAAATGTCATCCACGTACAAGAAAAAGTAAACAATAACACCATTAGCAGAATAAACAAATAGTGAAGCATCTGCCTGTGATTTTGAGAACCCACAACGCTGTAAAAAATTTGAGAACTCCTGCTACCAGGCTATGGTGCTTGTTTAAGCCCGTACAGAGCTTTGGTTAACTTGCATATATGAGTCAGGTACATAGGATCAATGAAGCCGAGTGGCTGCTCCATATACACCTCATCATGCAACGTTCCGTGTAGGAACGCATTATTAATGTCCATTTGGCGCAGACCCCGGCCCAATGATTGCTCAACGCAATGGTCAAAACTATGCGAATTGTAACCAGCTTCATGACTGGACTATACGTCTCAAAATAATCTCGGCTAGCAGTCTGTAGGAGCCCTTTAGCGACAAGACGTGCCTTGTACCGATCTATTGAGCCATCGGGTTTGCGTTTGACACGATAGGCCCATTTACACCCTATTGGAACTCCTGCTCCGCGAGGTACCAGTTGCCACGTCTTGTTGCAGTGCAGAGCTTCGAACTCTTCATCCATGGTCTTCCTCCACCGGCATCTTTTAGGGCCTGAGTGACGGTAGTAGGTTCTAGAGTGGGAGGCAAGGGATGTGTTGTGGTGAAGCTGAGAACGTAATCAGAGTACCAAGGATTAGGACGACGTTGTCTAGTAGACCTACGCAAACGAGGTTGTGGTTGGGAACTTTCGGAGGCAGTCATGGGCAGTGAAGATTCATTGGACCTGTGGGTGGTAGGACTTGGGCTAGAAGTAACGTTCAATGATGAACAGGGAAACGCATTGTGTGGGATGAGCGATGGCGATTCAGCGGAAGGATTGTTCATAGTAGGCGACGACAACTTGGAAGAATTATTGTGCAAATTTCCAATGGAAGTTTCCGGAGTAGCGTGTGGCGGAACTTGAGGTGTACTGGAGTGTGAAGAGTCAGACACTGAATAGGAGTTTATAGGCATTGGAAAACCCTCAGCAGACTGCATAGTAGAATAAGGAGGCTTGAACAGAACCTGTGGTTATTCAGAAGTGTGAGAAACTAATGAACTTGCAAGCTGCAATTCCTTAAAGGGAAAACACCAGGAAGAAACCTAACATGCCTAGAAACATACACCCGATTAGTAACAAAGTCTAGACACTTGTAGGCTGATTCAGTGCTAGAGTAACCGAGAAAAATACAGGGATGTGACTTCGGCTCCAGTTTCTTAGCATTATAGGGCTGCAACCACAGAAACAAAGGCAGCCAAACAGTTGTAATTTTTCATCATTAGGGGCTACTTGAATAAAACATGGAAAGAGACTGATTACCTAAGATCGGTGTCGGTAGTCGATTAATGAGGTAAGCAGCGGTGAGAAAGGCATAAAACCAGTACGAGGTTGACAGGGAGGCAGAGTGGAGAAGAGACATGACTGTTTCGACGATATATTTGTGTCGCCGTTCAGTTGTCCCATTGTGCTCAGGAGTGCGAGGTAGCGTAGTGAAATGAGAAATACCATGAGCATTAAATATTGGAACTAGTTTAATGAACTCACCCCATTATCTGAGTAAACAGGAATAATTAGGAGTCCAAAAACCTTCTCAACCAGACAACTGAGGGAAAATTGTAAAAACATCTAACTTATGTTTTAAAGGATACATCCAAATGTATTTTGAGAAATGATCAACAAAAATGACATAATAAGAAAATTCATCCATAGACTTCTCAGAAGTTCCCCTTACATTAGTACTCCCTCAGTCCCTAATTGAATGTCTCATTTGCTTTTTGCACGGGTTTTAATACAACATAACAAATGTTACTAACTTTTCAATTTTGTCTCTCAAAAGTAGTGTTATTTGTACAAAGTACAATTGTACTTACCTCTAAAAATTTGAAAAGTCAAAAGGGTAAATTGGGAAATGTAGAGTGATAGTTATGTTCAATTTTGGAAAGATGAAATTATTTTGGGACAAACTAAAAAGGAAAGTAAGACAGGTAAAATGGGACGAAGGGAGTATAAAGTAATTGCAAAGGTTTAATGCTAACAAGAGTACTTTGTGAGAATGGTAGTTTAGGACTTTTGTGTACATTGCAAGACAAGCAGTGAAACTGACGTAGTGAGGAAGCAGTAACATGAATATTACAGTGTTGCAACACGAGACGTAACACCTTATTTGATGGATGGCCTAATCGATGGTGCCACTGCGAGACATGAGACAGATGCGTGGCATTTATTGTAGGCTCATAGGTCAGAGGTCCAAAGTAGACACCATTAATGTTCACCCCCCCGTAACAGCGCCATCCCCGTTTGAAGATCCTTCACAACAAAGTGGGAATGGAAAAATTCAACAAACACTCTATTGATTTGCACAACTGTTATATGAAAACTAAGTTATTATGTAATTTTGGGACAAGCAGGACCTTGTCAAGAGTAAGTGCAGAAGAGGAAGTGGGAATTGTAGTTTGGCCAATATGAGATATTTTTAAAGAGTTACCATCACCTAGGCGAATTTCATCAGGACCATTGTACACAGAGAAAGACTGCAGAGGCGTGACACTAGGTGTTGCATGATGGGAAGCGCCACTGTCAAACAGCCATGGTGAGGACGTGCCAACGGTGGAGTTTGCCGTAGCCCGTAGGAGAGGAGAAAGATGGCGTCACATGCATAGGAAAATTATTATGTTCTTTTAAGAACTTGGCTAATTGCCGGCATACCCATGTTTCATGACCAGGCAAATTACAAAACTTGCAAATAATGCCAAAACGGTTGTTTCCCCCATTTTGCCAATTTTGTCTGTTGGTGCCAATGTTAATATTATTATTTGTGTTAGTATTGTTTTGACGAACCCTCCGGTTGGAAGTAGCTTGTTGATTGTTCTGAGGAGGGAACGAGGCTCGTTGAGTAACATTGGCAGTGGCCAACAAAGTCCGTCGTGTATTATCGGCATCTTTTAACTGTCATTCATGATCAGTAAGAATATCTGCTAGTTCTCCCAAGGAAATGGGATTTTCGCGAACGCGAACAACAGAAATAATAGAATTGTACTCCTCCACTAGCTAAGAGAGGATGTACACAACCAGGTCTTCATCTGAGACTGGACATTGAGCCAACGCAAGGTCATCAGCTATGGCTCGCATGTCATTGAGATAGGCCGTATTAGACCTAGATAGAACCTTTCGGGTTTTTGGTGAGTGATGGACTTAATTACCCGGGGTGGACCCGAATTACTAAACCCGATAAGTAACGTGAATAGGAAACAGATAAGAACATAGATAAAACGACATCGTAATGTCGCGGGGATCGTGTATCGTATTAAGATTGTGATTATCAAGCTATTACAAGGAGAATGTAATGCTATTACAAGTAGTAGTTTAGTACCAAAGGTAGAACATGATTTGTAATGCCAAGACAACGCAATATTTATACAGGACATGAGCCAACAAACTCCCCTAAAGTCATGGTAGGCCACAAGACTAAGTCGAGGCCCCCCTAGTGGGCCCGTGAGACTAGGTCAAGGCCCATCATTCTGGGCCTCGGGCACTCGGGCTATGCACTCCTAGACCCGGGTCCCTATTATTGGGCCATATATTTTCAATATATCTATCATCAGTCCCCACTCTCTAAGTTGCGAGAAGTCGACAACGAGAGAGAGTAAACGTGTGGCCCAATTGAAACCGCTCGAGACTCCAGGCTTGGATGAATGCTTCAGGGTCAACTTGATAAATATTTCGCTTATTCCAACACCTTCTAGGCTTTTAGCTTTGTGATCCGAGTCTTCGTCGCTCGATAGCGGGTTGTCCGGACGACGCAGGGTCTCTTATTTGATTTTTGCTCGCATAGTTTTGTTTTGTGTGTTTTTTTTTTTATTATTTTTTTTAACGTAGTATGTAGTTATTTGGTCAAGGATACTCTTGGTCCAAAAACTCTTCCGTTGGGGTTGGTACGCAAGGTCGGACCTCGTGCCCCCTTAGGGTGATAGCTCTTCGACCCAAGTCATTTGACACCGGGCCGTTAGGCTCTTCCGACGGGGTTGGTACGCGAGGTCGGACCTCGTGCCCCCTTAGGGTGATAGCTCTTCGACCCAAGTCATTTGACACCGGGCCGTTAGGCTCTTCCGTCGGGGTTGGTACGCGAGGTCGGACCTCGTGCCCCCTTAGGGTGATAGCTCTTCGACCCAAGTCATTTGACACCGGGCTGTTAGGCTCTTCTGTCGGGGTTGGTACGCGAGGTTGGACCTCGTGCCCCCTTAGGGTGATGTTAACATTTCCGTGCCCGAGCCGAGGGCTTGACCACGGAAAGGTTCTTCCGTCAGATAGCTAGCGGGTACGGATCCCGTGCTGGTCCTTAGGGAATGTATTGAGCGAGCAATATATATGTTTTTTTTTTAACAACCGGAATTGGCCTGTCGCTCGGACTCCCCCCTCAGAAGGGTAAAATTAGACGAACTCGAAGTAATTTTGCAATTAAAAAAAAATAGATTGTTGGTCGCACCAACATGTATGGAATAGGCCAATAATAGGCTCTTCCATCAAGTGGTGAGCGAGAGTGGGTCTTGTATCACCGTTAGGGTATGCAAAAGTCGGGGTCGGCACGCACGACCACGACCATGGATTGACCATTATATTTTATTTTGATGTAATACATATATAATTGGAGTGTACCACGTGGCATATTGTCCACTGATTAACACATATAATTTTATTAGAATGTAGATAATAATATTATATATGTACCCATATGGCGGTGGTGCATGCATGCATATATGGATTCTCCAAATTGTGGCCAGTGGCAGAGCCACATTCAACTTGCAGGGGGCCTTGGCCACCCCCCCCCCCCCCCCCCCCCAACCATTTTATTTTATTTTTTTATAATTAGTATTGCAGTTTTTTTTTTTTTTTTGCCCCCCTCACTAAATATTTGTTATTTTGACCCCCTCCAAGCAAGCTTCTAGGATAACTTTGTGGATTGTTAATTTGCTATGTTTTTTTTTTTTTTTTTTTTTTTTTTTTAAATTTGTAAATGAAATACATTGCAGTTGTATTTATTATAATAATAAATTATCATTTTGCTACCAAAATCTTTAAATTTCTGCTACTTTAATCTTTGTCTTTTTGAAATGAAATATATTGCAATTGTGTTTATTATAATAATAAATTGTCATTTTACTATCAAAATCTTTAAATTTTTACTACTTTAACCTTTGTCATTTTTTCATTTGCAAATGAAATACATTGCAATTGTGTTTATTATAATAATAAATTGTCATTTTGTTACTAAAATTTTAAAATTTCTACTACTTTAATCTTTGTCTATTTATTCTTTTTTTTTTCAGTCTTAGTTAATTCAATTGATTTGTAAAAAAAAAAAAAAAATACTGTGAACATCGGAAGTTTGAGTTGAAATGAAAAAGACACAAATAATTGATCAATTGTGTTTATTATAATAATAAATTGTCATTTTACTACCAAAATTTTTAAATTTCTACTACTTTAACCTGTCTTTTTTTTTTTTTTTTTTTTTTTTTTTAAATTTACAAATGGAATACATTGTAATTGTGTTTATTATAATAATAAATTGTCATTTTGCTACCAAACTCTTTAAATTTCTACTACTTTAATCTTTGTCTATTTATTCTTTTTTTTTTTTTTTTATAGTTTTAGTTAATTCAATTGATTTGTTAAAAAATAAAAAATAACACTGTGAACACGGGAGGTTTGAGTTGAAATGAAAAAGACACAAAGAATTGATCTTTCCTTTATAAAAGAAAGAATTCTGAAATTTAACATCAAGTAAATTCATTTACAAGTATTGAGCCATTGAATTCTGGAAGACATCTCAAATTTTAGTAGATTTGTAATATAATGATGTATTTTGAAAGATGTTAAATAAATATTAATATGTTTTATTATTCTCTCTTCAAATTGTGATTGGCCTCTCGCACCCCAAAATCCTGGCTCCACCCTGATTGTGGCCTTCCATCACACTGTGCATTTCCTACCACATTCCATCACACTGGCCACCACTGGAAAAATGTGCCGAATCAGAGCCTTTGTGTTCACAAGCAGTGGGAATTGTAGAAGCACAAATGAAGCTATTGAGAGACATGTTAGCGCTGCCACTACGATAATAACCGATGCTTTGTTTTTGGACGAAGACGAGATAGACCGTCGTGGAAAACGCAGCCATCATAAATATATTACGGAGAAGATCGAGAGTAGGGTGAAGAGACCCCTGGTTAATCTCTTGGGAAAAACATACAAGCCATATTCCCCGCCACAGCATATCAACCTGAAAGTTATGTTTCTTTCACCAACAAGTGTGTTATAGTTGAAACATTTCTCCAATTATTTCTCCACTTTTTGGATAAAACACTCATCTTAGCAATGACATCCATCGGAGGTGACCTAGGATGTTGTCTAGTACCTCCCATGGCAAACTGCTTATTCCATCAACTATATCCACTTTATGAAGGTTTCTCCACCAATTCATTTTTGGGCTTTGTCATCTTGTGCAGCAGATCGGATGGGTGATCAATAGTCTCAATAGCGCTCGTGCAAATCGAATTCGATAGAGAGATCAAAGCGCTCCACTTCGTGTCTCCTTCATGCGACCGAAACTCCCGCAACTGCCCGGGCAAAGGGGCGACAGTTCCTGTTTGTTCGCCACACTCATCGTCAACAACAGTAATTTCCTCAGAAGAGAAGTTTCTTGAGTTCAAGGTCTGGAGCGTCGTCGCCCCACCGTGATCTTGAATTCGAGCCATTAGCGCCCTTGGGGCTATTTCCGGTCGCCGACGTCAAGCCGGATCAAGATTGCAGCAGCGAAGCTCGAGGTCGGCGGAATTTTCTGGCTTCTCTTCCTAATACTAGCCGCTCCCTCGCAGGACTTCTCTACTATTCTTCTCGGAGTCCGTTGGCATTTGCGTGCTGGTTTTCGCGACGTTGGCCGGCATGAGAGTCGCATTCGGTGGCGCGTTCCATCCTGCCCAAGTTCTACGTACTCCAACGACTTGCCCAAGTTCCATCCTGCCCAAGTTCCATCCTGCCCAAGTTCCTGGAATCCTCGTCACCAAAAAAGAAAGCCGATGTTCTCCGAAATGCCTTTGCCTCGTCGCCATCTCCAGACGTTGGAATTGGTTATCGCTTGATTGATTTTCCTTTCATGAAATTATGCAAGGAAAGCTTCATCGTACCACCAAATCCAAAGGGCATTGACAAATTGCCAAAGCTAATAGTTTCCATGATGGGTTGCTTATTCAAACACCCAGTCCAGATCTTCTGCACCCAGCGATTCATGCAATCATGCGCCATTCTTCGGGCCTACGATGGGTAGCTCGGTTCCGACGGCGAGCCAGCAATCGGTGGATGACACGGTTCCGGCGACGAGCCAGCAATCGGTGGATGACATGAGGGTCATTGATGCAGTTGCGCGGGGCGGCCGCAAAGTAAATCGAGGAGAGGTAGAGCAATTAGGCCTACTCAAAATCTATCGCCATCCTGGAACTCACTTGTGATTTAGCTTCATCATAGTCTTGATCTCTGCATGTTGCAAAATCTAACAGCTAGTGGTGCAGAAGATGGCTATGCAGAATCCGTCGCTGCAACAGGAAATAAGCCATGGATGGTGCGCATTGCACTGGAGTGTGAGAAATAGACGGACAGGGACAAGATAAGCTCATATACGAGCCGATTTGGTCCATGTTTTGCAATTGGAAACAGATCGGTTACGGCAAGAAAGGGTACGTATGTGATAGTTGATCATGATAGTCATGTTAGACAAGTAGAGAGCAAGCTTGAGCCTGTACAGCTGCTCTCAAGAAGAGCACCAATGATGGATTTAATTATCCGGGGTGGACCCAAATTACTAAACAGATAAGAACATAGATAAAACGAGATCGTAAGGTCGCGGGGACCGTGTATCGTATTAAGATTGTGATTATCAAGCTATTACAAGGAGAATGTAATGCTATTACAAGTAGTAGTTTAGGACCAAAGGTAGAACATGATTTGTAATGCCAAGACAACACAATATTTATACAGGACATGAGCCAACAAACTCCCCTAAAGTCATGGTAGGCCACAAGACTAATTCGAGGCCCTCCTAGTGGGCCCGTGAGACTAGGTCAAGGCCCATCATTCTGGGCCTCGGGCGCTCAGGCTATGCATTCCTAGACCCGGGTCCCTATTATTGGGCCATATATTTCCAATATATCCATCAGTGAGCTTGGTCTTGAGGGAAATGATACGTCCTCGAGAGGCACTAGCATAACTGGTGACAAGCCGTTGCAAGACATTAGGGGTTGGATTGTGCTTGAGCAACTCCCTAAAATGGCACTAATGATTATCTGGTCTTGGCGAAATCAAACTAGATGAGATGGGTTTGCGATGGTGTGGGCAGGATTGGTAAACTTAGCTGGTTCCTTGGTAGAGCCGTCAATATAGCCAAGAAGATTGAAGCCAAATGAGTGTGGATTGTACTTGGCGTCTCCAGACTGGGAAATTTGAAGTAGTAGTGAGTTTAATAGGAAAATTTGTAGGTGCATTAAGCTGTATAACGTCGTTGATGGCCATTGATAAAGTGAGAGAGAAGAAGGGAAAAAACTTCGTAGGAGATTCAGCCTCTTGATACCATGTAAAGCTATAAATTGATTGCATTTTATTAATGAAGAATAACAGAGTATTTATAGTACATACAAGTGGAGAAATAGTAGAAGTTACAACAAAACTAACATCCAGGAACACATATAGAAGGGAAGAAATAATATATTAAATGTCATCCACATTAGAAAATGATAGAAGTTTAACATATGCAAATTAATTTTAAAAATATATAAATTTTGATTATCTATTAGAAAATGATAGACAATTAGACTTTTTATATTATTAGCTAAATAAATAAGTTTTAAAACATTCATTTTACGATGTGGTTAGGACCTTTGGCGTTGGGGAGGGGAGCATTTCACAAAATTTGGACGGCGAATCCTAAAGGATAGACTTGACTCCTTGAGAGTGCGTCACCTCACTGGTTTGGCCGAGTATTCTGGTGTTTATAAATGAGCTCTGTGCATTGCTGCATCAAGAGGAAGTACATTGGCGCCAAAGGTCCAAACAGATATGGCTTAAGGAGGGGGACTCAAATACACGCTTCTTTCGTCGATATGCTAGTCAGAGAAGGAAAATGAATTTTCTTACCCGCTTGAGGGCTGATTCGAATGACTGGGTTGAAGGCAGATTAACGAGGAAGGCTATCATGGATTATTATTCGGGTATTTTCAAAGCCAGTCCGATTCAAGGAGGGTTTATTGATGGTGTGTAGTTGAAGATTACATAGGCAATGAATACTTTGTTAGTACAACCCGTTGATATGTCGGAGGTAAAGGACGCCCTAGTCTCCATGGCGCCGGATAAAGCGCGGGGGCCCGATGGTATGTCACCCTCCTTTTATCAGGCTTTTTGGTCAGTTATTGGTTATGATCTTACCCGGTTTGTCAGTGACTGTTTTACAAGTGGTCATATCCCGGCAGGTTTAAATGAGACTAATGTGGTCCTCGTTCCTAAGAAGCGGGTTCCAGAGCGGGTTACTGATCTCCGACCAATTGCGCTGTGCAACGTGGTTTATAAGATTTTGGCCAAGGTTATATCCAATCGTATGAAATCTGTTCTTGATATTGTTATTTCACCTTCTCAAAGCGCGGTTGTTTTTAATTGGTTAATAACTGATAATATTATTGTTGTTGGTGAATTAGGCCATTTTCTTAAAACAAAGCTGGCAGGGAATATTGGCTGGACGGCTCTTAAACTCGACATGGCGAAGGCTTACGACCGTATGGAGTGACACTTTTGCGAGGTATGCTCCAAGCACTTGGTTTTGCTTCTGATTGGATTAACCGGGTGATGATTTATGTTACATCGGTTAATTATAATATCTTAGTCAATGGAGAGGTAGCGGGTGTGGTAGCGCCGACTAGGGGCATCCGACAAGGAGACCCCTTGTCACCATACTTGTTCATCTTAAGTGCTGAAGGGTTATCAGATTTGTTGCAACGTCAGGAAGCCATGGGTAATTTTCACTATTTGAAAGTAACTCGCGGAGCACCCTCGATGTCACACTTATTCTTCACCGACGACAACCTACTTTCTTTCCGGGCGAATATCAATGAGGTTCATGTAATCAAGCGCTACTTGCATATCTATAGTGAGGCATCTGGTCAGTTGGTTAACTTTGAGAAGTCGAGTGTTACGTATAGTGCTAATACTTGACTTGCTACTCGTACTCATTTAACTGAGGTTCTTGGGGTTCGGCATGCCGAGGATTTTGGGAAGTATCTTGGCCTCCCATCTTTCCTAGGTCATAATAAGAAGGCTGTGTTTAGTTATGTTGAACAAAGAGTTCGGGACAGAGTTAATTCCTGGAATAAAAAAATTATGTCAAGAGCGGGAATGATGTTTTGGTGAAGAGTATTGGCCAAGCGATGCCTATTTTTACTATGTCTGTTTTCCTGCTACCACTAACCACTCGTGATGCTATTGAAAGAATTTTGAACAGGTTTTAGTGGTGTAATTCTAGTGGAAATACATGGGGTATTCACTGGCTAAGTTTGGCAAGGCTGGCTAGACCGAAGGCTCTTGGTGGAATGGGATTCAAAATGTTACATGAATTTAATGTGGCGCTACTGGCTAAGCAGGGCTGGAGGTTATTGGTTAACCCGTCTTCCCTTGTGAGTCGTGTTCTCAAAGCTAGATACTTTCCGCGAACAGATTTTCTGGAAGCATCAATTGGCCACAACCCGAGTTTTTTATAGCGTAGCATAGTTGCAGGGCAAAATCTGCTACGTGAAGGGTTGATTCGTAGAGTGGGCAATGTGTTGGATACTCTTGTTTGGGGTATGCCTTAGTTGCAGACAAGACAAATCCGAGACTTGTGAGGGATTGTGTAGAGGAATTGAGGCATGCACGAGTGAGCAACCTGATGTCTACGGATGGTACTTGGGACGATGACTTGCTGTGTGACATCTTTGTGGAGGATGATGTACAGAGAATTATTCGGACTCTTATATCACCTGACCATGCTGACTCTTGGTGTTGGAAAGGTGATTTGCGCGGAGTGTATTTGGTTAAACATGGCTACAGTATGTTAACTTCCTCACTCTCGTCCCTTGCCCCAGTCTCGGACTTACAAGTTGGAACCTGCTTTGGAGTCTGAAAATCCCACCAAACATTAAGAAAAATTTTGTGACGGTGTTTGGGAGGTCTGCTTCCCGTGCGCGAGGTCCTTCGTACTAAGCGTGTATTTGTGGGCGGTGGTTGCCTCATATGTGATTTTGACACCGAAACAATTCCCCATATTTTATGTGATTGCCCGATTGCTGCACAGGTTTGGGGTGGAGTTACTGTATTGTCTAGCCGATCCTTGTGTGCATTCATTGAGGAGGTTCTTGGTTCACGTGATCAGACTCAAATCCTGGTAATGGTGGCGCGTTTTTGGACGTTATGGAAGGTACGTAATGACAAGCTTTGGAATAATAAAGTTTGGTCTATGGGCATGCTTACGAGTCAGGTGCATGCTTTTGTTTCAGCTTGGCATGATGGTTGGGCATCGACAAGTTGCCATAGTCGGGTTTTTTCTCGTTTTGCTTCTGCTTGGATACCACCTCCGAATAATGTGTTGAAATGCAATGTTGATGCTGGCGTTGGGTTTGGTGCGGTATTGCGAGATCATAACAGGCATTTTGTTGCCGCAATTGGGGGTCGCTTGCAGTGTTTTCGAGACGCTTATATGACGGTTAAGGAAGCTCTCACTTGGTTGAAAAATCAGAATCACCCCAATGTGATAGTTGAGTCTGATTGTTTAGTTTTTTGCACCAATTTCAACTCTTCTTGTTGTGCATTTCTTATGCTGTGCTGGTATGATTATAAAGCATTGTCGTTTGATTGCTAGGGACATTGGGGATGTTGTCGTCCGCCATGTTAGTAGGTCAGCGAATCATGTTGCTCACGTGTTTGCACGGGCAGCTGTTTCATCCTCTGTCCTAGGTGGTTGGGAGTCTACCCCACCAAGTTGTATTTCAGGCTTATTATGATGAATGAAGTTCTTTAGTTGTCAAAAAAAAAAAATATATTCATTTTACTATTAATATACGGAGTAATAGAGGGAGATTTGATTCAAATATCATAATCAAAATTAAAATTCATGAATAAATACTTAGAACAAGTTTTAAATTTTAATAAATGTAATATGTGTCTTAAATAATAAATTATAATAGAAATCATTAGTGAAATTGATATTCAGATAAATACAACTATTAAATCAAAATCAAAATTTGAAAATACATTGTTGTTAAAATGATTATATTTTGGCTGTTTTTATTAATGGACCATGCCTATCAAAAATTGGATAATATGAAAAACGAAATAGCAATACAATATGCACAAGACCGAGGAACTTTGAATGTTGGCAAATTATGCTGTGGACTCGTGTCCACTATGTATTGTGGACACGAGTCCAAAACAACGTCGTTTTCAGGGAAAACGACGGTATTTTAATTAAAAAAAATTGATTTTGTCTCACCGTTAACGACGTTATTCATTTGTGGACTTATGAATGTACAGTTATGAAATTATGAATGTACAGTTATGAAATTATGAATGTACAGTTATGGAATTATGAATGTACAGTTATGGAATTATGAACACAGAGCTTTGACATTATGAACTTACAATTATGAACATATAGTGATAAAATTGTGAACATAGAGCTCTAAAGTTGTGAACATAGAGCTTCGAAAATTATGAATTTACAGTTATTGAATTATGAATGTACAGTTACGGAATTATGAATGTACAATTATGGAATTATGAACACAGAGCTCTGACATTATGAACTTACAATTATGAACATATAGTGATAAAATTATGAACATATGCTCCTATAATTATGAAAATGGGAGAATGAGCGTTGAAGAGAGCTTTTGTGTGAAGAAGAATTGGAAGCTTGATCGACAGGAAACTCGCGAAAATGGATGCTTTATCATCAAAAAAGAAGCGGTCTGAAATTTAAAAAAAAAAAATTGGTGGAAGATAACAGTGCCACTTACGGCACCGTTACTGCATCACACTCCGTTTCAATCCGTATCCACGATGTATGTTGGATATGGGTCCATAGCATAATGATTGTTGAATGTTGTAATTAGATAATGGCATGCCAAGCATAATTCTTTGCCTGGTGAGCAAGATTTAGGCAAGTTATATTATGGACTAGGGTCTACCTTGGATTGTAGATCCTGGTCTAAAATAACCTTCAAATTAAATTTTATATCTATAGTTGACACATTTTGTATATGTAATTGATACTTTCTGTACCTGTAGCTATCATATCATGTGTCAGTTATCAAGTTAGATTCTATATTTATAATTGACATATTTTGTACTTACAGTTGATAATTTCTGTACCTGTAGTTATTATGTGTCAGCAATTATCAAGTTATTTATTTACATGTACATGAACTGTTAACTGTTGGTACAAAATGTGTTAACTAAATGTATAGAAGTTTTGTATCAAAGTTCACAATGCAATATGAATCCTAGTCTATGGTATAACAATTGACATAAATAACAGTGGGCCGGTTAGTGGGCCAACAACAATATTAACCCACTGTTGCCACCTAAAGCCCGAACCAAGTTTCCCGGCAAATTATATCGTGCACCGCGGTGCATAATCGATCATGCATCGAACTTCAAAACGACGTCATTTTGTTTAATGAAAAGAAACGACACTCATTTCGCGCTGTTCCGCAAAAAGTAACTCTGTTATTCAGTTTCATTTTGTATACACTGCAGTTTCAGTTCAACACAACTACAGTTTCATTTCAATATAACTACAGTTTCATTCGATATTTATACACTCAAATATGTGAAAATGTTATTTAATTTTATTTTATATACACTATAGTTTCATTAAAACACAACTACATGATCATTTCGATATAACTACAACTTCATTGCACAATATACACTCAAATATGTGAAATGTTATTCAATTTCATTTTATATACACTGCAGTTTCATTTCACCACAACTACATTATCATTTTGATATAACTGTAGTTTCATTTGATAATATATAAAATAATATGTGAGGCAGTGTCGGTTTAGATACACTGTAGTGTCAGTTTAGATACACTGTAGTTTCAATTGGTAATTAACACACCAAAAATGCGCGCTCCATTAACAGTAACGGCGCACCGTTTCTTTACATAAAGAAACAGTGCCGATTTGACCGCGGTCCACAATATAACGACCGAAGTTTCCCAGTATTAGAAACCCAATCATTATTGGGTGGATCATGGTCCACACAAGTTGTGTGGACCATATTTTGTATACTGTAAAATAATATACATTCAGTACAAAAATAATGTACTTTTAGTATATTAAAAATGTACATTGTGTTCAAGGGATATACATTATTTGTATACTCAATGTACATTATATTTTATAATGTACATTCAATACAAAAATAATGTACATTTAATATATTAAAACGTACTTTTTTGTTATGGTCCACATAACACTGTGTGGACCATAGCCTTCTACTACTTTCTCCTAATCCTGTCTTTTTCTTCCAAATTTCTTTTGTTTCCAAAACCTTGTGGGCTGAATTGGAATGGAAATCGAGCGATTTTAACTTTTGTTTCCAGTTTAATGGCTACTTGTTGTCGAAGAAAATCCAAAGCGGATGAGAGGGTTTCCAACACTTCTCCCCCAATCTCTATTTTCTTCCCAACTCTTCCTAATTTCATTTTATTTGCGAAATACAAAATCTTGTAGTTGAAGAATAGAATAGAACAATTTTAGCTTTTGATTTCGATTTAATGGCTCAACGTCTGTGACTTAAAATGGTAGCAGATGTAAGTAGGGATTTAATAAGTGAGCTGCCGTTAGAGTTAAAGGTCAGAATTTTGGAGTGTTTGCCGCCAGAACTGCTCTGCTCTCAACACACTAGAATCATGTTTGGTTGCGGCATGGCCGACTTGCTTTCGATATTGACTTCTTTCAGGATATCCAAAAATGCAGTGGTGAAAGTATCGTGCCTTCTAAAATAATAACTTACATTCTCTTACAGCGTGTTCGACCCGTTAAGAAATTTAGCCTACACCTCAGTGGTATCTTTATTTGTCAGTCGAATTTGGAACAATGGTGT
The DNA here is from genome assembly GCF_001879475.1 of Ipomoea nil. Classification (NCBI taxonomy): domain Eukaryota; kingdom Viridiplantae; phylum Streptophyta; class Magnoliopsida; order Solanales; family Convolvulaceae; genus Ipomoea; species Ipomoea nil. The sequence goes on along the minus strand of NW_017618593.1, from coordinate 2,714,869 downwards.
CTTTATCTGTCAAGAAATGGCATTGAAGAACTTGACATCTCTCTTTGTGATTGTCAATATAAGCTGCCATTTTGTAGTCTCGTGCCCCACAATCAAGTAGTTGCGACTCAACGGTTTGTGTTTTGATTGCCCAATAAATGCTCCTTCTATTTTTCCCGGTGTCACTTCATTAATTTTCTCTGATGTTGTTTTTAATCATGATGTTAATGGAATTGTGTCTAGCATTCCAAATCTTGAGAAGCTGAAATTCATTCGTTGTAAAGGGATTAGTAATTTTAAGTTTAGAGCTCCAAAACTTGAAAGATTGTCTATTTTTGATTTTATACCTGCAGCTGAATCCAGATGGCAAGATTGTCTATTTTTTATTTTATACCTGCAGCCGAATCCAGATGGCTTGCACTTCATTTGGAAACAATTAAGGTTCTTTGCTTGGATCATAGCTGCATGTTGGTGAGAATCTCTCTTCCTTCATATATGGACTATATCTAGTATTGACAGATTAAATATTCTTTGCTTTCTGGTTTGATAGAGTTCTTTTCAAACCTTTTATATATATATATATATATATATATATATAGAGGATTATTTTCAAATACAAACTACCCTTAAAATATAAACTCCCCTTAAAATACAAACTGTGTGCATGTAAGTATGTTAATGTGTGCACAAGCTAATCCTATATAATGTTGGCAGTCTGCCCAGTGTGCATGTAAATTTATTAATGTGTGCACGAGCTTTGATGAATTGTTGTGATTTTATCCTCCTACGCGTTGTATGCATGTAAGTATATTAATGTGTGCACGAGCTTCGATGAATGGTTGTGATTTTTTCTCCTACGCATTGTGTGAATGTAAGTATGTTACTATGTGCACGAGTTAATCCAGAAATTATTGGAAGTGCGCGATGTGTGCATGTAAGCATGTTAATGTGTGCACGAGCTCATGTTTGTATTTTAAGGGGAGTTTGTATTTTAAGGGAGTTTGTATTTGAATGCAACCCTATAGAATAAAGTTCAAATGCGGTGGGGTCTTCCCGTGCGGCGGTGCGGCAGAATTTCAGAATACACCAACAGTGTTAACAATATGCACCAACAGTGTAAGAAAACACACCACAATGAAATGCAATAAAACATCACAAAATACACAACAGACCCAAAAAAACACACCATATAACTCACCACCCCCAATGGTGCATTTCCGACAACTGTATGGTGTTTTTAATCCCACCTAATGGTGTGTGTTTGGTGATGCGGGGCTCTCTTTACTCTGTTTTTGGTGGTGTATTTTTCTAACGTTGATGGTGTATATTTGTTGAACTATTGGTGATGCCGCACCGCCGCACCGTAAGACACTGCCGCACCTGAACTCGTCTCTCTCTCTCTCTCTCTCTCTCTCTCTATATATATATATATATATATATATATATATATATATATATATATATATATATATATATATATATATATATATAGAGTTAATTCCAGCAATGGTCCTCCGACTATATTGATTTTCCAAAATTAGTCCTTGACTTTTAATTTGGACACTTTAGGTCCCTTTACTTTCAATTTCTTTCCAATTGAGGTCCTTTCGCCAGAATACGATTAATTGAATTTTAAATGAAGGGGTAAACTCATCATTTCACCTGTCTATGTATTATTCTTAGTATTTTTCCATTGTATACGCGATATATATGAAGATAATCTTAGTCGAAACCCTAAAATGTTCCTCGTCGTTTCCCATTTGCTAACTACTCGTGTGTGCGTTCCTCTATTATTGAGATGTTTACAAGGTATAACAGCGAAATACGAAGGGAGAAATACGAAGAATAATACATAGGCAGGTGAAAGGACGAGTTTATCCCTTCATTTAAAGTCTAATGAACCGTATTCTAACGAAAGGACCTCAATTGGAAAGAAATTAAAAGTCAAAGGACCTAAAGTGTCCAAATTAAAAGTCGAGGACTAATTTTGGAAAATCACTATAGTCGGAGGACCATTGCTGGAATTAACTATATATATATATATATATATATATATATATATATATATATATATATATATATATATATATATATATATATATGTATATATATATATATATATATATATGTATGTATATATATATATATATATATATATATGTATAGAGGGGTAATCACATGTGGCTATGTTATTAGGTGTGGTCATATGGTTAATTATAGGCTATTAGATTAGAAAGATCCAATGAATCATATTAATCAATATTATTTCAGTATTTTCGCGCATATTTTCCTACCCAGCGAATTGCAAGGGTAAACTCGTCATAAAACACCAGAATAGGAAAAATCACATTTTTGTGTGTTTTATTACACCATTGGTGCATTATTGTCAACACTGTTGGTGTATTCTGGAACCCGGCCGCTATAAATGGCGACTGTAATTACCATAACACGGGAATACACCATTGGTGTGTTTCACTATGGTGTTTTTATTACACTATTGGTGTATGTTGTCAACATTGTTGGTGTATTCTGGAACCCGCCCGCTATAAATGGCCATTGTAATTACCATAACACCCCCACTTACCAAAACGCGCGAAAATCCTCAGAATTATCACTGCCGTTAGATTAAACTGATTCAACAACACAAATACGACCACATGACCACACCTAATGACTTGACCACATATGAGCGTTCTTATATATATATATATATATATATATATATATATATATACATATATATATATATATATATATATGTATATATACATAATATATATGTATATATATATATATATATATATATATATATATATATATATATATATATATATATATATAGAAGAGCGCTCATATGCGACGGGGTCTTACGGTGCGGCGGTGCGGTCAAATTCCAGAATACACCAAGAGTGTTAACAATATGCACCAACAGTGTAATAAAAACACACCCCAATGAAATGTAATAAAACATCACAAAATACACCACAAACTCAAAAAACACACCATATAACTCACCACCCCCAATGGTGTATTTCCGAACAGTGTATGGTGTTTTTACTCACACCTAATGGTGTGTGTTTGGTGATGCAGGGCTCTGTTTACTCTGTTTTGTGTAGTGTATTTCCTAACGTTGATGGTGCATATTTGGTGAACTATTGGTGTTGCCGCACCGTAAGAAATAACCGCACCGTAAGACACTGCCGCACCTGAACCCGCCTCTCTCTCTCTCTCCCTACATATATATATATATATATATATATATATATATATATATATATATATGTATATATATATGTATATATATATATATATGTATATATATATATATATATATACATATATGTATATACATATATATATAGGGGCCTACCCATGGGTCCACCCGCGGGGAACATGATGGTGTTGTTTGGGGATTTGTTCCCCGTGATTCTTTTGACTCGGTATTTGGTCTTTTGACTTCCCGTTGTTCTTTTGTGGAACTATTTGAGCGTCTTCTTGATGTTTCGTATGTCTAGAAATATATGGTAGGAATCCGTGTAGGTTTTGGTGTCTTGAATCGTGCTAAGTGTTCAACATTGTGTTTCGTTGAACCGTGATGAGTCTTGTATGTTCTTCGGAACTACGTTTGGTTTACCCGTTTGATGAGCATGCTAGTTCGGTGTTTAAATGCTAGCGTGTGTGTTGTTTGTACCTTCATATTTTTGATGATAACTTGTGTTAGTCATCATTGTTGTGGACTGTGATCCATTCCTTGATTGAGTATGGTTTCATATCTTCGTTGTGATCCGTTGATTGATTCCTGTTGAGGTGTGATGTGTGTGTGGCTTTACCTGGATTGCACGATTAGTGGTATGGGACACTAGTCACCAAGGTATTGTAGTGGTCCTCGTGGTGGCTATGACGTGATTATGGAGTTTGTGCCCTTTGTGTAAGGTTCACGTGTTTATTTCTGGGTAACATGTGTTATCCAGGGCATGTGTTGCCATGTGTGATCGGTACCCTCGTGTACTATGAAATCGGTGGTTCTGTTGGAGGGACTGTTGGAGGGGGAACGACGGTTCCCGGGGGAATAAGGTTGGACTTGGTGTACAGGGGTCCTGGAGGTAAAGGTTGGAACTAGATATAAGGTTGGGGGTAGCCAAAAGGTTGGAACCGGGCATAAGGAAGGCATATCAACTCGTGATGGGTGATGTCACAAAGGCATGTGCTGCCGTTTGATGTGTCCTTATTCCTTTGAGTTATGCATGTCGGGTATTAATCTATCGTGTAATGATAGATTATACCTTGAGACTTCTTGTGAGTCGTTGTTGTTCTTGTAGTCTTGGGACGTGTTCCTGTGTTCTTGTTGAGAGTGTTTGAGTCTTGTATTGACTATTACTCTTGGTTTTGAACTTATATATATGTATTCCGTTTCGAAAATGGCTTTACAAACTAATATTTTAACTATGTATGATATTTCACATGTATTGGTGGGTTACCAACATTATTCGCTGACCGGGCGTCGTTCCATGTTTTATATGCTTCTTTCAGGTGATGCTTAGACGAGTGCGCGGTTTAGTGCCAGCTAGTGTAGCTCCCCTCTTATGTTTTGTGGCCAGTGAGCTAATTTAGACTCAGTACTCTGTTATGTTGGTTTAGATGTTAAACAATGCAGATGTAGCCTGTGCGTTCACCTTTGGGTGAGCGTGGCATAGCACCCCGTTTCTTCTATTTTATATATTTCCCTCTTTCAGTCTTCCGCTGCGTTTGATGTTTTGGTTTAGATATCTACATGTTTTAAGGCTTTAAATAGCATGGAATTAGGGGGTGTTACAAAATTCGGTATGGAAATCGGGGGTGTTACACGCCGTCTATACATATGTTTTAACGTTCAAAATATATGTATAGACGGTGGTTTTTTTGACGAACCTATGCCGTGTAATCTCAACAATTATATGTATAAATGGCGGTTTTCTTGAGGAAGCGCCATCTATACATATATTTTGGACGTTAAAATATATATATATATATATATATATATATATATATATATATAAGAGCGCTCATATGCGGCGGGGTCTTACCGTGCGGCGGTGCGGTCAAATTCCAGAATACACCAACAGTGTTAACAATATGCACCAATAGTGTAATAAAAACACACCACAATGAAATGCAATAAAATATCACAAAATACAGAACAGACTCAAAAAAATACACCATATAACTCACCACCCCCAATGGTGTATTTCTGAACAGTGTATGGTGTTTTTACTCACACCTAATGGTGTGTGTTTGGTGATGCAGGGCTCTGTTTACTCTATTTTGTGTGGTGTATTTTCCTAACGTTGATGGTGCATATTTGTTGAACTATTGGTGTTGCCGCACCGTAAGAAATAAGCGCACCGTAAGACACTGCCGCACCTGAACCCGCATATATATATATATATATATATATATATATATATATATATATATATATATATGTATGTATATATATATATATATATGTAGATGGCGGTTCAATGAAAGAACCGTCGCCTATACATATGTTTTAACGTTCAAAATATATGTATAGACGGCGATTTTTTGATGAACCGCCGTCGGGATCTTCTTTGCATTTCTCTCTTATATATGGTTTTTTTTTTTGAAGGCTCTCTATTACAATGCAGTATCAGTACTAAAACACAAAGAGTCAAAGTCCCCACTCTGGGATTCAAACCTGAGACCTCTCACTTGAGGGGCCATAGCTATGCTGCTTGATGGGACCCAAAGACAACAAGCAAATGATCCCATCAAAGTCTCTAGTGGCCCGACAACAAGATCCAAGTCAAAAAAGATTCAAGAGGCTTTTAACACTTTTGTGCAAGCAAATTGGAGTGCAACATCTGTTTATGAAGAAGGAGATCAATCTGGAGAAACAAATCTATTCAATTGCCTTCACATCAAGACTTTCGAAGAGAGCTACTAGCTTAAGGAGTGTGCTTCACCTGCTAGCTTGATGAATCACCTGCTAGCTTGATGAATCACCTACTTGTTTGTGCAACTTCATCACTACCTAGCTGCTCACTCACCTCCTTGCTTGTCATCAACCAAGTAGCTCAAGCAAGCACCTCAAGCAACTAGCTTACTCAAGGAGACAAAGCATTAAATGCTTATGACAAACCCATGTGAAAGATAGCAAGTTGTGGAAGAAATTTCAGCCTACAAAATTCTGATTTCATACGCAAAAAGGGGGGAGGGGAGGTTTATTTTGCAACTTGTAATTTTTAATTATTTACTTCATAGTTAAGGAAAGAAACCTAGAATATTTTATATTTTGCAATCCCTGATTTTTCCCTATAAAAACCCCATCACCATTGGGTTCAAATCAGCTTGTAATATTTGGAATGAAATGAGAATTTCTCTCTTTTTCTTTGCATGAGAATTGCATTGATTGTTTAGGTTGTTTGTGAGATGCATTCAATCTAAGTAAGCTAGTGAGAAGCTAGTTTACAAGCCGAGAAGGCATATCCTACTAATCTTGTTCTTTACATTCATACACATACCCGAAAAATCCCAAAAAAAATAGAACTACTACTTATATTACATAGTTAAGTTTGTTCTTATTTCTTATCTCAAGTGCTAGATTCATAAGTCTAGTTCTTAGCCTTGTTTAATCATTCGAGGGTTGAGAAGATCATTGGAAGTTTGGCGAGGCAATTGTAGAGTTCGGGATCTCAAAATCCAAAAGTCTACAAGGTAAGATCCTTTATAGGACACGAAAGGTTTTGGAGTGATTCCTGGGGTATGCACTTGTTGTGAGAAGCAACCCGTGTACGCGTCACCGCTCGACTACAAGGCCTTTGGCCTCAACGCAACTACAGTTGTCAATGCAAGTCAGAGGCAGGCGAAGAAAAAAATCAACGCACGCACCTTGCCCGCGATAATTTTTTTTTAAAAAATTAAAATGAACAAAATATTTTACAATTAGTGCAAAGCAAGCCACACCACCACAAATATAATACACTTATATATGCCAAAAATTGAATCAACCACAAGAAATTCGAAACAAATATATAAAAGTTAATAACAAACACCAAGAAAGTAAGATAATCTTGTACTTTTGCCATAAGGTGTCACTACTCATTAAAGCCGAATCTACGTCAAAGGGTAGCGTTAACGAAGTTGTTTTGGTGGTGTTGTTGGTTGTTTGTGAGGGAGAGGGAAATGGCTAGGAAGAAATGGGTAGATCGCGAGAGGCATAGGGGTGAGGCTATGGAATTCGGATTTAGGGTTTGTATTATTTACTATTTATTGCATTCGGAATTAGGGCCGATGAATTATAGAATTTAAAGAATTTTTTAAAAATAATAATGGCAGGCTAGCTCGCCTCTTAGTAGGGCTAGCCCATGTGGCTTAATTTTTGCTGCGGATCTCAAAATTCATAATCCACACCCCGCCGTATTATGCAGTAGGGTAGTTCGACCCAATAGGTTAGGATTGTTTTTATAGTATTTCATTTAATTAAATCATTACTTGCATTCTTCCAAAAGGTTGAACCCCAACCCTAAGAGCTAAATCATTACTTGCATATTTGATGATAATGTTGTTATTTTTTAAATAAGATTTTTGCATCCCTTCTTATCTTTGAATATTATTTAAATTATAAAAACTTATAGATAATCTTCATTTCTATGGATAAATAATTTGGTAAACTCTTATGGGGTGTTTGGTTGGAGGGAGGGAATTAGGTGGGAAAAAAATTACAATTCCGTGGGAGAGGAATAATGTGAGAATAAAGTGCTAATTTAAATTCCAGTGTTTGGTTTACAGGAATAGAATTATTGGGAATTTCAATTCCAATGTTGGTATACATGGGAATTGGACGGGAATAAGTAGTATAGAGTTCAAAATGTCCATACTTATAAATATTAGTATTAGTATAATGTATTAGTATTAGTATTATTATTATAATTATTATTTATATTATTATTGTTGTTGTTGTTAATCCTAAATGACCAAATTCAAATTTTACTTTTAAAATTTTATGTAACACGTTGTAAATATACCCTAAAATTGCATAACAAAAGAAATAAAATAGATAAGAGAGTTTTTGAGAAAACATATTTGATTAGGGTTGGATTACTAATTAACATTTTCTGTTGAGAGTAGAAGAAGAAGACACGCTATAATTGAAATAGAGAGGTCGAACATCAATTTTAGGTTTAAAAAAAAAGAGGGGCAATTTTGTCTCAGGTTTTTTTTTTTCTTCCTAAAATCCATTGAATTAAAATTTCAAGGGGGCATGGGACTCTAATTCCTTGAAAATGAGGGAATTTTAGTTCCGCAGAATTGCAATTCCCTCCAACCAAACAAATGAATTTGCTTGCCTTCGAATGTGGGGATGAAATTGTAATTCCCTCCAACCAAACGCCCTATTGGGAGTGTTTGACAATCAATTGTTAGCTCATAGCTAATTATTTCGAATGTCGGGATAGAATTGTAATTCCCACCAACCAAACGCCCTATTAGGAATGTTTGACAATCAGTTGTTAGCTCATAGCTAATTATGTTTGTTGTTTTGACCAATTGGTAGTAGTAGTAGTTTGTATGAAAATGTTTGGTAAATTAATTGTTTACGGTAACGGGATAACATGTAAAATGACTTTGAGAGATAAAATATTATTTTATTTATTGAATTATCCTTAAAGTATAAATTTTAAAATACGTTTATTTTAGTTATTATTTGTTTGAAAAATAGCATAAAATGACATTTTAAGTGACTATTTTGTGGTACAAATATTAGTGGGGTCCACTTTCGATTAGGATTGGGTCAAAGTGGATTCGGGATCTTAGTAGTTAGACGAAGAGATTGATATATTGTACGCTCAAAATGGATAATGGGTGAATTAGAAATTGATTCTCAAAGTAGACACATTTGAGTTGGAAAATGAAGGTGGAAAGGCTTTAAAGTAGCCTTTGTCCCACATTGGTTTGGGAAGTGGGTTTGCACCACTATATATATAAGATCCTTTTTAAGGTATATTAAATTGTATAGGTGTGTAAATCGAATTCTAAAATGAGTTTGAAAATATTTAAGTCATGTATGTTGATTGGGATTACATATTTTACATTTTTAGCTCTGAAAACATTGGGCGACCTAGGCTACAACACTCTTAGCACCTTTGTGAGGTAGCAAATAAGGTTTTAAGGATAGTGTGAGTTGTAACTTGTTTTATCCTGAGAAACTTAGGCTACAACGCTCCTAGCATCTTTGGGAGATAGTAAATTAAATAAGGTTTTAAGGATAGTGGGGGTATCATACGACTCAAGCTAACAACCTTAGCCCTTTTTCCCGTTGCTTGTGCATGTTATTATTTTCCAGAAATAATTTTTTTCGTATGATTATTTCATTACATTATTTTTATTATTGATACTACTACTACTACTACTACTACTACTACTATTATTATTATTGTTGTTGTTGTTGTTGTTGTTGCAATTTATTATATTAAAAGTATTGTTTTTATTTTTATTAAATAAAAATAATTAAATATTCAAAGCATGAAGTTGAATAAAAATTGAATAACCATAAACACCATAATAACCCATAAATATTAAGACTAATTATATTTTTAAAAAGAAAATGCAATTAGTTTATACAAAAAAAAAAAAAAAACAAAAACAAAAAAAAAAAAACAAAAACAAAAACTCCAAATAACTTTTTATTTTTAACTTATCAGTATTAATAATCTAAGACAAAACGTTATTTACCAAACACTCATTTTAGTTGTTTAACCAAGTTAATAGTTAAAGTTGGTCAAATAAGTTAAAAGTTAGCTGATAAGTTGTTTACCAAATTCCCCTTACTTTGTTTCCTTTATGGGGCGTTTGGTTGGAGGGAGCGAATTGGGAAAGGAATTTAGTAGCCTTTGAAATTAGGTGGGAATTAAGTGGGAATAAAATTTAAGTTCCTTCCAACCAAACGTCCTGTTAAGGTAAAATTGTAATTTATGATCTTCTATAATATGCCAATTATTAATATTATTTTTGAATTATTTGTGGTGTAAATGTTGCCCTTCAATTTTTAAAACGGCACACATATTGCCCCTCTTGTACCGTATTGGAGAAAAACTGACGAGCAACATTTACACTACGGTCATTCAAAATCAAAATTTTAAATCATTTCATTTTTCAACATGCAAGGTCGGAAAGAAATGGAAATTATATAGGAGGAATTTGGGAAGACGAAAGATATTAGTCAAATCATCATTATTAAAATATATTGGCCCGGTTTGGTAAATGACGGTTAGTTGATAGCTGTTAGTTGTTAGCTGATTACGTTAATTAGAGGGTATAACTAGTTGATAACATTAGCTGTTGTAGAAAAGTGTTTGAAAAATTAACTGTTATCTGATAGCTGTTTAATTTGATATAATTTCTTTTCTGAAAAAGTTAATTAAAAAAGTTGTTTGGAGTAGCTTTTTGAATTTTAGCATTTTGGAGTTGCAAAAAGCTAATTAACCAAATACTTATATTGATATTTTAACTAAATCAAACAATTAATAATGCTCAAATAAGTCAAAATTGACCTATAGGCCAATTTTTTACCAAACAGGACCATTATATAATCCCCAACTTTTCTCTCTAATTTTTTAAATTTAAATTTATTTTTCTATTTGTATAAATAAAATTATTGTATAAAAGAATATATTATTAAAAAACTCTAATTAAAATGTTAACATATCGATTTTGTTTTTCAATTTTTTAATCACTACTTAGGTTTATTTAATTACTACATACTAAAAGTTCATAAAATCAATACTTTATACTCATCAAGAGTCAAGACATTAGTGTTGGTCTATCAATTAATTACTATTACATATTCATCACGTCAATGTTACATGTAATTAACTAATTGGAGTCGTACATCAGAAAATATAACGAGTTCATATGCAATTTTAAAAAAAATTAGTTGACATTTTTATAAATAACTTCAACTTTGAAGTGCAAGTGACATGTGTTAAAAGTGCATCTAACATTTGCAAGTGTACAAATAAAATGTGCAAGTAAAATCACACAAAAGTCCAAATATTTTTTAGGATTTTCTTTTATTTGACTTCCAAGAATTTTGTTGAAGAATTTAGTAGAATGGTGCAAAACATTGAAACACTTGCATTAAATGTAATGTTGAATACCTCAAGTTATCAAGCATATACTCTCTCACACGCGCGCACACACACACACAAACACACACACACACACAAACACACACACACACACACACACACACACACACACACACACACACATATATATATATATATATATATATATATATATATATATATATATATATATATATATATATATATATGGTGCGCTAATGTGAGAATCAATGCCTAGAAAAGAATTGATGAGCAATCGCAGTCATCCACATATCCAGATTTAATGGATCAGATGTAATTTTAAAAAAACGCAATGACATTTTCATAAATAACTCAAACTTTGGTGCAAGTAACATGTGTTAAAAGTGCAAGTAACTAGTACAAGTGTATAAGTACAAAATGCAAGTAAAATCACTTAAAGTGCAACCATTTTCACTTGATAGTGCAAGTAATTTACATTTTTGACATTGGTATACCTAATTATAGCATCATTCACGTTGTTTCACTTAATGATAATGTTTGGTGCAACTAATGATAACGTTAGGTGCATTTAATATTGATGCTCAGTATACATTATTTGTTGCACTTTTAATATATTTTACATGCACTTAGGTGTACTATATAAAACTGTTACTTGCACTTTTAAGATAGTTTACTTGCACTTCAAAGTTCAATTATTTACGAATATGTCACCACATTTTTTTTTTTAAAATAGTGTTTTTGATTCGTTAGATCTGAACATGTGGATGACTGCGATTGATTCTCAATTCTCTTCTAGGCATGTGGTTCTCACCTAATTGTCTCCAATATATATTGTTAGTAATATTAATGTTTTACATTTATATTGTATGTTTTTTTTATTATTATTATTAGATGTAGACTAGTCAATTGTTCTATCCTGAATAACAAGAGAGTATTGTGTTAACTCTCCTATAGGACTCTCTGCATTGTCTCCTCAACGATCTGATCAATTATTTGAATTTGAACAAAACATCGTCTCATCTGGTATCAGTTGCGATAGGATTGCGATCCTCTCTTCGATCTAATTTCCGCATTCGCTCTCTCTCTTTACGATGGCTTCGAATTCAAACGCTACCACTACGATCATCCTCGCCGCACCCACTGTGCCGGCGACGCCAAATCCTCTCTCAGCCGCGCATCACTTCGTATCCATGAAGCTTACCACGCGCAATTACCTATTCTGGAGGACACAACTCCTTCCCTTTCTCCGTGGCCAAGGTCTACTGGGTTACATTGATGGTAGTTTCCCGTGCCCTCCGGAGACCATCTCCGTCACGTTAGCTTCTGATGGTGCTGCGGCAACAACCTCCACAATGACGCCTAATCCCGCGCACACCGCCTGGGTCCAGCAGGACCGATCTATTTTGTCCTTGGTAATCTCGTCCTTCTCGGATGAGGTTATGCACCATGCTCTCGGCAGGCACACCGCCAAGGAAGTCTGGGATTCCGTCACCACGACACTGGCGTCAACCACTCGTGCACGTTCCCTCAGTCTTCTCGGCCAGTTCCAGAATCTGCGTCAGGGAAGCAGCTCTCCGGCAGATTATTTGGGCAAGGCGCAGACCATTGTTGAAGCCCTAGCTCTCGCAGGTCGCCCCCTCTCGCCGGACGAACAATTGCTATATGTGTTGCGCGGTCTCCGGCCTGAGTTCCGGGCAATGGCGAGTTTGATCACCGTCTCCGGCAACCCCATCACGCTGTCGCAACTTGCTGATCATCTGCAAGCCCAGGAATTTATACACGCAGAGGACTTTACAGTGGACTCCGGCACTGGTGGCTCCCCGTCAGCCTTCTTCGCTGGTCGCGGCAGTGGCACTGGTGAGCAGGCGCGGCAGAATGGTGGTAGACGGCAGATTGGTGGAGGGCGTGGACGGCAAGGCCGTGGAAGGGGCAACAACGGCCGTGGCCGCGGTGGCACACCCCGCTGCCAGATATGTAGATCACACGGCCATACGGCCGTGTACTGGTTCAAAAGATATGCTGATCGTCCGCAATCTCACGGTGGACAGGCTCACGTTGCTACGTCTAATGAACCTCAGACTCCGGATGCATGGTACCCGGACACGGCCGCATCTTCTCATGCGACCCCGGATGATCAGATGATGCAGCATTCCGAAGCATACAGTGGTGGTGACGTGCTCAAAGTGGGCAATGGCGCAGGTTTGGATGTTTCTCGTGTGGGTCATGCGGTTATCCCATCCCGGTAAAAAATGTTACACATGTCAAATATTCTGCATGTTCCTAATTTAACGTTACCATTATTGTCTGTTTACCGTTTTATTAACGAGAACAATGTTTATTTCGAGTTTCATAAAAACTTGTTTCTTGTGAAGGATTCCAACACTCAAACGGTTCTGCTTAAAGGGTCAACATCGGGCGGATTATACAAGCTCTTGGTCCCGCAAACTCATTTTGCGTTCCTGTCCGCCCGTGCGTCGTCTCAGGTGTGGCATCAACGGTTGGGTCACCCGCACCTTGAAGTCCTCCAGCGCATCTTAAAGAATTGTTTGGTTCTGCCCAATAAGGCTAGTTCGTCAAAAATGTGCACCGCATGTCAACTCGGAAAATCAGCACGTTTTCCATTAGATAGAGTTCCAAACACTAGCCGTAATGTATTAGATTTATTGTACACGGACATTTGGGGTCCGTCTTCTGTCATTAGTGATTCGGGTTTTCGTTACTTTGTTCTCTTTGTAGACGATTACTCACGGTTTTGCTGGTTTTATCCGTTCAGATTAAAATCAGATATTTATAAAATCTTTAATTTTTTCCGGGCCAAGGTAGAACGGCAATTTTCCTGTTCTATCAAAGCCATCCAGTCCGACTTAGGGGTGAATACCGCCGTTTACATACTATTTTTGAATCCTTAGGCATAACTCACAGACAATCTTGTGCCTATACACACGAACAAAACGGTCGTGTTGAGCGTCGGAATAGACATATTGTCGAAACTGGCTTAGCTTTATTAGCTGAAAGTTCAACTCCCCTTCAATATTGGGACTATGCCTTTGAAACGGCTGCCCATTTAATAAATTATTTACCCTCATCAGCCATACAGTTCCAATCTCCATATTACCGTCTATATAACACTCACCCAACATATAACTTCTTTCGAGTCTTCGGGTGTCGCTGTTATCCCTATCTGCGGCCTTACAATCGCCACAAGATGGAATATCGGTCGGTACCATGTGTCTTCCTAGGTTACCCAGTCTCTTATAGGGGATACCTGATAAATAATATTTTATTGTTATTTTAAATAATCTTTTTATAGTTAAGTTGCAAATAATTGATTAGTTCTTATCTATTTTTATTTATTATTGCTATAATTAGTTTTTAGTAATATTATTTAATTTTATGTTTTAATTATTAAATATGTTTATTATTTGAATTCTGTTATTCCAATAATTCTTTGATCCTAATTTAATGATAATATTATTAATTTTAGTAGTACATGTTCAGTAGGAGTTTAATAAAGGTAGATTAGTTATATATGATCTTTAATAAGATTATTATTATTATTATTATTATTATTATTATTATTATTATTATTATTATCATTATTATTATTATTATTATTATTATTATTATTATCCGTAAGAAGCTTATGAGCACCAGATGCAACAAGAAGCATATGAGCACCAGATGCAACAAGAAGCTTATGAGCACCAGATGCAGCAAGAAGCTTATGAGCACCAGATGCAACAAGAAGCAGATGAACAAAATGAGGCTTGCTTTAAAAGAATAGAAACACATTTAGAGCAAATTGCTAAATTTGTGCAAGGGCACGTGCCAGGTAAGTTACCTATTCCTGAGGAAGCTATGAATGAAAACATGGTAAAAGATAATATCACTTCTAATCAAGTTGAAATTGAAAAATTGAATAATGATGCTAATGATATTATTGTTGAAAATGATGAACCTCAATTGCATAAATCTGATAACCCTTATGTGCCTCCCAATCTTTATGTGCCCCCTGTCCCTGTTGATGAAAATTTTGAAAATACCGAACCTATACAAAATAAAGATTGTGAGGAAGAAGAGCCCTATATAGCACCCGAGCCTTTTGTGTCCCCAATTTCGTTTCCAAATAGGCTCAAAAGTTGTGTGCCTGAAACGGTAGCTGCAGAGCTACAAAAAGAATTGCTCCCAATACCTACTGATGCTCAAGCAGATAAATTGACCAAAAGTGTGCTTGATGAAACTGTTGAGTTTTCAAATTTTAAATCTATGAATTTTCCTGTCAGATATACCCAAGTTTTTGCAGTTAATGGGTTGAATTTTGCTGATGATGGTAAGTTGGAATTTGATAAAATTCAAAAAGAAAATCTTTTGAATAGTGTTGATAAATCAATTTTTTCTTGTTATTCACAAACTGCAAGGCCGTATGAGAGTTCCACAAATAAAAAATCTAATAAACGTGGACTTTCTTTATCTTCTTTTCTTTCCTCTCACAACATTGGGGACAATGTTGAAAATAAGTGTAGGGAAGGGGTTTTACCCACAAATCACAAAAAATTGAAAAATTTTAAACTTTTTAATTTTCTTATGTATATTTTCTTAACCTTTTTTAGTTTCTTTTTTAATTTCAAACTTTTTAATTTTCTTATGTACATTTTCTTAAATTTTCTTATTTTACAATTCTAGCATTAGTTTGAGCTTTATCCATAAGTCTTTTGAATAATTGGTGATAGAAATAATGCAGGCTTTTGTCAGCTCTTAGTGTGTATATTACTTTTGACTAGTTGTTAATTTCTTTAATTTTATATCTTTGTCAAATCAAAAAACAAAACAAAAAAAAAAAACAAAAAAAAAAAAAAAACCAAAAAAATCAAAAAACCAAAAAAAATAGAATTTGAAAATCACAAATACCTTTGTGTTCTATACAATTTCTTTAGTAGTTTATATGTGTCTTTCACCTTATATTACCTTTATCAAATTCTTAAACAATTCTTGAGTGCTATAAATTGTGGTGTAGTGTGTTGGTTCAAGGATCATCTGTATGGCATAAGTGAGGTGAAAAATCTTTTAAAAAAGATTTGAAAAATATGAAAAAAAAATAAAAATGAGTGTATTATTTATTTATTATTTTGTTTGCAATAAAGTAAGAGATTCTACTCCGCTGAATCAGCCACCTATACACATGTACCATAAATAAATAAGTGTCGTGGTCTGGTTTATGAGTACACACAAAATTGAAAACCCAAACAAGTCTGGCGTAAAATGGCGAGGTTTTTGGGGAAGTTCTCTTTGGAAAAAAATCAAAAACGAAAAAATAATGAGTGAACTTTGGATGAGACAAGCAATTGCATTTCAATTTTAATAAATGCCTTGATCCTAATTTCCTTCATATTTTGCACTTGCACTGTGATTGAATATTTCTGAATTTGGTTTAGGTTGAATTTGGTGAAATTTTCATATTTTTCTATTGAGTTTTTGTATAATTCATATATGGGGTTTCAGCAAACGAGCACAGGTTTTATATTTATTTTAGTTGCTAAAGGTTTTAATTTCTAGTCAATTGTTTTATACATTTTTTGAGTTGGCACTAACTCTGCATTGTTCAATAAATTTGAAAGATCATTCAGGTAAAAGCTCAATCTAATACTTGGTTTGATTTTTAATTTCTTTTCTTTCTCTTTAATAATGATTTTGCTTGAGGACAAGCAAAGAAATAAGTGTGGGGAAATTTGATAAACAATATTTTATTGTTATTTGAAATAATCTTTTTAAGTTAAGTTGCAAATAATTGATTAGTTCTTATCTATTTTTATTTATTATTGCTATAATTAGTTTTTAGTAATATTATTTAATTTTATGTTTTAATTATTAAATTTGTTTATTATTTGAATTCTGTTATTCCAATAATTCTTTGATCCTAATTTAATGATAATATTATTAATTTTAGTAGTACATGTTCAGTAGGAGTTTAATAAAGGTAGATTAGTTATATATGATCTTTAATAAGATTATTATTATTATTATTATTATTATTATTATTATTATTATTATTATTATCATTATTATTATTATTATTATTATTATTATTATTATCCGTAAGAGGCGAACAAAGAGGGCCGGTGATTAGTGCGAACCAGTCTCCAATAGCGAGTGGACGGACGAGAGATCGCTTGAGAGTAAGAGGCGGCGATCGTTTGGGAAGGTCCTATTCAATTGGCATATTCGATTGACCAGGGAGAGCTCGGAGAAACGGTTGGCCAAAACAGTATGAAACAGGGTCAAGGATTACCAATCTGATCATCAATCTACCCCGGAGCAATTCCGGTCGGAGGTGATTCTCCGAAGGGCGGTGACGACGAATTCTGGTAGTGGCGGTGTTCGGCGTTGCAGAATCCTTGGCGGTAGAATTCAATCTGCGTAGCAGCTTCAATTTTAGAGGGCCGTACTGCTATTCACACGGCAATTATCTTCTTTCTTCCTCTTTATTGCAATTGTGGTTAATTTATCATTTGTATTGGAATTAGATGATGTGTGAACTCAAAATTGTTAATTCCATTTATCCGTAGCTATCCACAACTCTTACTTTAATTTCAATTTTGATTTTGATTTGAGTATTGTACTGCCTACCTTGATTATGCAGATAAGTATAGTAATTAGTGTTTAAGAAAGTTGTTGATTACCATTAGTGATTGCTGTGCTTTCATAATTACATTGAGTTAGTAGCTTTCATTCACGGACATGATGATATTGTCATTTGCCATTAAACAATTCTTGTACTGATTATTTTGTCATTCAATTAAGTTTTATTCTATGAATTTGAGTTGAGATTAGTTATATTGAATTTAGCCGGTTCTAGCATTTGATTAATGTTTCTAGTCTTTATTGCCTGCTATGTTTTGTTTCGTCAATTGTCTTTCTCATATTATTTTCTACCTGTTTTTTCATTCGGCTTAATTAATTTCAGTTGTTGATTGATTCTAAGCATTTTAAATTATCAAGTTCATTGTTTTGGTTTCAAGTTATTAAATTGCATCGTATCAATTCCTCGTGGGTTCGACCCTTGCTTTTGCACCTTGTTACTACACTGACTCGTGCACTTGCGAGGACATATATTAAATTGTCCATCAATACCGCTGTTTTGACTTAAACACGGGGAAAATCTTTATCTGCCGTCATGTCCGGTTTGATGAGTCCGTTTTTCCCTTTGCAATGCAGGCTTCTTTGCAGGTTGCTCCTGTGCAGAGTGC
This sequence comes from Ipomoea nil, assembly GCF_001879475.1. NCBI lineage: Eukaryota > Viridiplantae > Streptophyta > Magnoliopsida > Solanales > Convolvulaceae > Ipomoea > Ipomoea nil. The sequence goes on along the minus strand of NW_017618593.1, from coordinate 2,696,538 downwards.
TTCAATACCGTGGGGATCATGCCCCGTAGTGGTCAACTCCCAGTCTACACCACAGTCAATTGCAATGCAGGCTTCGTTGCAGGTTGCTCCTGTGCAGAGTGCTTCAATACCGTGGGGATCATGCCCCGTAGTGGTCAACTCCCAGTCTACACCACAGTCAATTGAGACACCCTTGGCACAGGATCCCCCACCTTTGGCCTTAGAGCCCGCGCCGGCTCTTACCCGGAGACGTCGTAGGATTACACCTCGGCCTACTTCAGGTGATGTTCATGTTATGCGCACTCGCCGCAAGACACGGGGAACGGATGAGCAGTTTCAAGCACTCACCGCTACTGTAGATCCAACGTGTTATTCCCAAGCTGTTGGCCATCCGCAATGGCGGGATGCTATGGATCAGGAATTCAATGCACTATTGCATAATAACACCTGGAACTTAGTCCCGGCAACACCGGCTATGAATGTGATTGGCTGCCAATGGGTGTTCCGCACCAAACGCAAAGCTGATGGCTCTATTGAGCGTTACAATGCCCGTCTGGTTGCTAAAGGGTTTAACCAAGTAGCCGGCGAGGACTTTTTTGACACGTTCAGTCCAGTGGTCAAACCGACCACCGTTCGTATTTTACTTTCTCTTGCAGTGTCTCACAGGTGGACTCTACGTCAGCTAGACGTTCACAACGCCTTCCTAAACGGGCACCTATTTGAGACAGTATATATGAAACAGCTACCAGGGTACGAGGACCCCACTCATCCCGATCACGTGTGTCACTTACAACGCTCTCTTTATGGTCTCAAGTAGGCACCCAGGGCATGGTTTAAACGGTTACATGAATTCTTAATCTCAACAGGGTTTATGGCTTCCAAAACTGATGTGTCTTTATTTCACTACACTGACGGAAGTTCGCGCGTATTCTTACTGGTTTATGTCGACGATATTATTATGTTGGGTAATGATCCAGCATTAATTGACTCTCTACTCAAGCGTTTATCTTCTACCTTCAAAATCAGGGATCTAGGCAAACCTACGCTCTTTCTGGGCATTGAGACGCTATCGGACGGGGATAGCTTTATCATGTCACAGCGTAGGTACATGGTTGATATATTATCTCGTGCCGGTATGATAGACTGCAAAGCATTGGCTACACCAGCTTCAGTTACACAACCGGCTACACCGACTCCAGATCCGTTTGATAATCCGACGCAATACCGCAGAATTGTTGGGGCTCTGCAATATCTCACTATCACTCGCCTCGATTTATCCTTTTCAGTCAATAGGCTTTGTCAGTTCATGCATTCTCCAACGCAGGATCACTGGGGACTACTTAAGCGTGTCCTACGATATGTCAAGGGCACTCTGGATTATGGGCTTCGTCTGACTCCTTCACTATCTTCCGATCTGCATGCATATTCAGACTCTGACTGGGCTGGATGCCCGGTTGACCGGAAGTCTACTAGTGGCTATGCGGTTTTCCTTGAGACTAATCTTATAACGTGGCTATCACGGAAACAGCGCACTGTAGCACGCTCTTCGACTGAAGCTGAGTATAAGGGTCTTGCTGATGTAGCCGCCGAGGTAACCTGGGTTATTTCCTTACTTCGGGAGCTGGGCCTACATTCTGGTACTCCTACGACATTGTGGTGTGATAATCTGGGCGCCACTTACTTAGCAGCAAATCCAGTATTCCACGCCAGAACAAAGCATGTCGAGATAGATTTTCATTTCGTCCGTGATAAAGTAGCTGCCGAGGATTTCATTGTCAATTTCGTCTCCACCAAAGATCAGCTTGCTGATATATTCACCAAACCATTACCAGCTCCGCGTTTTTAGACTCTCAGGGACAAGCTCAATGTTGTCTGCATCCACCCTTGTGCTTGAGGGGGTGTGTTAGTAATATTTATGTTTTACATTTATATTGTATGTTTTATTATTATTATTATTATTAGATGTAGACTAGTCAATTGTTCTATCTTGAATAACAGGAGAGTATTGTGTTAACTCTCCTATAGGACTCTCTGCATTGTCTCCTCAACAATCTGATCAATTATTTGAATTTGAACAAAACATCGTCTCATATATATATATATATATATATATATATAGGGAAGGGATGAGGTGCATTTGTTGCTTCCCGTGCGGATGTGCGTGAGGTTTATACATAATGTGCGTGAGATTTGTACTCAATGTGCCTGAGATTTGTACTTAATGTGCGTCATGTTAATATGTGTGAGTTTTGTACTTAATGTGCCTAAGTATTTTGTTTAATGTGCGTGAGATTTGTTCTTAATGTGCGTGCGTATTTCAGAATTACGAGCTCAGAAGGAAGCAGAACAGAAACTCACGCACATTAACGCCAATGCTTCTTGTTACTTCTTCCTTCAATTTGGCCATGGATTATGGATTATCAGCTACCTTCAGTGCAGTTGAATGTTTATATAAATGACGCACGCACAGTAAAATTTGCACAGCAGCTAAGTGTGGATTTCTGTTGTATTATTCCCATAATTTTTAACCACCATAGCTCGCCCCCGCATCATCATCATCGGGGAGGGGGCAAATGGCTACTGGGGATGGGGAAGAAGCATTTTCTGCTGCATTTTACACATTCACGCACATTAAGTACAAATCTCAGGCACATTAAGCACAACACTCACGCACATTGAGTACAAATCTCACGCACATTAATCCACCGCACATCCGCACGGGAACCTTTCAATATATATATATATATATATATATATATATATATATATATATATATATATATATATATATATATATATATATATATAGATTTAGGTTCTCGTGCGGGTGAGGGCTTCAGGTGCGGTTGTGCGGTTGTGCGGTTTAATCTGAGTCATTCATCTCGCTTTAATCAACGTCCAGGATTATCAAAGTTTAAAAAAAAAAACGCAGTGGCAATTTTGTAATTTTTGTATCTAGGTCAGAATTAAGGTGAGCGGATTTGTGATTAATGTGCGTGAGTTTTGTGCTTAATGTGCGTGTGTTTTGTGCTTAATGTGCGTGATGTTTGTGCTTAATGTGCGTGGGGATGTGCTTAACGTGAATAGTTGTTAAAACTTAAAGTCTGTGAGTGAATACTTAAAGTGCGTGAGTTTTGTGCTTAATGTGCATGATGTTTGTGCTTAATGTGCGTGGGTTTTGTAGTTAATGTGCGTGAGTTTTGTACTTAATGTCAGTAGTTGTTGAAACTTAAAGTCTGTGAGTTAATATTTAAAGTGCGTGGGTTTTGTGCTTAATGTGCGTGAGGTTGTGCTTAATGTGTGTGGGTTTTGTACTTAAAGTGCGTGAGTTTGTGATTCAGATCTAACACTTAAGGTGCACCTTAGCTTATACTTCTTTGTTCCAAGCACGCGTTTTTTTTTTTTTTTAATTTTCATTGATTTGAGCCGTTGATCTAAATTTGATCAACTGCTTAGATTTAACCGCACAACCGCACGGGAAGCTATACCCGCACCTGAACCCTTCCCTCTATATATATATATATATATATATATATATATATATATATATATATATATATATATATATATATATATATATATATATATATATATATGAAATGACTAATATGTCTTTCAATAATTTGAGAATTTGAAGTACAATGTAAATTTTTATCTACACTCCAATGGCAAAAAAAGTGTGACAAATTCAATGATTAATTAATTACTTAATACAAAATGATACAAATAAAAAATAACTAAGGGGTCCCTTAATAAATTGAAATTTTTTAATGCATTATTAATATTAACATAATTTGTTAATCGTGGACTGAAATTGTCACTTTATAGATAATTAAAGGGGAAAATGTGTTTGGTAATAATTCATATAACGAGTCTACAATATAGGTATAATCAGTGGACTAAAATCGCTATTTTTCCTTTATTAAATGAAATTCTAGTTGCTTCCATTATTGTTTTGCATTCCTTAATTCAACTTTGTTGTGGTAATGTTGAATTGATTATGTTTTCTATTTTCTATGCTTTTCTAAATTCGATGTAACCGACTTGTAACACTCTGATTGGCAGAGCTTATTTAGGAGTTTATAGTTTATTTTAAACTACTAATAAGCTATAAGTTCTGTTTGGTAATGTTCCCAAAATAAGCTCATAGCTTAAAATAAGAGTTTATTTTTGAACACTACCTTAGATAAGCGTTTCAAAATAAGCTAGTAGCTTCCTAACTTTTTTTTTTTTTTTTTTCATCTTTGTCCTTGTTATTTTAAAGAAATGGCATCATTTACCCTTCCAATTAAAATCATTTACTCTTTTCCTTTATTCGCAGCTTTCACCGCAATTATTATTATTATTATTATTATTATTATTATTATTATTATTATTATTATTATTATTATTATTATTATTATTATTATTATTATTATTATTATTATATTCGCAACAATATTGCTATTTCATTATGAAATGTTAGATCATTATTATGCTAGTAATTTTATTTCAAAATGTTAATTTTTTTAAAGACAAAATGAAAGTTTAATATGTAAACAAACTAATTTAACTTTGATGAAGATTTCATTTTTTTTTCTTTTTACATTTACCATCTTATCAAAAAGCTAATTTTACCAAACACTTTCAAGCATAACAGCTAGCTTAACAGCTTTTCAGTTCTCAGCTCCTAACTTATAGCTTTTCAGCTTTCAACTCCTTTTGAGCTTTCAGCTACCAGGTTCGCCAAACATAGCCTAAATTAAAGATGCTATTTTGAAACTTTTGGAGGTAGTTCATAGTATAGCTCAAACACACAAAATGCAGCTTTGAAGCTTAGTTCATTTAAATAATCAAAGTTTGAAATGCTTTTCATTTAAGGGACTACTTGAATGAATTCCAACACATGAAAAGGCTATCATTATTTGTTACGAAATGTTTTAAACGAATAACGAGTTTAATGTTATGCAGAAATCTTTGTATTTTGATCGTGCCTCAACAAAAGTAAAAGTTGTTTATATATGTTAAAGTTACGTTGAATGCAGTGGTGAACAACTTATTTTTAGTTTGAGTAAATGTGGTATGCTTCTGAATAAATGTGGGCTGCTCAATAATCTGAACTAATACACATAAGTCATAACACACATAGTCATAACACACATATACACTGCAATTAGAAAAACAATTTCTTTTATACCATATGCATATACTCACACAATGAACTGCTCAATGTTAGAGCAATAAAATGCAGCATAATTTATCGGCTCAACTGGTCTCAGGAGGTGAAATTTGTCACAAGAAAAGACATCATAATTGAATTACTTACATTAAATCTTTAAGAAAGTAAAAATTTTATGGAAACACCATTGTGTTGAAGTTAGAAGAAACAATTGATTGAGCAGTAGGACCGCACATCATCTAAAGTAGTAACAACAAGTACAATTAACAAAAGCAAATAGAGGAGCATTCTTGGAGTCTATGATTGCTGTTACAAATACCTATGCTGAACAACTTAGGAAACATTTCAACTTCCAACAAAACCATTGCATACATTTCTAAGTTGCACCCAAATTGAACCCACATGGAGATTCACCACACCATACTAGGTTTCTAAAAGGCTAAAACCATGGGTATAAAGCAGACAATTTGTGCTTTTGGAGATGCACGTGGGAAGCATTCCAACTTCCTTAGGATTTTGCTCACCTCAGAGTCATTCATATCCCAAGGCTTCAAAATAACAACTCTCTCTAGCACAGGGGATTTCGAGAGCAGCATTTTCATAAAAAGCATTATGAGTGCGGATTCACGGAATGATTCAATCTTGATTGTGTTAAGCATCCTGAATTCCTGAATAACAAAGCAACCATCTGGATCCTCCAAAAGCCTTGAGGCAACTTCTTTGTCATCCTCCCAACTCCCCCAAGCTCTATAAACACACAAAACTGTGAGGACATTTGAAAAAGAAAAAACAAAGAATCAAGCATGATATATTGCCAAATGCATGTATACTCAACCCCTGCTCATCCACCACCATAATTCCTAGTTCACATAGGTTGGGGCATTTTTGAAGCAATTGCGTAGCAACGGTGAGCTGCTTCCCACAACCAAACCTTAATCCATACAGCTTCATCACTTGCAGATTTATTGCAGTTGGAAACAAAGATACATCCATATACTTGAAAAATAGAAATAAAGAAACAAAATTACCCACCACAATAACTATAACAAGCCAGAAGGTATAGTATAGAATTATATGTATCCATATATCCATTTGCATAAAGTAGAATGAGTTAGATTCTCACCCGCAACGAAGAGCCACACAACGAAAGAGTCTTAATGGCTTTCAAATGTGGTGCCAGCCATCTGGACTCAACCACATCTCCAATAGAATGAATAACAGACAAGATTTCAAGCTGCTTTGGAGGGCTGATCTCAAATTTATTGATCCCAATACAAAGTTCCAAAGCCAGCTTCTCAAGTTTAGGGATACTAATACTAGAGGCAATTCCATTAACATTGCGCTTAAATACAACATTCAAGAAAGCTAATGAAGTGACATTGGAAAATATACCACAAGCATTTACAGGCAAATCAATAAAGGGACCTTCGACTATCAGTTTCTTAATTGTCATGCAAGAGAGTAAACAAAATGGCAGCTTATATTCCTTCACAATACTGTGTAAAGATATGTTAAGTTCCTCTACACCATTTCTTGACAGAAAAAGACACCAACTATCAAAATTAGTCTGCTGCGGCTGAGGATCTCCATATGAAATGTGTAGAGTAAATTTCTTAACCAGCCCAGCACGAAGAAAGAGGATATTATTGATTATGTTCACGAGGGTTCTACCGTCATCATCTTTGCGCTGTTGGACACTTCCCAAGAATTCCCGATCGAACGCAAGCCGCCCATGCTGCAACCAAACGTTATTCCAGTGCCTTGAGAGCAGGGCAGTTCTGGCGGCATCTCGGGTGGGCAAACATTCCAAAATTTTGTCCTTTATCTCTATCGGCAGCTCACTTGTTAAATCTCTTATAGGCTTTCGCCGAGCCATTAAATTGGAGACAACAGAGAGGCGATTCAATTCTTCGCTAAAAACCTGAAATCGATTTCGTAAAGAAAAGGAAATTTGGGAAGAAAGAAGAGACTAAAACGGGCCGGATACCCTCACCATGGTTTATTAGTTTATTTATCTAAATATCAGTCTTTTAACAAAACTAGTATTTGTCTCGTGCGATGCACGGAAAATATGTTATAAAAATATACACTATATGAGGTTTATTCATATATAAAATTTTTGTTATTTAATAATTATTATGTGTGAATTCCTATGATAAAATTATGAACATAAATATATTTACAATTAAAATAATATTTAAAGTGGGTGATTACTACAAATCTTAAACTATATTAAAAATTTAGTACATAGTATTTAATATTATAAATTTTTAAGAACTTAGTAAACTACAATAGTAATTGAATTACAATTTTAGAGTCACCACGGATCAAAATTTTTAGACCTTTGAGATTTCTAACTCTAGATGTAGCAACATACAATTGACCTTTAAAGATCAAAATCACAATCTTAGTTAGAACATTGATTTTTTTCTTCCAAATACTATCGAATTAAGTGTGTAATCAATAAAAGATGAGAACTAATAATTCGAGAATATAATCTTAATGTTACTAAGCCTACTTCATGTCAATTAAGTTGGAGAGTGTTGTTGGATAGTATCCGATGAATCCACGAATAACGCATCTTTGTCTCCGTAGTCCTCAATATGCACATCAACAATCTTAAATATTAAGCCACATAGCTATGCTATATATTAATTTCAAACTTATGGACTTTGGGGTTGCATGCATGCTTCTTAAAGTCATATGGTCTTGTGAAAATTAAATGCAACATTTAATTTTCACATCTTAAAGCCCATTTAATTTTCACAAGACTTTCACATCTTAAAGCCATATGGTCTTGTGAAAATTAAATGCAACATTCAATTTTCACAAGACCATATAGCTTTATTATATATAGGATTTAAAACTTGTTTGGAGCAGTAATTCATTATATGCTTATGACGCTTTTCTCCTGAATTATTTATGTATTCACTTTAGCTCTTCAATTATTTTAAAAGTAGTAGTTTTTTTCCTTTTAAGTTAAACTAGTATTTGATTGACCTTAAAAAAAAAAAAAAAAAAAAAAAAAAAAAAAAAAAAAAAAACGTTAAACTAGTATTTGCTCGTGCAATGCACGGCCATTTTGTTATTGTATAATTTAAAAATATGAAATGCTCAATACATACGAAATAAAAAATAATACTTTTTTTTTTTTTTACATTAAACAGAAATACAATTACAAATTATTAAAATTCGTTGTAAACCACATTTTGAGTAGCCATAAAAAAAACCTCTAGGTTCACCACAAATTAGAACATTAAAACTAGTTAGATTGCTAACTTTTGAAACTACTACGTACAATTGATCATTGTTAAAAACATGTTTTTTTTTTTAATATCAAACCAACATAAACTAAAGTTTGTCCTTGACTTTTATTTATTGACGTGGTGTATGACAACATAACAAGAAACTACTTCCTTTGAAATTTAAATGGAAGTCTTGGGTCTGACGAAGTCAATGCTTTCAGTGGGATCAGCACATTGGTACCTGCATTGTTTCCCTTAAAATCTGCACTTCAAGCACATGCACTACTAGAAATTATGAAATTTTTGACCACCTGAAAGTGATCTTAAATCAAGTCGAAAGCCTTGTTCTGACCGTTTTTGGTATCCGGAAAAATCTTTGTTGCTATTTTCGACCACTTTTTGCTTTCAACTTGATTTAAGATCACTTTCAGGTGGTCGAAAATTTCATAATTTCCAGTAGTGATGGTTTCCTAGTTTTGAGATAATCAATCGTGTTCCATTACAAAGACCCAATGAACCGTCTATGTTTCTCAAAAGCATAACTGGAGATCCAACATTCAATGTTAACGAATGGTTTGGTATACCTGAACACCTCAACTGTTTAAGAATTGAGGAGTGTAAACTTCAGATTACATATCAACATTATTAGTGTCCGACTTGCACACAGAATCACAACTCAAATGCGTTTTAGATGACACCTCATTCATACCTTTCATGTATTCATTCACATAGTCGACAACATCTAATTTCGGAGCCAAGATGGCTCGAGTCTCCACATTTTTAGGGTCCATCTTACCACTACGGTATGAAGGATATGTGCTATCAATAATCTCTTGTATAGGATCACCTTCTGTTTTCAATAAAAACTGAGATAGAATACTGATATTGCAGTCCCCGTCATTCAGGCTCGGATTTTGGGCTGTGCAAGCTGGGCTACCGCACAGGCCCCAAATTTTAGAGGGGCCCCAAATTTTAGAAGCTTAATATTTTATTTTTACCTAGTTAGTTTCGAAATAAAAATGAAAAGTTTTTAATTAAACTTAAAAGGCTTTATAAAGAAGTGGAAGGAACATGCATTTATTGTATTTTAACTTTGAGGTCTAAGGTTCAAAACTTGTGCACACTATTATTATTATTCCATAATATGTCTATTTTTACCTGTGCGTTGCACGGAAAAGATACGAATATTATATAGTGCAATTGATGAAATGAGTTGTATCGATTATGTTTTTTTATGTTATCCTTGCTTGAATTCGAGCAAATAATTGCCCAATTATCCGTGCAATGTGCGTGCGATGCACGGATAATTTTATTTTGTTATATATTTAGATAATAAAATTACGGTATTAGTTTTAAAGATTTTAATTTTGGTAAGGCCTTATTTATTTACCCGAACAGAGCCACAAAAATCTAAAACCGGCCTTGCCGTCATTGTTGGAACCAATGCAAGTTTTCCATCACCTTGCTTGCTTAAACCTTAAACCTTGCTTGCACTCAAGCAATGACATATAAGCATAGAAATTTTCCAAGATGATAGTAGGGCCAGACAATAGAGCTACTGAGCATACCACAAAAGTCACAAATTACTTTATTCTCCATAGGAAATAAGCTAAGGATCCTCATAATTAATGTCAATAGGTTAAAAAAGGAAGACAACTTTTTTTTTATTTTTATTTTTTTTGTTTTGCAATTTGCTCCTTAAATTAAGAAAAGTTTCAATTAAACACTTCATCTCTTCACTTTTATGCATTTTAGCCTATAATTTTTTCAATTTGTGTAATTAACTTATTTTGCAAGTAAACTCAAATAATAGTTGGTGAAATTGAATTTAAAAAAAAAAAAGAAAAAAAAAAAGAAAGGAAACACAAATTGCTGACTTCTCCTCAACTGCTCTTACAACGGCGGTTATGGTGGAGATGACAAGAAAGCGGAGACGCGCGGTAGGGGAATCCAAAGACCCGCCACCGCCACCATCACTGACTCCACAGCAAGAGATTGTTTTTAGTGTCTATGCATTGCGAGGGGTGTGCTCGGAAAGTTCACCGCTGCCTCAAAGGTTTCCATGGAGAGTTTCAAATCGCAATGCCTTGGAGGCAAATTAATGATCGAGGACATTAAACTTCCTCATAGTAAAATAGCAAACGCTGCTACCAAGTTTAAGTATTTTGCCAAAAAATTGTCTTTGTAAATGAAGAATAGGTGTTGCCACTTGTCTTTTGAGGAGAATTGTTATCCATTATTTTCTAGACGCACTTTTTTTTTGAAAACTAAAAACCAACGGAATGCATTGACTAGCAAGAATATAATTTATATTCTAGACCCACTTAATCAACAAGCAGGGACGGAGCCAGAAAATATGTTGAGGGGGGGCAAAGAAGTAGGGATGAATTCAATGGCGGATTCAGAATTTTTTTTTTAGTCAGGGAAAAAAATTAAAATAAAAGAGAAAGTTAAAAAAAAAAATGAAATACTTAAGAAGTATAACAATAAATATTGTTGGATATAGCAAAAAATAAAACATATTAAAACTTTATAAAAATATTTATAACAAAATATGAAACATAATTAATTTGATAAAACAATTCAAATATAAAACACATTTTAAATTACACATTCCATTATTAATATAAACAAAGTTATAATGGAAGTTATATATATCATGCCAAAATTTAATTGTGTTAATCAAAAAAGTGAAGAAGACTGTAACATTGTCAATACAAAGACTCAAACCCAAGCTATTCCGAAACTCATATACATTAGCTACTTCCTTGTCTATCACAGTTTTTGTTTACATAATCTGTTTTATAATACTTATATGAATAATGTACTATATATACATATTATATACAATATAGGGTAGGGGTGGGGTGAGGTGGGGTGAGGGGGGCAGCTGACCCCCCAGCCCCCCATCTGGCTCCGTCTATGTCAACAAGGATAAATATAATTAATATATGTCCATCCCAGAACCCACACCGTCGAAACCTTTGAGGTAGCGGCGAACTTTCTGTGCACACCGTACCCCTTGCAATGCATGTACACATTAAGAACAATCTCCTGTGGTGGAGCCGGTGGCGGTGGCGCAATCAGGGACGGAGCCAGGACGGAACAATGCGGGGGGCCAAACTACGATTGAAGTACTAAATTAAATACATTGATATCCCGTTAACATATCTCAAAATAATTATTACATTACAAATTCAATAAAGTTTAGAATAAATTATTTATAATTGAATCTATATTAAATTATTTTGCAATATGCTTTTCAATGCACATTACTTTGTACGGTTGAAAGAATGAAAACATGCACGCATGTTTTAAAAGACTATTGATTATTTCTTGAAAAACCCTCTTCACAACATAACATAATAGCAATTGTTTTCTCAAATACATATACTACACAATTGTTACATTATTATGCATTTTAAATTAAATACAAAATTTATCACACAACCACAAATTTACATAATTAATCAAACAAATGCACTTGATATCCATGATTTAGAATCAAACAAAATAATTATTTAAGATAAACAATAGAATATGAAACAAAAATTAACCAAACAAGTAGTTATAAATAAAAATAAAAAATAAAAATTAACTTGAAAAATATGCATAGATTTTGTTAATGACAAATCTTACATATAATAAAGCTATATGGTTGGAAAATAATTAATATTACAATTAATTACCAACATTATTATTATTACTAGCTATAAATATAAAATAGCCACAACATCTTTTACGAAAAAAAAAAAGAAAAAAAAAAGCACAACATTTAAAAAATAAAATAGCTAATTTTTTACTCACTCATAACAAAGGATTACATTTATTGAACTAATGGAGTTATTAAATGTTATGATATTAGGATTAAGGATTCCGATTCCCGATTAATAGAAAATATGAAACGATGCAATATTAATTAAATCTCTGGCTTTACAATGAAAGTCTATTTGATATGCTTTTGTTATTTATGGTGGTTCTTGGGATTACAATATTAATTAAATTTTTGATGAAAACCTATTCAATATCTGAAACAGTGCAATTAATGCAAGCCTCTACATATAATTTTTTTTCCCTCTCAAACGCTTCAAAGAAATGGCAGAAACGAGAAGGGATAAAGAAAGCAAATGTTGCGGGCCGTGGGTCAATTATTGGACTTCAGAATAAATAAAAAAAATCATTTAAGCCATAAATAAAAATTTAAATATATATAAATGTATATATCGTATGGGTCTTTAATGTTTTTCTGGATGTCTAAACTTAGGACTTTTAAAAGAAAAAAAATACATTTGAATTATCTCCACAAAAAGTGGTCTTGGATTCATAAAATGACATTTGAGTTTATGGAATAACATGTGCATAAAAAATATATTATATAATCATATAAAAAATGTGTTCAATTAGAGTTTAAATTTACTCATACAACTAAGTGGCTTGTGGTCCACTGGTATCGGATTGTTCCCTTATGTGGGAGGTCTAGGTTTCAACCCTCGTTGTAGGTGTAGTTTGTATGGGTATCCCCCTTCCTTTGTAATAAATTTAATTATCTTAGTTATTATTCGTATTGTGAAAATTATACTATATAGATGAAATACAATTAAGAATAAATCAATGTAATCATGTACATAATTAGAGATTATATTAACCATACAAAATTTTAATTATAATTTTGTATTTTATAAAAATAATAAATACTTGACCAATGGAAGCTCAAAAATATTATTATATTAAACAATTTAAAATATTTTTATTTTTTCTATTTTTTTATTTTTATTTATAATAACATAATTTTTTTCCTGTGCATCGCGCGGGTGAATTACTAGTTATCTTATTATAACGTATATGCCGCATATATGCATGGTTCTAGGCAGAGAAACTAGTAAGTAGGTTAAATGAAATTTAATTTGAATGTGAGTCAAGAATATATGGAATGCATAATTTGAAATAGGAGAGAACTGAAAAAGTTGAGAAGATGAAAAAATTTATAACTTTACCTGTAAGATTAATTAAGTGAAGGGGGGCCAAATATTTTGAAAAAACAACAAAATTTTAAAATTCTATATAATATTTTTAAAAAAAATGTAATACATATATAATATTAAAAAATTTTGAGGTGGGGAAGGGGGGCCAAGGCCCCCCTAAACATACACTTACCTCCGTCCCTGGGCGCAATCATGATCCACACAAATTGTGTTGACCATATTTTGTATACTATAAAATAATATACATTTAGTACACAAATAATATATTTTTAGTATATTAAAAATGTATATTGTTTTCAGAAAAAGTACATTATTTGAATACTAAATGTACATTATTATATATAATGTACATTCAGTACACAAATAATGTACTTTCAGTATATTAAAAATATACTTTCTTTTATGATCCATACATCACTATGTGGACCATGGTCCATACAATAATTTGCCGTGGTGGTAGTGGCGGGTCTGTGGATTCCTCTGCTGCCTCCATTTTCTTATTACCTCCACCATCACCGTCGCTGGCCTCCGACGGGAAAGCCGTACCCCAAGGTTTTTTTTTTAAAAAAAAAGTTAATGTAATTAATTTATTTGAATTAAAGATACTTTTAAATTAAAAAAATTACAAGTTACTTAGAAGTAACTTGTTAATTAACTTAATTGCACAAAAATGAAAAATTAATGTGTTTAATTGGAGCTTCTTTTTTTTTTTTTTTTTTTTTTTTTTTGTTTTTTTTGTTTAGGGGCTAATTACAATTTAGCCTATAGTTGAAAAGCCTATTTATTTATTTACTTATTTTTTTTTTGAAAGGAAAAAAGCCTATTTAATTTGACCCTTATCTTTTTTTTCTTTTTTTTTTGAAATTACACAAACACTTCATTATCTGGCAAGATCTAAGTTCAGAACACACGGAATTCAAGACAAAAGGTTTTGGAGCCACTCCACATGCATGATCAAACATAATGACCAATTCCCTAGTTAAGACGTACATGAGCGTAACTCGATTCGTTTGCAGCAAATTAGATGTCATCTACGACATTATAACCAACAAGGTTAAATGTAGACTTCTGCTCCAAGAAGACAAAGTGTGCATTAGGAGATGCAAGAGGGAAGCACATCAACTCCTTTAGGATATTCATCCCCATCAAGGCATATGTTATACTGCATGCAGGGTGAATAACAACTCTCTTCAATGCAGGGCATTTGGAGAACAGGAGAAGACTGACTTCACTAAAAGAACTTCTAGCCTAGCTCCATATATATATATATATATATATATATATATATATATATATATATATATATATATATATAGAGGAGTGATCACATGTGGCCATGTTATTAGGTGTGGTCATATGTTCAATTATAGGCCATTAGATTAGATAGATCCAATGAATCATATTAATCAAGATTTTTTTAGTATTTTCGCGCACATTCTCCTACCCAGCGAACTACAAGGGTAAACTCGTCATAAAACACCGAAATATTAATCAAGATTTGGTTGTGTGTTTTATTACACTATTGGTGCATGTTGTCAACACTGTTGGTGTATTCTGGATCCCGGGCACTATAAATGGCCATTGTAATTACCATAACACGGGAATACACCATTGGTGTGCTTCACTGTGGTGTGTTTTTATTACACTATTTGTGTATGTTGTCAACACTGTTGCTGTATTCTGGAACCCGCCCGCTATAAATGACCACTGTAATTACCATAACACCCCCACTTACCAAAACGCGCGAAAATCCTCAGAATTATCACTGCCGTTAGATTAAACTGATTCAACGACACAGATACGACCACACGACCACACCTAATGACATGACCACATATGAGCGCTATTATATATATATATATATATATATATATATATTTTTTTTTTTTGAATGCATATATATATATATATATATATATATATATATATATATATATATATATATATATATATATAGAATAAGGCTCATATGCGGCAGTGGCTTTAGGTGCGGCGGTGCGGTCATATCAGCGTCGTCCATTTTGCTTAATCTAACGGCAGCAGCTAATTTCCGAAGATTTAAAGATTTAAGCGCGTCCTGGTAAGTGGGGGTGTTATGGTAATTGTAGTGGTTATTTATATTGGTCGCTTGTCAGTATACACCAACAGTGTTAACAAAAGACACCAATAGTGTTAGAAAAAAGCACCACAATGAAATGCAAAAATACACCAAAAAGCACACAACACACCCAAAAAATACACCATATAACTCACCACCCAATGGTGTATTCTGAACACTGTGTGATGGTTTTAGTCATACCTAGTGGTGCGTTTTGGTGATGCGTATCTAATTTGTGCATGTTTTTTTGGTGTGCATTTTATAACATAGATGGTGTATATTCGTATAACTATTAGTGTGGTCGTACTGACCGCTCGGGAAGGCACCAACATGAATTCTCAAATACACCACAGTAAGGTTAATAATGCACCAATAATGAACATAAAACACACAACACTATGATTTGATATATTCTGGTGCCCAATGACGACTTTAACCTTGCAGTTCGCGTACTGTGAGAACGCGCACGGAAATATCGGAAAAGCCTGGATGAATGTGATTCTTTTGGATTTATCTAATCTAATGGCCTACAATTAACCGCACTGCCGCACCTAAGTGCACTGCCGCACTTGAACCTTCCTCTATATATATATATATATATATATATATATATATATATATATATATATATATATATATATATATATATATATATATATATATATATATATTAAATATATATATATATATATATATATTAAATATATATATATATATATATTAAATATATATAATATATATATATATTATACATAATATATAATATATATATGTATTTATATATAATATATAAATAGGAAGAGAGAGAGAGGGATGAATAATGTTATTTGATGGGATGATTAACAAATGAACAAAAACCACATATTTATACTAAAGGAAAGCTAATAATGAGGAAGCTAATGCTCTATGTACTAGTGCATGCTATAATCTAGGCCAATCTTCACATACAATGCATGACCCACACCCATTACTTTCATTATTTCTAACAAATTAACTAATTACTAATTACTTGCTTGGTTTAATAATTATAATAATATTATTATTATAACATTGCCTCCTTTAAACCAAGTTGGATATATTGGTCATTCCAATTTCCTTCTTCAATTTGAGAAATGTCTCTGTCTTCAGCGGCTTCGTAAAGATATCTGCAACTTGACATTCACTTGAACAATACTCAATGTTGATTTGTTTTTCAACAACCAACTCTCTGATTTTGTGATACTTGATATCAATGTGTTTGCTGCGACCTTGAAAGACTGGATTTTTGGACAACGAAATTGCTGACTTGTTGTCACAAAAAATAGTTGTAGGTGCTTCCTGCTCATGTTGTAGGAACTCCAAAATTCTCCTCAGCCAAACTGCTTGAGTAGCACAGTTTGTTGCTGCAATATATTCTGCTTTTGCGGTTGAAAGTGCTACAATCTGCTGCTTCTTTGAAGACCAAGAAAATATGGCTGAACCAAGATAGAAGGCATATCCTGATGTGCTTTTTCTGGTCTCAACATCTCCAGCCCAATCACTGTCTGTATACCCAACAAGCTTCACAGCTTCATTTGTAGAGTAAAAAATTCCATCATTACTCGTACCTTTGACATATCTCAGAATTCGCTTTGCTGTAGCCCAATGTGATTCTTTTGGTTCCTCCATGAATCTGCTAAGTATCCCAACTCCAAAAGAAATATCTAGCCTTGTTGCCACCAGATACCTCAGACTTCCAATTAAACTTTTATAAGCTGTAACATTCACATTCTTACCACACTCATCTTTAGATACCTTTAACTTTTCAGCTAACGGAGTCGAAATTGGTTTGGAGTTTTCCATTTTGAACTTTTTCAAAATATCAGCAGCATACTTCTTCTGTGAAATAAAGATTCCACCATCCATCTGAATAACCTCAAGGTCAAGAAAGTAAGCCATAAGGCCCATATCAGTCATTTCAAACTTCTTAATGAGTGCCTCCCTGAATTCTGAGATTAGCTTCAAGTTGTTTCCAGTAAAAACCAGATCATCAACATACAGACAAATTATCACAATATCACCTGAATCCGTGCATTTGACATACAAAGTGTGCTCATGAGGACATCTCATAAAACCACTTTCAACAAAATATGAGTCAATGCAACCATACCACGCCCTAGGCGCTTGCTTTAAGCCATACAAGGCTTTTCTCAACATGTACACTTTATTTTCCTCCCCTTTCTTCAGAAATCCTGCAGGTTGCTCAACATATATTTCTTCTTCAAGAAAACCATTCAAAAAAGCAGACTTAACATCCATTTGATGCAATTTTCAATCATTTTGAGCAGCAAGAGAAATAACCATTCGAACTGTATCAAGTCTACTTACAGGAGCAAAAACCTCAAAATAATCAATACCTGGTTTCTGCTTGTAACCCTTTGCTACTAACCGTGCCTTAAAACGGTCAATTTCTCCATTTGACTTGTACTTCGTTCTGTAAACCCACTTCACTCCAATTGGCTTCTTTCCAGGAGGTAAATCTGTTAACTCCCAAGTACCATTCTTTTCAATGGCACGTATCTCCTCATCCATCGCCTTAAGCCAATGAGTTTCTGTAGCAGCCTCCTCAAAAGATAAAGGATCACAATCTGCAAAGAGAGCAAATTGAACAATCTCTTCATCAGACAGGTCATTATCATGACCCAAAACATAATCCTGCAAGCGAGCTGGTAAGTGGCACTCGCGCTGAGATCGTCGAACTGACGGCTGTGGCTGTGTAGGAGACTAGACATTATCTGGAATCGCTTGCTCTTCAACAATATTTTCAACAACAGGAATAACAACTGAACTTTCATCTTTAGCTAACCAATCCCAGGCACCATATTCATTAAAAGTGACATCATGACTTATAACAACCTTTTTAGTTTCAGGATTGTATAGTTTATAAGCCTTTGAAGCGTCACTATAACCAATGAATATGCACTTCTCAACTTTATCATCCAACTTCTTTCTCAATGGATCTGGCACATGTGCATATGCCAAACACCCAAAAACCTTGAGATTTCTTATAGAGGGTTTCTTCCCACTCCAAGCTTCCTCAGGTGTCTAATCACGAACACTCTTAGTTAGACACCTATTCAACACATAGACAACATAAACAATAGCTTCTGTGACACCCCATAATCCAAATTCAATTATGGGATTAATTAAGTAATTAATCCTAAACCAATTGGTAATTTAATTCCTTAAATTCCTGAAAATTCAATAGTCAGGGACTAGTAATTGACTAGTCAACCCCAAAGTCAAGGTTGTACCTTAAGCTTTGTGAGGAGTTCCCTTGTTCCCTTACACCTCTTCATTTTAGTAAGGGTTTTCATGACATTTCACCTTGTGTTAGTAATGCACGCAAACCTAGTAGACACTCCTCATTCTTGCTCCTTACACTTCCCGAATTTGAGCTCTACCTTCTCTCTAAAAGTTAGATAGCTTTTCTTCCAAGCCAAGTTCGAGCTTTGTCAAATCTTCAAGTGTTGTCTCCAAGATTCTACCTTTCATACATTTGAGCATCTAGGAGGGTAAGATCTATGTTCATCTTGTGTTTTAAGTGTTTTCTAAGGTGTCTTTTCTTAAAGATAGAATCTTTATGATCTTTTGGTGTGTTCTTGAAGTGGGTTTGGAAGGTGAGCCTTATTAGGAGCTTGGTGAAGTGTTAAGTGAAGGTTTTTGTCTACAAGAGGTAACCCATGCTCTACAAAACCTATTTTGCTTACCTATGTGATGATTTCTTGGATTCTACATGTGTTTTGCTATGAAATGTGAGTGTTTATGCATTGTCTTGTGAAAATGCATATCTAGAGCTTGTGTTTAGGGTTCTTGTATGCCATTGCTTGGCTATTCCTTTGGTTCAAGTCATTTTGTTGTATTTGGTGAGATTTGGCATGTTTTGGATTTGAATTTGAGCTTGGTGTTGAAAATCCCCAAAGGGATTATTTTGGGCGCAGGTACGTACCCGCGGGCGGAACGGCGGGCAGTGGCCAACCCGCCGCCCATCCACGGGGAACATAAGGCCGGTGGGTGTGTACCCGCGGGCGAAACCACGGGTGGGGGGTCTACCCGTGTACGCGAGGAACATACTGGTGTTGTTGATGGATTTGTTCCCCGTGATTCTTTTGACTCGGTATTTGGTCTTTTGACTTCCCGATGTTCTTTTGTGGAACTATTTGAGCGTCTTCTTGATGTTTCGTATGTCTAGAACTATATGGTAGGAACCTATGTAGGTTTTGGTGTCTTGAATCGTGCTAAGTGTTCAACATTGTGATTCGTTGAACCGTGATGAGTCTTGTGTGTTCTTCGGAACTACGTTTGGTTTACCCGTTTGATAAGAATGCTAGTTCGGTGTTTAAATGCTAGCATGTGTGTGTTGTTTGTCCTTCCCTATTTGTTGATGATGACTTGTGTTATTCATCGTTGTTGTTGGACTGTGACCCATTCCTTGATTGAGTATGGTTTCATATCTTCGTTGTGATCCGTTAATTGATTCCTGTTGAGGTGTGGTGTGGGTCGCTGTACCTGGATTGCACGATTAGTGGTATGGGACACTAGTCACCAAGGTACGGCAGTGGTCCTCGTGGTGGCCATGATGTGATTATGGAGTTTGTGACCTATGTGTCGGGTTCACGTATTTCTTGGGAGGCATGTGTTGCCAAGGCATGTGTTGCCATGTGTGTGATCGGTACCCTCGTGTACTATGAATTGGTGGTTTTGTTGGCGGTTTGTCGGCGGATGGGGACGACGGTCCTCAGAGGGAAAAGGTTGGACTTGGTGTACAAGGGTCCTGGAGGTAAAGGTTGGAACTAGCTATAAGGTTGGGGGTAGCCATAAGGTTGGAACCGGGCATAAGGAAAACATATCAATTCGTGATGGGTGATGTCACGAAGGCTTGTGTAGCCGTTGTTGTGAGTATCTCTTCTTGTGACGTGTGTAGTCACAAAGGCATTTGTTGCCTGGGCAAGTGGTGCCATTAGTTGTGTCTTATTCTCTTGTGTTATGCATGTCGGGTGTTAATCTACTGTGTGATGGTAGATTATACCTTGAGTCGTTCTTGTGAGTCGTTGTATCTCGTGTGGTCTTGGGATGTGTTCCCTTACCTTGTTGTGAGTGCTTTGAGTCTTGTGTTGACTTCTGCTCTCGGCTTTGGAACTTATATATACATATTCCGTTTCGCAAATGATTTTACAAATGTATATCTTATCTATGTATGATATTTCACATGTATTGGTGGGTTACCAGCATTATTCGCTGACCGGGAGTCGTTCCATCTTTTATGTGTTTCTTTCAGGTGATGTTTAGACGTAAGCGCGGTCTAGAGCCTGCTAGTGTAGCTCCCATCTTGTGTTGTTATGGCCTGTGTGCCAAGGATAGATTTTAGTACTTTGGACATGTATGGTTTTAGTTTATGAATTATGCAGATGTTAGCCTGTGCGTTCACCTCTGTGTGAGCGTGGCATAGCACCCCTTCCGTTTCCAGTTTATATAATCCTTTTTCAGTCTTCTGCTGTGTTGATGTTTTGTTTAGATATATGCATGTTTAAGGCTTTAATTAGCATGGAAATTAGGGGGTGTTACAGCTTCTACCCAAAAAGGCTTAGGTAGATTCTTAGATTTCAACATTCATCTCACCATATCCATGATAGATCTATTTTTCCTTTCAGCCACTCCATTTTGTTGTGCAGTGTATCTAGCTGTCATCTGGTGTTGTATACCCTTCTTCTTCAGAAAATCATCACAGGCAATATATTCTGTATCTCTATCAGTTCTCAAGATTTTAATTTCATAACCACTTTGCTTTTCAACAAAAGCCTTAAATCGTTTGAAAACATCACAGCTTCAGACTTTTGCTTCAGAAAGTAAACCCATGTTTTCCTACTGAAATCATCAATGAAAGTAATAAAGTACTTACAACCTCCATGTGAGGGAACCTCCAACGAACACATGTCCGAATGAATAATCTCCAACTGTTTTGTGGCTCTTCTTGACTTGCCCATAGGGAAGGGATCTCTATGCTTCTTCCCAATCACACAAATCTCACATATATGATCAGGGACATTCACAACAGGTAAATCAGAAACAAGTTCCTTTCTCGCAAGATAGTGTAATCTAGAGAAATGGAAATGCCCACATTGCATATGCCACAACCAATTTTCATCACAAACTTCAGAATTAAAGCAAGCAAGGAGAGTATGCTTAATTTTCAAAGGAAATAGTCGATTTTGGGACATATTTACCTTTGCAATCAAGACTCCCTTAGCATCTGCAATGGTACAACACCCCTGAGTAATATTTATCTTATATCCTTTTTCTGACAATTGTCCCATACTCAACAAATTTTGGTGTAGTTCAGGAACATAGAACACATCGGATATAAAATTGTGAGTACCATCCTTCAACTGAATAGAGATTTTACCTTTTCCCAAAATTGGCACTTTTGACTTATTGCCAAATGTCACTTCAGACCGGACAGTTTCATCCAGTTCAGAAAACAATTCTTTCTTCCCACACATATGGTTACTACACCCAGTATCCAAGAACCATATATTTTTATCTGCAGAAAAACTATCGCTGGCTAAAAGTAAAGTTTCAGAACTCTCACTAGACTTTTCAGTAGTGTTTTCAGCAATGTTTGCTTGATTTCCACGATTGTCCTCACTATACCAGCAATCTGCAATCTTGTGTCCATACTTGCCACAATTTTAGCAATGAAATGGAAATTTACCTTGTTTGGTATTACCTCCACCTCTTTCTTGGTTGGAGTTACCACGTCCTCCTCCTTGGTTGAAGTTACCACGACCTCTTCCACTAGAACCTCCTCCTTCCTCTTCCACGACCTCTTCCAGATCCTCCATCTCTTTGATTAGTGCCAGTCACATTAAGGGTGACTTAGCTCTTCAAAGCTTCTTCTGCTAGTGGTTCCGATTTTGACACAATCATATCAATATGACTTTCTACCATACCTTTCAGCTCTGCAATTGATAAGAGCTCAGTTTTGTGTGACACTGTGATTGAAGCCACCACATGGTCATACTTCATCGGCATAGTTCGTAGAACTTTTTAAACCACTGCACCATCTTCAATCGTATCTCCGTATAACCTCATCTTATTAACCATATCAATAAGACGAGTGAAATACGCGTCTACTGTTTCTGTAGAGGTCATCTCACAATTGTCGTACAACCTTATCAACGACTGAAACTTAGACTTCTGTGCCCGATCGACTCCTTTGTTTCACACCTTGAAGATGTCCCAAGCTTGCTTTGCTGTTTGAGCACGAGCTAATTGCCCAAAAATGGAGTAGTGAACACCTTGGTGAATCTGTCCCAATGCCAATTGATCTCGCCGTGTTTGGGCTGCATCAGCTCCTTTGGGTAGACTGAGATCAACAAAGCTCAATTGTAATCGAGTTTCCCGTCCAATTTGGGACCCGACCATACAATATTGAAATTTGCAGCCATATTTCACTACGAACAATATCTCGGGGTGTAAAGGTTGACTGGCTCTGATACCAAATGTAAGATATATATATATATATATATATATATATATATATATATATATATATATATATATATATATATATATATATATATATATATATATAGGGAAGGGATCAAGTGCATTTGTGGCTTCCCGTGCGGTTGTGCGGTGGATTAATGTGCGTGAGGTTTATACTTAATGTGCGTGAGTGTTGTGCTTAATGTGCCTGAGATTTGTACTTAATGTGCGTAATGTTAATATGCGTTAGTTTTGTACTTAATGTGCCTGAGTATTGTGCTTAATATGCGTGAGATTTGTGTTTAATGTGCGTGAGTAGTTCAGAATTACGAGCTCAGAAGGAAGCAGAACAGAAACCCACGCACATTAACACCCAAGCTTGTTGTTACTTCTTCCTTCAATTTGGCCATGGATTCTGGATTATCAGCTACCTTCAGTGCAGTTGAATGTTTATATATATGACGCACGCACAGCAAAATTTGCACACCAGCTAAGTGTGAATTTCTGTTGTATTAATCTCATAATTCTTAACCACCATAGCCCGCCTTCGCATCATCATCATCAGGGAGGGGGCAATGGCTACGGGGGATGGGGAAGAAGCTGACATCCATATTTTCTGCTGCATTTTACACATTCATGCACACTAAGTACAAAACTCACGCACACTAAGTACAAAACTCACGCACATTAAGCACAACACTCACGCACATTGAGTACAAATCTCACGCACATTAATCAACCGCACATCCGCACGAGAAGCTTTCAACCGCACGGGAACCTTTCACTATATATATATATATATATATATATATATATATATATAATATATCTATGTATTTATATATAATATATAAATAGGAAGAGAGAGAGGGGGATGAATAATGTTATTTGATGGGATGATTAACAAATGAACAAAAACCACATATTTATACTAGAGGAAAGCTAATAATTAGGAAACTAATGCTCCATGTACTACTGCTATAATCTAGGTCACTCTTCACATACAATGCATGACCCACACCCATTGCTTTCATTATTTCTAACAAATTAACTAATTACTAATTACTTGCTTGGTTTAATAATTATAATAATAATATTATTATAACAAAATCCATCAATCTTCACTGTTCTAAGCATCTTCATATCATGATTAATAAAGTAACGGTCTGGATCCTCCAAATGCTTCAAAGTATCTTCTTCAAATTGACTCCATGCCTACAACTCAACAAGAAACGAAAAACACCGTACAGTGAGATTGAGAACTCGAAAGAAACAAATAAATAACAAAGAATCATGATTGATAAAAATAAACTAACTCAACCGTATCTACCATTGATGCCCAATTCACATAGGTTGGGAGATTTTCGAGGCAATGTCATAGCAGTGACGATCTGCTCCTCACTAGTAAAACTCAAATCATGCAGCTCCATTACTTGCAGATTTATTGCAGTCAAAGAATTAAGCACGGCTGCGGCAACATCTCCACGCTAGAAAAAGAATAGAGAAAACAGTACAAGTTAGCCCAAGCTAAGCCGGATAAGTACTTTAGCATTATATTATTAAATCCTTAGCTTCCATCCATTTGTAGCAAGTAAAGCTAAGCGAGATAGATTATATTCTTACCCTCAAGAAACTGCCTCCAGACAAGCAAAGTGTCTTAAGTCTATGAAATTGAAGTGCAAACCATCTCGTTCAAACCAAGAATAAGCACTAATGTGAGACAAGCTTTCAAGTTTGGGAGCAATGATCTTAAATTTATCCATCCCCGGACAATCTCCAAGGAAAGCCAGATTCTCAAGATTAGGAATAGTAGAGGCAACTCTATTAACACTCCACTTAAACTCAACGCTATCGAAAACTAATGAAGTTACTTTGGGGAATATACAGCGAGCATTTGCTAGGAAATCTACAAGGAGACTATCGAGTTTGAGCCGCTTAAATATGGGGCACGACAATATACAAACTGGCAGCTTAAACGTGCTTCCAAGAACAAAGAATTGCAAGGTCAGTTCTTCAATACCATTTATTGATAGAAAATCACACCACCGCTCTATATCGGATAGCTGCGGCTTAGGCTCTAAGAAGATGTTTAAAACGAAATCCATAACCTTTTTTGTTTTTTGAAATTACACAAACACTTGATTAACTAGCAAGATCAATAGAGTTCATAACACAGAATAGAAGACAAAGGGCTTTGGAGCCACTCTACATGCATCATAAAAAATAATAACCAATTCCCAAGTTAAGACATGAGTAACTCAATTCGCATGCAGCCAATTAGATGTCATCTACAACATTATAAGTATGTAACCAACAAGGTTATACGTAAAGTTGTGCACCATGAAGAAAATTTGTGCATTAGGAGATGCACGAGGGTAGCACGTCAACTTCCTTTGGATATTCTTCCCCATTAAGGCATATGTTATACTGCATGCAGGGTGAATAACAATTCTCTCCAATGCAGGGCATTTAGAGAAGACCGACTTTACAAAAAGAACTTCAAGCCTAGATCGATTAAACTTGTGAATTTTCACTGTTCTAAGCATCTTCATATCCTGATTAATAAAATAACGGTTTGGATCCTCCAAATGGTTCAAAGTATCTTCTTCTAATTGTCTCCATGCCTACAACTCAACAAGAAATGAAAAACACGTACAATGAGATTGAAAACTCAAAAGAAACAAAGAAATAATAAAGAATCATGGTTGAAAAAAATAAATTAACTCAACCGTGCGTACCATTGCTGCCACAATACCCAATTCACATAGGTTGGGAGATTTTTGAAGCAACGACATTAACAGTACTCCACTTAAGCTTAACTTTATCGAAAACTAATGAAGTTACTCCGGGGAATATACAACAAGCATTCGTTGGGAAATCTACAACGAGACCATCGAGTCTCAGCCGCTTAATTGTGGGGCACGAGAATATACAAACTGGCAGCTTAAACGTACTTCCAACGACAAATAATTGCAAGGCGAGTTCTTCAATACCATTTCTTGATAGAAAACCACACCACTGCTCTATATCAGATTGCTGCAGCTTAGGCTCTAAGAAGATGTTTAAAGTAAATTTCTTGACGAGTCCACGACGGAGCAAGAGAATATTATTTATTATGTTCGCAGCACTTGTGGAGTTTTGAGCTATGTGATTTTGGATGCTTCGAAAGAAGTACCTATCAAACAAAAGCCGCCCATGCTGCAACCAAGCATTCTTCCAGAGGGTTGAGAGCATGGCCATCCTGGCCGCATTTTGGGTGGGCAAGCACTCCAAAATTCTTTCTTTTAGCTCTATTGGCAGTTCACTTATCAAATCCCTTCTTTCATCTTGTGTGTTTTTCATTCGATGACGAGTAGCCTTTAAATTCAATTGGGAGCTAATTGAGTAATGATGCATGTGGACGTTTATGAAGAATTAATCAGCAGCAAAAGATAAAGCTAAGAACAATGTTCACCATGTTTGTTGCAAGCAAAACTCTGCAATGAAGTTGAATTGGAAGCAAAAGGAAAGTGCCTGACTAATGTTCTGTTATAATCAATCCCAAAAGAAAGAAAGAGAAGAGGCTTTATAACTGCCATAACTAACTAAGCATAGGAAAAGACAAAACTGCCCTCTTGGCCTTTGAGACTAAACTCTTCCCTTGGCTCTTAGAAGAAGGTAATTAAAACTGATCACTTCATCACCCCCCCCCCCCCCCATAAGCTGGAGCATGAATGTCTTGAAGGCCCAGCTTATCATGGAATTTGACAAATAAAGGCTTTGATAGAGCCTTGGTGAATCCATCTGCCAATTGTTTGTGAGATGGGATTCCTAGCAGTTTGATCACTTCATCCTGCACTTTCTGTCTAACAACATGGAAATCTATCTCTATATGCTTAGTTCTCTCATGGAAAACATGATTTTCACCAATTGCAATAGCAGAAGTATTATCACAAAAGAGAGGAGTGGGGCTGTCAGTATTAACATGCAGATCTGCCAGCAGATACTTCAGTCATTGAATCTCACAAACTGTTGAGGCCATAGCTCTATATTCTGCCTCATAGGATGATCTAGAGATGGTAGCTTGCTTCTTGGTTTTCTAGGAGATAAGAAAGTCACCAAGATAGATGCAATAGCCTGTGATGGATTTCCTGGATTCAGAACAAGTAGCCCAATTTGAGTCTGAAAATCCCTGCAAACTGAGTTGAGAGTTAGATGCAAAATATAACCCCTTTCCAGGAGATCCTTTTAGGTACCTTAGGACCCTATGAGCAGCCATCAAATGTATGTCAGTTGGCTTGTCAACAAACTGACTCAACTGCTGAATGGCATAAGAAATATCAGGTCTGGTATTGGTAAGGTATAACAACTGTCCTACCAGCCTTCTAAATTTTTCAGGCTCATCAAGAAGAACTCCTTGTGTGCTTGTTAACTTCTGACCTGGAATGCATGGTGTGGCAACTGGTTTGGCATCCAGAAAGCCATTCTCTTTTAAAATCTCCAGAGTGTATTTTCTCTGGAAAATGTTTAGCCCTGCAGTGTTTCTGAATGCTTCAATCCCCAAGAAATAATTCAACTCTCCCAAATTTTTTATCTTGAAAGATGAATCCAGAAATTGTTTTAGTTCTTTAATCTCCATATCATCTGTTCCTGCCACAATGATATCATCCACATACACAAGGAGTGCAGTGAAAGACTGGAATGTAGACTTTGTGAATAGAGATGGATCAGCAGAAGATTGTGTGTAACCATTGTTTTGCAATGCCTTTGTCAGTTTTCCATTACATTGTCTACTTGCCTGTTTCAAACCATATAAGGACCTCAATAACTTACACACTTGGTTTGGACTGCCCTTCTTAAATCCTGGGGGAAGGACCATATAAACTTCTTCATCTAGATCCCCATGTAAAAAGGCATTGTTGATGTCAAGTTGTTGGATATTCCATCCCTTTGCAACTGCCACTGCTAGAAAGGTTTTAATAGTGGTCATCCTAGCCACATGAGAGAAAGTGTCTATATAATCCACTCCCAATTGTTGAGTATAGCCCTTTGCAACCAATCTAGCTTTGTATCTTTCTATTGATCCATCAGCTCTATGTTTCACCTTGTACACCCATTTACACCCAATTGGTTTTTTTCCATGGGGCAAGTCAGTCAAAATTCAAGTATTATTCTGCATTAAAGCTTTTATCTTAGTCTGCATTGCTTCCTTCCAGTGCTCAGATTGAATTGCCTCATTGTAAGACTGAGGTTCATGTGTGGAAGTGATTGATGCCACACAAGCTTTGTGTCTAGGGGATAACTGGTCACATGAAATAAACTTGTTTATAGGATGTGGAGAAGTCCTTATGCCTGAGTTGATTCCCATCATCAATTGGCAGTAATAATCATTCAGTTTAGAAGGCATAACTCTCTGCCTTGATGATCTTCTGGGCTGCATCTGATCGTCATTGTTTTGTGGAAGATCAGTATTGAGATCAATGCTAATGGTTTCACCATTCACCTCATTATTATCAACAGGTGACATGTTTTCTATGTCAGGTGATGCTTCATCACTGTGCTCAATGTGAGAGCTGTGGATAATCTCATCCTCTGTGCTGCTATTGAGATTATCATGAGACTAGTGTCAGGATAATAAATAGGCCTCCCCAACATCTGTTCTTCAAGTGGCATAGGAATTATAGGTAAACAAGGATGAAGACCACTGTCTTGATCATTTGCCTTGTTCAGATCTTGCTTCTTGAAAGGGAAAATGTGTTCATAAAACTTAACATCTCTTGAAATGAAAACTGTCTCATCATTGAGGTCATAGACAATATATCCCTTTATATTTGAAGGAAACCCCAAGAACACACTTTTTCTTGCCCTTGCCTGCATCCTATTCCTGCCTTGTGAGATAGTTCCACCAAAACACAAGCACCCAAAAGATCTAAACTGATCATACTTCACAGATTCTTTAGTAAGAAATTCAAAAGGAACTTTCCCACCAATCACATCAGATGGCAGCCTATCTATGATATAAGCTGCATGCAGGACACAATGTCCCCAAAAATTGATAGGCAAACCACTTTGAAATCTTATGGCCCTTGCTATGTTTAAAAGATGTTGATTCTTTCTTTCTTCTATTCCATTTTGCTGTGGTGTGTAGACACAAGTCTTTTGATGCACAATCCCTTTCTCATCTAGGAAGCCTTGCATTAGGAACTCATTCCCATTATCTGTTCTTATGGTTTTAATCCTTTCTGAAAAGTGAGTCTCCACATAATTATAGAAACTTTGAAATGTAGATTTAACATCAGACTTATTTCTCAACAGATGTAACCATGTGAATCTACTATAGTCATCAACTATAGTTAGGAAGTAGTGTTCTCCCTTCAAAGAAGCTACACTGAAAGGGCCCCAAACATCCATATGTATCAAGTCAAAGCATTTATGGGCTCTAGAAGTACTGATTGGGAAAACAGATCTTCTATGCTTAGCTAGATGACATGCATCACAAACAAAATCTGAACATTTTGGGTGAGAAACAGACTTTATTCCATTCAAATAAAGTATCTTATTCATAGGATAATGTCCTAATCTGTTATGCTAAATTTCTAATGTCAAAGCATTACATTGATTTTCAACTGTTCTATCAACAACCTGACCCTTATTCTTGACAGGAGGTTCACTGATCAAGTATAGACCATTCTCTTCTTTAGCAAAACCATCCATTCTGCCAATTGGTCCCCGAATAGTGCATGAACCAGCTTCCAAAATAAGCATACAGTTTGAATGCTTAGTTAACTTGCTAGCAGAAATGATATTAAAAGCAAAGGATGGAATATATAACACATTCTGCAGTACTATATCTTTGCACAACCTGACTTGTCCTATATGAGTAACAACCACAGTCTCACCATTAGGCAACTTAACTGCCACTCCTTGAACCTTATGACAAACTTCAAAGAATTCTGAAAAACAGACAATATGGTCTGTAGCTCCTGAATCCAAAATCCAAGTGTTTCCTGAACTTAGCAAAGTATTAATGAAGAGGCTGGAGGTGATTATACCTTCATCATGATTTTCCATAGGGTTTCTGAGATCAGCTTTAGTTCCAGGTGAACTGAGAGTCACAGCAGCATTGCTAGCAGCTTGATTTCCTTTATTCTGATTCTGCAACAAGGAAAGCAATTTTTGAAATTGATAAACAGATAATCCTACATCACTTATCTGGCTCATTGAGGCATTAGAGGACTGCTACAACTCTTGAGTGTGCTTGTTCTTAGTCTTATAGCCTGGGATCCAACCTGTTGGATATCCATGCTTCTTATAGCATTTTTCTATGGTGTGACCTGTCATCCCACAGTATGTACATTTTGGTACATTTTTCCCGCCAATATTGGAGAACTTCTTCCTGTTATTGAAAGTTGAGGCTGCCACAGTGGCATGTTCTTCTGCATTTTCACTGGTCTGCACAGCATTAACTTGAGCAAAGTCATTGCTCTTTTGGTTGATTGATCCTTTGATATTCCTTTCAACCTTCAATGTCATGTTGAGCACCTTTTCTATGTCAGGGATGGGATCCATCATTAAGACTCCAGTCTTAATGGATTCAAAATCTTCATTCAAGCCATCTAAGAATCGAATGATCTGATCTTCTTCCCTCTGCTTCTGCATTCTACTCATCAGTGTACATGAACATCTAGGTTTACATTCACAAAGCAATAATGGTCTCAAAGCATTCATCTACTGCCATAGAGCATTGCTCTTGGTGAAATACTCATTTACTGTTAGACTTCCTTGCATATTTCTAAAGATCTCATTCTGTATTTCAGATATTCTATGAGGATCGGATTGAGAGTACCTCTTTCGAAGAGCATTCCAGATCTCAGAAGCATCATCAAAGTACATCACGCTGTCCGCGATGCTAGGGCTTATGGACTTCAAAATCCAAGAGCACACGATCCTGTTACACCTTCTCCATGATGCAAGCTTCGGATCATTCGCTTCTGGCATTGGAATGGTTCCTTCTGCAAAGCCAAACTTGCTTTTGACTTCTAAGGCAATCCTCATGGATCTGCTCCATGAGGCATAGTTCAATTCTGTCAAGGGGAGAGACACCAAGCTGAGATTAGGATTCTCAGACACATGAAGGAATAACGGATCATCGAACTCCTCAGCTCTCTGATTCTGACTCATCAGAGTTTGGCTTGAAGATCCTTCAGTTCGATTATGATTTCCACTACCGGTTTCCATTACGGCTGTTGTGTAACTCCGGTAGCGTGGCTCTGATACCATGAAGAATTAATCAGCAGCAAAAGATCAAGCTAAGAACAATGTTCACCACGTTTGTTGGAAGCAAAACTCTGCAATGAAGTTGAATTGGAAGCAAAAGGAAAGTGCCTGACTAATGTTCTGTTACAATCAATCCCAAAAGAAAGAAAGAGAAGAGGCTTTATAACTGCCATAACTAACTAAGCATAGGAAAAGACAAAACTGCCCTCTTGGCCTTTGAGACTAAACTCTGCCCTTGGCTCTTAGAAGAAGGTAATTAAAATTGATCACTTCATCAGTTTAATATAATTTGTTCGCTACTTCAATTCTTTTGGGGTCGTTCAAAATCATATCAAAAATAGTTTAAACCATTCCATTCTTCAACTTGCACGAAATTAAAAGGAAATTGGTATGAAGAAAGATATCAGAACTCAAATCATATTCAAATATATTATATAACCTCAATGTTTTCTGATCTCTTTAAATTTTTTAGAACTTTTTTTCTCTCTTTTTTTTTTTTTTTTTTTTTTTTTTTGTATAAATAAAATTTCTATATAAAAAATGAATGTATCATTAAAAATAAATGACACACATATTGATTTTTTTTTTCTTTTTTTGATACTATTGACTCTATTACCATACAAGGTAGTATATATTTTACACTATTGATTTTATTTTTTATTTTTTATTTTTAAATGAGCTTGAAGTCCATTAAGTTAATTACTACTAGACATTTAATTCTCTAGATCTATAAACTTACTATTATAGGTTTGTCACACAACTAGTGTGTGTATAAAAGTCAAACAACTAGTGCCCGCACGGGTGTTTGTATGTGTTTATTAAATCGTTTATCAAATCACTACTCCATGTCTATTAAGTCAATAAAATAGATCCATAACATAATTATTGAAAAGATATATTATAAAAATATATCAATATAAGTGTCATTTAAAATATTTAAATACGATATTTTTTAATGATATTTTTCATACATATATTGATTTTATTATACAAAAATAAATAAAGAATAATGTGTTATTGAAATGTTTGGAGGATCTTCTTTGCATTGCTCAAGCCTACAATTCAAATTCCTTTTAATTCTTTGAACTTTAATTTGAAATTTCTCTCATAAATAAGGTTAAGGCTTAAATTACTTTTAACTAGAGTTGTCAATGTGGGCTAAAGACAGGTGAAGAAAAATCTGAACCCGTCTTTCCCACTGATAATTTAAAAAAAAAAAAAAGAAAAATGAAAAAATAAAAATTAGAGCAAAGCAAGCCACACCAACCCAAATATAATGCGAAATAAATATAATCAACAACATAAATATATAATACACTTATTTATGCCAAAACTGAATTTACCACAAGAAATTGGAAATAAATAAATATATAAAGGTTAATAACAAACACCAACAAAGTAAGAGAATATCTTACTTTAGGCATAAGGTGTCACTGCTCATCAAGGCTTAATCTACGTGAAAGGTAGCGTTAACAAAGTTGTTTCGGTGCTGTTGTTGGTTGTTTGTGAGGGAGAGGGAATTGGCAAGGAAGAAATGGGTTGACGGCAAGAGGCGAAGTGAGGTTATGGAACTGAGATTTAGGGTTTGTATTATTACTATTTATCGCATATGGAATTAGGGCCGGTGAATCAGAGAATTTAAAGAATTTTTTTAAAATAATAATAGCAGGCTAACTCGCCCAGCCCCTTAGTAGGGCTAGCCCATGTAGCTTACTTTTTGCGGAGGGTCTTGTAATTCCTAATCCACACCCTGCCGTATTACGCAGCAGGGTAGGCCGGCCTAATAGGTTAGGCTTATTTTAATAGCATTTCATTTTTTTTTTGAAAGGTCAACCCATGGGTTGTATTTATAGATAAGCTGAAATAGCGTCGGGTGGGATATCATGCCAATACATAGCTGTATCAAAATGGAAAGCCGAAGCTGCTAAACTATGTGCTAAATAATTCTGCGATCTAGAAATAAATTGAACATGACAAAAAGTTAAATTATTAATATGGTTCCTGCATCCATCAAGGGCATAACCAATATACGATATTGCCAAATGATATGGTGGTGTCAAATATTTATGTAGTGTCTGGCAATCCGTAAAGACCTCAACCGATTGTACTCCACGGTCACGTAGCCAAGACAGGGCCTCCTTGCATGCATATGCTTCTGCCATTAGTGGGGAATAACAATATGGCAGTGGTGCTGCAAATGCTGCGACAAAATGACCGTCCTCTCCCATAAGTACCGCACCTATCGAAGCTGAATTGGTACCATCGTGATATGCTGCGTCTATGTAACATTTGCTGTGTGGATTTTGGTGTCCTTGCGACTGATTTGGCAGGTGCCGCACGGCAGTATTGGATGCAGCGTCGTGATTGGTAGCTTGAGGCTCTGTTGCCACGACAGTTGGAGTATTTAAATGGATTTGGCGCCATGCATTGACAGCAGCTTGGATCGTAACCAGCATTCTCCTCGGGTGAGTGACACAAACGTCCCATACCGCTCCGTTCCGGGCTCTCCATAGATAGTATAATATTGCAGCTGCGTAGAGAATTCCATCAGAGTCTAAAATATTCAACAATTCTCCAAACCATTCATAAAAAATATTTGTTATAATATTTGGTAATGGTAGGTTTGATTGTGTCCAAATGGCTCTAGCATAATCACACAAAACCAATGCATGCATAATATCCTTATTCTCCACCCCACACACGGCACACAATGGACTAACATCCACCCTTTTAATACGCAAGTTTATGGTAGTGGGGAGAATGTCACTTATGGCTCTCCATAAAAAAGTCCTCCACTTGGGTGGTATTTTCTGCTTCCACAAAGTGAGCCATTTATTAAATCCCATGTTCATACTATTTTCATAACTTCCAACAATACGCCTGTACCCATTCTTAACTGAGTAGCAACCATTGGGGTCCCCATGCCAATACCATAGGTCCTCATATTCCTGAGACACAGGTATTTTCAAAATTCTTGTCACATCATCAGGCTCAAAAATATCAGTAAGTAAATGATAATTCCATGTTCCTGTCCTGTGGTCAATTAAGTTAATTACTTTAGCATCCGCCAGCTGGGGTGGCATTTCTGTTTGGATCATGGGATCCTCCTTATCTTGTAACCAAGGATGCTTCCACACAGAGGTCGAATTTCCATTCCCAATTCTTCTTCTCACACCACTACAGACAAGACTTTTTGCCGCCATAATACTCCGCCAACAATGACTGGGATTATTCCCCAGGTCCGCTTCCATAAACGATGTTCTAGGGTAGTATCTTGCTTTATAAACTTTTGAGACCAATGATTCCGTGTTGGTGAGCAATCTCCACGCCTGCTTACCCAATAATGCCACATTAAAAGCTTTAAGATCTTTAAAGCCCAGTCCACCATACTTCTTAGGGAGACATAACTTATCCCAAGCTTTCCAATGTATCTTCTGATCAGTCCCAGAACCCCACCAATACCGATTCATAAGACGCTCAATGGCAGCACAGACAGATACTGGCAATAAAAAGACACTCATTGAGAAGGTAGGCATAGCTTGAGCCACACTTTTCAATAAGATCTCTTTACCTGCCTGTGATAATAATTTCTTATTCCAAGATCCTATTCTCTGTCGGATCTTATCCTCAATATAAGCAAAGGCTGCTTTCTTGTTTCTCCCAATAAATGATGGTAAACCAAGATATTTTCCAAAGTTAGGAGCCTGCATTACTTCCAACACCTGTGCCACATTATTCCTTTCCTCATTAACCGTATTCCTGCTAAAGCAAATACTTGACTTCTGAAAATTGACAACTTGTCCCGACAATTCTTCATATAATGATAGACAATTCTTTATCGCAATAGCCTCCTGAACAGTCGCTTTAAAAAATAGTAAACTATCATCAGCAAAGAAAAGATGTGAAACAGCGGGGGCACGTCGTGCTACCCTACATCCATGTATATGGCCCCTATCTTGTGCTTTCTGCAATAATAATGAGAGACCTTCCGCACAAATGATAAACAGAAAGGGAGACAATGGATCACCTTGTCGTAATCCTCTGGTTGGTATAATTGCATCACTCCTCGTTCCATTCACTAAAAAGCTATACGAAACAGTAGAGACACACATCATAATAAGATCAATCGACTTCTCATGAAAACCCAGCGCCACAAGCATACCTCTCAAGAAAGGCCATTCCATACGATCATAGGCTTTGGCCATATCCAATTTCAGAGCACTCCAACCCACTACTCCACACTGTTTCCTGTTTAAATAGTGCCCTATTTCCGAGGCAACCAAGATATTATCCGTAATCAATCTACCAGATATAAATGCACTTTGTGACTCGGATATAATACCATCCATCAGGGGTTTCATTCTCTGCGTCATCATCTTGGCCATAATTCTATATATTACATTACTGAGCACAATCGGTCGAAGATCAGAGACCAACTCTGGGCCATCTTTTTTTGGGATTAACACCACATCAGTGTCATTAAGTCCAGGGGGAAATGAGCATGTATTCAAACAATTAACAACAAAATTCGAGACATCCCCTCCTACAATATCCCAAAAATTCTGATAAAAACCTGGATTCATTCCATCCAGGCCAGGTGCCTTATCAGGAAACATTGAAAAAAGGGCAGACTTTACTTCTTCCACTTCAAATGGCCGAATTAGCCACTCATTTAGTGCTTGAGTGATCCGTGGCGTAACATTATCAAAAATAAGGGTTCCATTCGTAGGATTTTTTGTCGCAAAGATTTGCTTGAAATAATCCAACACTACATCTATCATATCATCCCCCTCCACCCACTCCCCATCACCATTCATAAGTCTATGCAAAGTATTTTTTCTTTTTCGATGAGAGGCGTACCTGTGATAGAATTTACTGTTCTCATCTGCATTCTTGAGCCAGTGCTGCTTGGCCCTCTGTCTCCAGTATACGTCCTCCTGAATCTCCAGTCGAGACAAGGACTCCTCCAGCCGATTGTATTCAGCTAGGGAAGTTGGATCAGTACATCCCCGCAATCGCTCCTGTCCCCTACGAAGTAGCTGAATTTTCTCTCCAAACTTGTGATATCGGTCTCCACCCCATCGGGATAGGCGATTCCCACAATGTTTAATGCAATTTTGCGTGGCACCACCCCTTCCTTCCTCCCATGAATCTGCCACTACTGCCCTGCACCCCTCATCATGCAGCCATGCCATTTCAAAACGAAATCTTTTCGTTCTCCTCCTCCTGGCCCCATAATGTCGGATAGCCATAAATATTGCCGAGTGATCCGATTTTCTTGTTATTAAATTAGTCACTGAGGCTCCATTTACAATATCCCTCCATTGATCAGCAGCCAATACTTTATCCAGTCTCTCCTCAATCCAGTTCGGGGTACCCTTACCAGTTTGCCACGTAAACTGATAGCCATTCATTGGCAATTGAGACAAACCACATTGCTCAATAGTCTCCCCAAATCCGCGTAGGAGTCTATTTGGATGCGGATTCCCACCCTTCTTCTCAGACTGATATAACAGATCATTAAAGTCGCCAATCACAACCCATAGTAACTGAGATTGTGTTGCCAAACTTTTAAGTAGGTCCCATGATTCTGTCCGTCTTGTTCGCTGTGAGAAACCGTAATAACACGTCATTCTCCAATTTGGAAAGCCAGTAATACTCACCTCCACATCAATATAGTTCCTTGAGTAACCCAAAAGTCGCGCCGTACTATTCTTTTTCCATAATAACGCTAGACCACCACTCAACCGCACATTATCAACGTAAAAAAGTCCTTCATAACCAAGCTTAACACGAAGACGCTCAGCATGTATTCGTCCCACCTTAGTTTCCATAAGAAAAATAAGGTCAGGCTTCTTCCGGGACACCATGTCCTCAATCTCGCAAACTGTCCGTGGATTGCCCAAGCCACGACAGTTCCAGCTTAACGTACTCATTGTTGTGGGCGGGTCTGGGAACCAGAACCCGCCATATGCAAGTTTTTTGACATGTCAACCATATTTGTATCCATACCAGAGACAAGCACCTCCACCTCACCACTTCGATCATCCTAACGCCGGCGTTTGGCTAAAGCCGTGACCACCCCCTCCTCCTCGACATCATGAGGACCCACGGCTTCATCCCTAATAGCATTTCATTTAATTAAATCATTACTAGCATATTTGATGAGAATGTTGTTATTTTCTAAATAAATTTTTTCATCCTCCATATCTTTGAATATTATTTAGATTATAAAAACTTATATGTAATCTTCATTTCTATGGATAAATTATTCGGTAAACTCTTAGGGATGTTTGACAATCAGTTGTTAGTTCATAGCTAATTATGTTTGTTGTTTTAACCAATTAGTAGTATTAGTTGTTTGTATGAAAATATTTCGTAAATTAGTTGTTTACGGTAAGTGGATTACCTTTAAAATGACTTTAAGGGATCGGATAAAATATTGTTTTATTTATTGAATTATCCTTAAATTATTTTAATTTTTATGTATAAATTTTAAAATAAGTTTATTTTGGTTATTATAATAATAATAATAATAATAATATAATAATAATAATAATAATAATTATTATTATTATTATTATTATTATTATTATTATTATTATTATTGTTGTTGGTGTTGTTGTTGTTGTTGTAATTGATGTAATTTATTATATTAGAAGTACTGTTTTTATTTTTGTTAAATAAAAATAATTAAATATTGAAAGCATAAATTTGAACAAAAATTGAATAAACATAAACACCACAATAACCCAATAATATTAAGAGTAATTAGATTTTTTTTTTAAAATGAAATTAGTTGATACCAAAGAACTACTCAAACTATTTTTTTATTATTTTTTAACTTTGTTGTGTAAATGTTGAATTGATCAAGTTTTTTATTTTCTATGCTCTTCTAAATTCGATGTAACCGACTTGTAAATTAAGGCCATCTCCAATGTAGCGCCAAAAAAATTGTCGTTTTTCAATTCCAAAGTAGCACCAAATTGGCAATTTTTTTGTCGTTCGTGAACAGTGCTGCGTCAAATATGGCGCAACAGTGTTCATCCACTCCATTTTTTGGTATAATTTTTTATTCTTGTTTTGCCCCTACTTTTATTTGTTAATTCTTTTTATATCCTTTATTTTGTTTTTATGTATTTATGTATTTTGTTAAATACTTGAGCATAAATTTTATATTATTACAAATAAATTATATCATTTGGAAGATGTCATCAATATGATTAAAAGCATAAATTTTATATTATTATAAATAAA
Source organism: Ipomoea nil (assembly GCF_001879475.1). Lineage (NCBI taxonomy): Eukaryota > Viridiplantae > Streptophyta > Magnoliopsida > Solanales > Convolvulaceae > Ipomoea > Ipomoea nil. Next base: position 2,658,057 of record NW_017618593.1, on the reverse strand, counting down.
TTATATCATTTGGAAGATGTCATCAATATGATTAAAACAACACTAATATATATATATATATATATATATATATATATATATATATATATATATATATATATATATAAAATCCTTAACTTTATCTTCCCGCCCAATTCCTAAAAAATCTCCCTTTCTAATAAAATATATTATTTTCTACTTTCCTATTCGTACTATAATTCTAGGTTAAAATTCCTATTCTAATATTATAAAATAGTGTAATACAATTCCTAATAGAATATATTGGGGTGGTTTACTTCGTTTCTCTGTTTTTCCATTTCTAATTTTCCACTTCTCCATTCTTCTAGTTTTCCATTTCTCCAATTTCCACTCCCCATTTCTTTAATTTTCTGGTTTTATTAAATACAATGGTCCCATATAGCATTTTACATTTCTATAATAATAATAATAATAATAATAATAATAATAATAATAATAATAATAATAATAATTATTATTATTATTATTATTATTATTATTATTATTATTATTATTATTATTATAATAAAAGAGGATCATAATAATACAAAGAATAAGAATAATAGAAATTGTAATTTATGCCCTCCATAATATACCAATTATCAATGTTATCTCTGAATTATTAGTGGTGTAAATATTTCCCCTAAAGAGAAAATTTCAATTTTGGTCCACTGACTATTGGGGTTGTGTTAATTGCAACACTTGACTTTCAAAAATGTTAATTTAGTACTTGACTATGCAATTTCTATCAATTTTGGTCACGCCGGCCAAATTGCCGGCCAAATCTCACCGGAAAAATTTAATGAGTCAAATACTGAGGGTATTTTAGTCATTTTACACAACATACCTTTCTTCTCCGATGAGCTTCTCCCTCATTTCCGGCCATTTCCGGTGAGAAATTGATAATTTTCTTGCATTCCATCCCCTCCTATTGCCACAAGATCTGACCCACTTCTTCATTCACACACACAATCTGAATTGAAATTGCTCAATTTATCATCCTACTACTCATCTTCCTTAGCGTAAAAATCAGTATTCCATTGATGGTATCCGCCTCTGAGATTTCTTGATTGCTCAATTTATCATCCTACTACCCATCCCCTCCTGGGTTTCTTGATTTCTTGAAATTCCGGCTTGTCGGCGGCGAAATCGCGATCGTATATGCGCTTGTGGCCACAGGGTCGGCAGTCTTCGTCGACGATGACGCCAACGGGGTCGAATCGGACGGTCCTCTTCACCCCATTGTTCATCCTGGGAGTTTTGTTGAGACACAACCACGACGTGGACAGAGGCGGCGGCTTGGGGTCCTCCGGCGACAGTTTAACGGCGGGTTTGGGCTTCAACAGAGAGGCATTGCTCACTTCACTTAGAGCATATGCAAATTTGCCTCTACAGGCATATAAAAACAAACAGGGGGCTCATTTTGAAGAACATAAAGTGTAAGAGGGGATCGTATAATTAATGAAGAAGTTGTTCATCGCCGGAAATGGAGAAACTCATCGGAGAAGAAAGGGGTGTTGTGTAAAATGACTAAAATATCCTCGTTATTTGACCCATTATTTTTCCGGTGAGATTTGGCCGGCAATTTGACCGGCGTGACCAAAATTGATAGAAATTGCATAGTCAAAGTACTAAATTAACATTTTTGAAAGTCAAGTGTTGCAATTAACACAACCCCAATAGTCAGTGGATCAAAATTGAAATTTTCTCTTCCCCTAAATTATCAAAACGCTACATATAGTGTCTTCCCGTAGCGTAAATGTTGCCCATCCTATTTCAAAACGGTACACATATTTCCTCTCCCGTACAGTACGGAAGGGGCAATATATGTACCGTGTTAAAAATTGAGGGGCAACATTTACATCACTAGTAATTCAGGGGTGACGGGGCAACATTTATACCACTAATAATTCAGGGATGACATTGATAATTGGCATATTATGAGGGGCATAAATTACAATTTTTCCTAAAAATAATAATAATAAAGATAATAATAATAATAATAATAATAATAATAATAATAATAATGGCGCAAAACAAAATTAAAACTGAAACAATGGCGCTCAGTAGGATTAAAACCAACAACCTCTAACCGTGTGTACTATTCACCCGAGTTTTCCTCCATCTCTCCATTTGGAGAAGTCCAAAATTTCTTTCTCCAAAAATGTACATGAAGTTGGAAAATGGAGATGGAGTAAGCATTTGGAAGAAGAAATTTAGTAAACAACTTCTCCCATTTTTATTTTTTCCACCTCTCAATTTCTCCATTTTACTAGAAAATCCTCCATTTTTCCAAGTTGGTAAACGACCCCATTATTTCCTACTTTCATATTTGTAATAGAATTCTACATTAAAATTCTTATTCGTAATACAATAGGACAATCTATGTATGTATCTATATCTATATCTATACTATATCTATACTATATATAAAAATAAAATCCTCAACTTAACTTCCCGCCCAATTCCTAAAATTTCTATTCTAATATTGTAAAATAGTGTAATACAATTCCTAATAAAATAGTCTAATACAATTCCTAATAAAAATATATTGTTTTCTACTTTACTATTTGTATTATAATTCTATGTTAAAATTCCTATTGTAATATTATAAAAAAAATATTGTTTTCTACTTTAAAATTCCTACAATCCTGTTCGTATTATAATTCTACACTAAAATTCTTATTCTTAATACAATAGGACAATACAAATAAATCTGGCACTATAAATACTAGAAATCTTATAATCTGCCCACAGAATTTGACATCTCCATATAATACTTTTGAATCTGCAAATTATAAAAAAAAAATAAATAAATTCTTTCGATTCTTCAATTAGTAAATACTAATGGGATCTGTTTTTCCTTCCCTCCCGCTAATGCGATGTTATTTGTCAAGGGAATATCCACGTTCCACAGCCAACCAACGTAACAAACACGAGAATGCTTACTCCATGACTCACAGGTGATTATTATTATTATAGCTCTACGGTTTATATTACATGTTGATTTCTGGTGGAGTTGATAATCTTATAATCTTATTAATTTTTTGCAAGCTCTACGGTTTTTTAATAAAATGCAATAATTCTCTGTTCTTATTATATTATTATTATTATTATTATTATTATTATTATTATTATTATTTTAGGAGTTAGTATGAATATGATATTGAATTGATTGATGTGGATCGGAAGCATAAGGTAGCGAAGCAGTGCCAGAGATTGCTACTGATTTTCATAATCAATAATAATTTTGGTGGGTTTCTTTTGTGTAGAGTGGAAGTGGGAGTAATTTGGATTTGCTTCAACTCCATGCTGATCAAATTAAAGGGGTATGAGGTATGAGTATGCAGTCTGCAGGTAGCTACTGCGAGCTGAGTGGTGTTTTTGAGTGCAGTCGATGAATTTAATTTCTTCCCCAAGCAGCGCTAATATTTATAGAAGATAATTTAACTGATTCTGTGCTTTCTGTGGTTGTACTTTCTCGGAAATATGATTAAATGGAGATTGATAGAGACCAGAGTGTGAAAATATTAAGAAGCGTTAAAATTATAAAAATAAAAAATTATATAAAATCAATATCAATCAATATCAATATCTATACTGTTTTCTACTTTCTATTGGTACTATAATTCTACATTAAAACCTCTATTCTTTTTTTTGAAAGGAATTAAAATTCCTATTCTAATACAATTCCTAATAGAATATATCTCTCCTATACTATATAATATATATAAAAACAAAATCCTAAACTTTAACTTCTTGTCCAAAATCCTCAAATTTTAATATTTTGTTTTCTACTTTCCTATTCGTTATAATTGTACATTAAAATTCCTATGCTAATACAATTTCTAATAGAATATATTATTTCTTACTTTTCTATCCATACTATAATTCTACATTAAAATTCCTATCTGTAATACAATAGGACAATATTAACCTGAGCGGTTGAAACCTGAGCAATATAAAAGAGGGTGATTCTAAAGAAGAAGAATCATCAATTCACCCAGTAGCAATTCTGGTTGGTACGGCTGGGTTTGGTTTTCTGGCAGCTATTTTCTTCTGATCGACAGTTTTTTTGGAGGTGCAAATTTTCTACGACAGTTGCTGTAATTAATTTGTTCGGCAACAAATTCCCTTTGGCTCAATTCAATTTGTCCATTTTAGGGCAGTGATTAAGTATTCCAGCGAAGGAGATCAACAATTTCCATAGCAACTTATCTCAATAGCAACATTCTGGTTTCTTTTCTAATTCTTAATTTATTACTCCATATTAATTTGGTTGCATTGTATGGTGTGTTGCTATTTGGAGAATGGATTACTGCAATTAATTATGATGTTTAGTTGGTAATTTTAAAGCTTTAAGTATTGTGTTTGTCCCCTTTGAGCTGCTGTTAGTTGTGAAGTTGTAAACAGGGTATGAAACAATCGTTAAAAGTTCATGTTCCGGGCTTTTCCAATTTAATTGTTAATTTAGAATTCTGGTTTTTGGTAATTTTTCTGTTTATTTTCCTGAATGTTGATTCAATTACTTTGCATTTGAGTTGATACTGATCTTTGTTATTCGTTTTTAGCACTTTAAATTGTTAAGTTAATTGTTTTAATTTCAAGTTTATAAATTGCATTTTATCAATTCCATGTGGGATCGATCCTTGCTTTGCACGCTAAACTACAATTGACTCGTGCGCTTGCGATGACATATTAAAATTGTCCGCTATCTAAAAATGGAATGAAAATTAGGTAAAAATATCACTGTATTTGATATTCTAATTGACTAATTGTCTGGAAAAAAAAATTTCGCTGAAAATGAATATGATATTACTAATTGACTAATAATTATTATGGTAATTAAGCTAAACATGGATCGTTGGATTTATTTTTATAATAATTATTACAATTACATTATTTATCCTTTTTTCTCCTATTTATTTTAGTAATAATATAATTACATAAATTATATTAGATATCGATTTTTTAAGGATGATTGCATACAAATGAGTCCTATAGTATTCAATTAATTGAGTGATACTTTTGCACTAATCTTATAATCAAATAAATGTACATTTTTAAATATTAGAATTGTTTATAATTTCATCTTTAATTTTATTATCTAATATATAATAAAAAAATTTATTTGTGCATTGAATATATAATTGGGCAATTATTTGCTTGAATTCAAGCAAGGATAATTCAAAAAACATAATCGATCAAATCCATTTCATCAATTGCACAATATAATATTCTTAAAATAATATAACAACTCAATTTCGTGCGACGCACATGTGAAAATACTAGAATTTTAAGAATATTTGAATCGATATACAATTATATAAATTATAGCAACAAATATTATATTGTGCAATCTATTTAATATTAAAAATATAACAATATTAAAATTCTTATTCCTATTTTTTCTGTAACTACTCAGAATCAATGATATTTAGTTAACTCCAATCTATTTATTCGACTTTGTTATTTTCTTGTCATTATTTATAAATAATCTAATTTGTTTTTTTTTCTCACTTTTAAGAGTTGATGTTATCGGATTCATATAAAAAAAAAAAAAAACAGTTTCTTATGGTGGAGTTGGAGAAGTTGCTATCTTTGTGGGGGAAGAGCCTGAAGGACTTTTCAGAAATGTCAATTCCAGCGAAACTAGCATGGGTTTGAATTTGATTGCTGAAGAGTTGGCGTATGACAAGGAATCATTGAAGACAGAGCATGAAACATTGGTAACACAATTGACCGACGAGCAAAAAAATGTTTACGACTCTGTGATGAATGAATGGAGCAAGAATAGTTAATGGGACACATGAAGGAACCAAAGTTCTTATCCCTCGAATGTCTCTCATCACTCCTTCTGATACGAGATTGCCCATCAAGTTCCAGCGTAAGCAATTCCCGTTATGCTTGCATATGCCATGACTATCAACAAAAGCCAAGGTCAAACACTAACTCACGTTGGATTATTGCTGAAAAAATCAGTCGTTAATCACAGACAATTGTACGTGCCTTTCTCCCGAGTCACCATCCTGATGGCTTGAAGGTGTTAGATCTAGACGAGGATGGATAAGATTGTGTTGCGACTACCACTTTACAAAGAGGTTTTCAATAATGTGCAACTGCAATCGATGATATTTTTTTGGGAAAAGGGTCAAATAAGCCTTCGAACTTTAGCTTAAAAGTCAATTAGGCCCCTAAACTTTTTAAAGGTGTAATTACACCCATCAACAATTCATTTAAGTGCAATGACGCCCAAAAACAAATTAATGACCTGCTATCACATGTCATTAGGGTTCAGGCCACCTTCCGACGAATTTTCCGGCAAAAAAAAAAAAGGTGACCGGCGAAATTTTCGACAAAAGAAGTGACCGGCGAAATTTTCGGCAAATTTGGGTCGGTTGCTGGTCACATTTTTTTTGTCGAAAAATTCGCCGGAAGGTGGCCTGAACCCTAATGACCTGTGATAGCAGGTCATTAACTTGTTTTTGGGCTTCATTGCACCTAAATGAATTGTTGATGGGTGTAATTGCACCTTTAAAAAGTTTAGGGGCCTAATTGATTTTTAAGCTAAAGTTCAAGGGCCTATTTGACCCTTTTCCCTATTTTTTTTTTCTAAATGACAAAATTGTTATATATCTAGACAAAAATATATCCTCTATACAAATGAATTAGGATAACAATTGATTACTATAACTAACTTGGTAGATAACGAGCACATTTACCCAATTTATAAAAATCCTAAACAATGATATATAAAATCTCTAAAGTTACAGTACCGCATGCGTACATCTACAAATTAGCTATTAATTTGAGCAACTATTTGCTCGAATTCAAGCCATGGTAACATCAACAAACATAAACGATCCAAACCATATATTCAATTGTACTATATAATATTTAATTTTATAATTTAAATAATTGTATATCGATCTAAATATTCTTAATATATTATAACAAATTCATTTCGTGCATCGCAAGGGTGAAAATAGTAAAAATATATCAAACATAACAACAACATAAAAATAATGTTACTAAAAAAATTATTATTTGCATTACAAATTATATTTATATTAAACTAATTAAATTCGAACTAATAAAATTTTAAAATTAGAGAAACCATATTATTTTAGTGTAGAATAGAATTTGATCGAGGTAGAAATTTGGTGTTTTGGTGTAATGGGTTGGAGATAAATAAAATTTGGTGTAAGAATATGCTGAGAATATTCTCTTTGATGTGGCATTTGGTGGAGATTTTTGGTGTTTTAGTGTTAAATGGGTTGGAGATGCTCTAAAGATGGTATTTTGAAATTTTTGGAGGTACTTCATAGTGTAGCTCAAAGTCTCAAGCTCATTTAAAGAATCAAAGTTTGAAATGCTATCATTATTTGTTACAAAATGTTTGAAAGCAATAAGGAGTTTAATGTGATGTAGAAGCTTTTGCATTTTCGTCGTGCCTCAACAAAAGTAAAAGTGATTTATATATAATGGTAACCTTTTAAAGTTATGTTGAAAGTAGTGGTGCACAACTTCTTTTTAGTTTGAGTAAATGTGGTATGCATCTCAATGATTTGATTATCTGAACTAATACACATAACACACATATAGACTGCAATTAGAAAAACAATTTCTTTTATACCATATATATCATAGGGAAGGGATCAGGTGTATTTGAGGCTTCTCGTGCGGTTGTGCGGGTGGACGCACGTTAAGCATTAATTTGACGCACTTTAAGTACACAACACACGCACATAAAGTACACAAACAAAACACCTTCAGAACACAACCTCACGCATGTTAAGCACAAGCCTCACGCGTGTTAAGTACAAGTCTCACGCATGTTAAGCACAAGCCTCACACATGTTAAGCACAAAAACACACGCACCTTAAGTTTTAAAAACAACTCACATTAAGTACACACTCACGCACATTAAGTACAAAACTCACGCACCTTAAGCACACGACTCACGCACATTAAGCACAAAACTCACGCACATTAAGCATAAAACTCATGTATTTTAAAGTTTCAACAACAACTCACATTAAGTACACACTCACGCACATTAAGCACAAAACTCACGCACATTACGCACAAGACTCACGCACATTAAGTACAAAACTCATGCACATTAAACATTACACACTCACGCACATTAAACACAAGACTCACGCATATTAAGTACAAAACTCGCGCACATTAATCACCCGCACAATCGCATGGGAAACACTTAAATGCACCTGAACCTTAACCTATATATATATATATATATATATATATATATATATATATATATATATATATAATATTCTTTTATATTATATGTGCATACTGCAAACAAAATAATATGCGCACAACTCTGAGGACATTTGAAAAAGAAAAAACAAAGAATCAAGCATTATATATTGCCAAATGCATGTATACTCAACCTCTGCTTATCCACCATAATTCCTAGTTCACATAGGTTGGGGCATTTTTGAAGCACTTGCATAGCAACGGTGACCTACTTCCCACAACCAAACCTTAATCCATACAGCTTCATAACTTGCAAATTTACTGCAGTTGTAATCATAGATACATCCATCTCCATACACTTGAAAAATAGAAATAAAGAAACAAAATTAGCCATCACAATAACTTTAACAAGCCAGAAGGTATAGAATTATATGTATCCATATATCCATTTGCATAAAGTAGAATGAGTTAGATTCTCACTCGCAACAAAGAGCCAGACAACCAAAGAGTCTTAATGACTTTCAAATGAGGTGCCAACCATCTCGAATCAACTCCTTCAGAACAAATAACAGACAAGATTTCAAGCTTTGGAGGGCTGATCTCGAATTTATTGATCCCAGGACAAAGTTCGAAAGCCAGCTTTTCAAGTTTAAGAATACTAATACTAGAGGCAATTCCATTAACCCTGTGCTTAAATTCAACAGCAAAGAAAGCTAATGAAGTGACATTGGAAAATATACCAACAGCATTTACAGGCAAATCAATAACGAGAGAATGGACTATCAGTTGCTTAATTGTCCTGCAAGAGAGTAAACAAAATGGCAACTTATATTCCGCTAAAGATATGTTAAGTTCCTCCACGCAATTTCTTGACAGAAAAAGACTCCACTTATCAGAATCAGACTGCTCCGGCTCAGGACCAACTCCTTCCATTATCTTTATAGTAAATTTCTTAACCGGCTCAGCACGAAAAAAGATGATATTATTGATTATGTTCACGAAGGTTATACCTACTTCTTCTTCTTCATCATCATAGCACTGTTCACCATTATGCAAGAAGTCCGAATCAAACACATGCTGCCCATGCTACAACCAAGCATCATTCCAGTGCCTTGAGAGCAGAGCCATTCTGGCGGCGTCTCGGGTGGGCAAATACTCCAAAATCCTGTCCTTTACCTCTACTGGTAGCTCACTTGTTAAATCGCTTATAGGCTTTCGCCGAGCCATTAAATTGGAGACACCTGGGAGGTGATTCTTCGCTACAATCGAAATAAAAACCTAAAATCGTTCCATTCTTCGACTACAAGAGGGAAATTTGGGAAGAAAACAGAAATTGGCCGGGAGAACTGAGAAGGGACGTAAACGGGCCGGAAACCCTCACCATAATTTCTACATCTACAAATACAAATCTAATAAGAGCGAATAATGTTAGGTCCTTAACTGGAACAAAAAAAATGTCGGTACTAATTGTTTCTTAAAATGAATGGTTCATATTATTTTGATTTTAGTATCTTTTAATGATTTTCCTTATTTACCCTCTATTATATTATTTTCTTCCCTTAAATAACCCTAAATTCCGTTAGTTTAAACTTTAGTAACGGAATATTCCGTTAACTATTTATTATTCTTAACATACTCTTAATTTATATAAGGTCTTAGGTTCGAACCCCATCCCAAGTATAATTGACATAAGCGAATAATGTTAGGCCCTTAACTGGAACAAAAAAAAATGTCGGTACTAATTGTTTCTTAAAATGAATGGTTCATATTATTTTGATTTTAGTATCTTTTAATGATTTTCCTTATTTACCCTCTATTATATTATTTTCTTCCCTTAAATAACCCTAAATTCCGTTAGTTTAAACTTTAGTAACGGAATATTCCGTTAACTATTTATTATTCTTAACATACTCTTAATTTATATAAGGTCTTAGGTTCGAACCCCATCCCAAGTATAATTGACATAATTGTTAAACATATATTCCGTTAACTATTTATTATTCTTAACATACTCTTAATTTATATAAATTTTTAGGTTCGAACCTCATCCCAAGTATAATTGACATAATTGTTAAACATATATTATGAATATGTTAAAATGTATTAAAAAAATATATAATATAAAATTTAACATAAACTCTGGTCAAATAATTAGCTCGACTAAATACATAGCATTTAAAGTTGAGCATCAAATATTATAAATCAGGAACTACTTTAAAATTATTTGATTTTCTTGAATTTTTTATTAAAGGAATAAGGGTCAAATAGGCCACTGAACTGTACACAATAATTCAATTAGGCCACTGAACCTAAAAAAACAACAATTAGGCCCCTAAACTGACTAATTTCTTTCAATTTGTCCAATTTACAAGTTTTCCTAATTTTTAACAGGTTACCCCTCCACCTAGGATGCATATGTGGCATTTAAAAAAATATTTTTAAATTATTTTTTAAATGTTTAATAAATAAAAAAATTATTTTTAAACTATTTTTTTAAATGTTTAATAAATAAAAACTAAAATAATTTAATTTGAAATTTTTTTTTAAAAAAATTAACGATGGTTTTTTTTTTAAAAAACTATTGAACGTTCCTGGCCACGATTAATTGAACTATTGGTATATTTGGCAGTAATTGAATTGTTTTAACGGTTTTTTTCTTCTTTCGTTCTAAAAAAAAAAAAAAAAAAAAAAAAACAGTTGTTAGATGGAAAAAGTAAAACATATTAGCATCAACATCTTTCGAGAATAGTTAGAATACAAAATAAGTACACCATTATAGCAATAAGATGGCAAAACACAAAAAAATGTTACATTCAACATCCAAACTCCAAAATACTTTTCATAAGATACTGACCATCCTAAGTACTAATGAGCATCCAAAATTCTAGCAATACACATAAAATCTGCACTTCAATATTATAACATTCTGACATTTTCAACAAACAATTTGCACTTCAAATATGGACTTCACAGTCTGCCCCTAGCCAGAACACCTGCGTTCTTCCTTCCCCGATAAATTACATGTTCTCCTGGTTGTCCGGGCTACATAATACAATGAATAAATCAATTCCCAAACATGTTTAGGTCATAACAATTATATTATAATACTAGAATGCTTAGTTGAAATATTTCATAAAAAAATGACTTACATTGAATATGACTGCTCCAGTATTAGGATTTGTGTAAATACCCAATCCACCACCAGAAGACCTAGAAGTTGATGATGTGCCTGTAATAGTAGGGGGTGGACCTTGACCTCTAGTACTTGGACAATTTGTTTTGGAATGACCTTTTTGTTTGCATATAGAACATGTCATAATCCTGCCTTGTCGTGACATCTTTCCAACAGGAGGCTCATTAGCCTCACGAGTTCTTTTCTTCTTTGGCCTACCCGTCATCGTCCTCGGTACAGGGGCTTGGATTTCTTCAGCATTAGTTTTAGGCCAACTAAGTTCTCCATTCAAAGGTTGAATTGTGTAGCTATAGATTTTTTTGTAAACTTCTTTGGAGTAGCAATCATTAATGAATTCTTCTGGATCTCTACCCTTATCAAAAATTGCACACAAAGCATGAGGGCAGGGTATACCAGTTAGATCCCAACTTCTACATGAACAACTTCTTCCTTGTAACTTAACTTTAAATTGCTGTCTCCCTTTCTTGATCTCATAACCATCATCTCCATTGAAGTCAACGTGCCACCCAATGCTCTCCATTATGTTTGCATTAAGTTTTTTCATCACTCTTGGTCCAAAGTTCCCTGGCCATTTCTCCAAAGCTTGTCTTTTGGTTGCAATTCTTGTCATCATGGCAACTCTTATATCCTCTAACAATGGGATGATTGGCTTTGACCTTGCTTTGACAATTGTTCCATTGAATGCTTCACACATATTATTGTCAATTGAATCACACTTTGATTCTGTCCTAATGAATGCCTTACACCAATATTTAGCAGGATAATTGGACAAATTATCTCTAGCTTGGATATCGTTCTTCCCCAATTGCTCAACCATGAATTTGAATTGGTCCTCAGTTGTTGAGTTAGCACACATCCAAAATAGTCTCTTTAACACCTTGCCTCTATGTTTCTTGCTCCAATTTGCATGGATATGTCTAGCGCAATTTCTATGTTCTGCATTAGGAAGCAATTGTTGAATGGCACTAACCAAACCCTACAAAACCAGAAACAAATAATAATAATAAAAAAAAAACATATTACAAAGTGTAAGAAAGCAGCAGTAAAAACTTCATATTAATTAGAAAGCAGTAAATTAAAGGCATCATATTATTAAACAAAACCATTATTAATAGTTTTAGTATTAGAAGTAATAAAAAAGAAGTAGTACTAGTGTTATTAGCAATAAAGAATAATCTGTAAAGAAATAATAGAAGTACAGAAATATAAGAAATCAGATCAGTAAAGAAATTAGATAAAAAAATTCAGTAAATCATATTAATAAAAATATATCAGATAAAGTAAAAATCAAATAAGGAAGCAATAAATCACTAGCCTTTTGTTGGTCTGAAATAATTGTCCATGCATGGCTGTTGGTGATGCCCAAGTCTTTTATCAACAACTCTAAAAACCACTCCCAAGAATTAGTATTCTCTATCTCAACTACTGCCCATGCAATGGGATACATTTGGTTATCCGGATCCCTCTCAACTGCAACTAAAATCTCACCCTTAAGTGTTCCTTTGAGAAAGCAACCATCTAGTCCTATAACCTGCCTACACCCAGCAAGAAAACCCCTTTTCATTGCGTCAAAGCACACATATATTCTTTGAAATGTACATGGTGCATTAGGGACTACTCTATTGGTTGTAATAGGCACACTGCTTCCAGGATTGGAATCTAAACATTCTTGTGCATAATCTCTTATTTTTTTGAATTGTTCAGAAAAGCCTTGATTAATTTTCTTCCGGATAGCTTTGTGCGCCCTACTTACCATAATCACATTAACATTAATCTTCAACTCTGACTCTATATCATCCTTCAACTTAGTGTGTTTCATGGTAGGATCTCTTATAATCTTCTCCTCATATTTTTCTTCAAGCCATTTCTGACTTACAACCCTTAAATTATATCTACAATTGCACCTATGTTCTAACTCCATTGTTTTCAGTTGGAAACATTTAAACCTCTCTTCCCAGCTACAATGTAAGAGGAAAGGACAACCAGGCAGACATTTCACTCTAACTCTCATTTTCTCATTTTTGTAGAACTGAATATCTCTCTTCTCATGCACTGCATATTTTATCATTGCACTCTTAAACTGACTTGCATCATCAAACAACATTCCTATCTCAAGCTCTGGATAATCACAAGCTGGGTTATAAGATGGGAATTTGCATCTGTAGGCTTCCCTTTCAACATCATCTTCTGAATCACAAGTTGGTGGATCTTCGGAGTCATAATAGTAGTTATCACTTCCATAATCAATACATACTTTGTTTCCCTCAACTTCATTCTGATTTGATCTTGTAGACTTAGCTTTATATATATTCTTTGCCTTTGCCTTACCCTTTCCCTTATCATTTCCATGTCTGACATCATTTTCTTCCATGTTAAGATCCTCTTTTGATGCATCCAACCCAACATCTAACCAAGAGTTATTTCCAATCTCATTATCTTGTGTAACCCATCCATTATCATCCTCATCATGTTCACTATCTATCTCATATTCAGCTTCATAATTAATTTCAAAATCATCTTCAAGTGGAACCTCAACTACATGATCCATCTCCTGACCTTGATCCACATTCTCAGCTACATGTCCTTCATAAACATTCTCAGGTACACATAATAACAATTCTGGAATCACTTCAGGTTCATCAATTCCATGATGTACGTAGATGTCACATTTCTTCCATTTTGTTGCCAAACTAATGAGGTCCAAAGTACTTTCATCATTCCACAGAACTTTGAGTTGTCTCAGAGGCTCATGGGTTGCTTTGTAGTATAAACTTTGCATATTTCCATACTGCCCATCTTTTATATATTTTGCTAAATGGGGATATGAAATAAGATCGGGGTCAATTTGTATCCTATTAACCTCACCATTGATATACTTGAACTCAGAACTTCTTACAAAATTTCCACCATGGTGGACTACTAACTCAACACTTGCACACATTTCTGCAATAACTATGGTAATATTAAAAACTATTTAGCAGTGCAGTAAAGAAGTTAATTAGAACTTTAAAAAAAAATTAAAAACAAAACACATCTTTAAGCCACCAAACAACCAAACACACTCAGTACCATTTAACAACACTGTTACACTGTACTACCAAACAATAAAGCAAACTAAGTACCATTTAACAAATAGAAACATGACACCTAGCATTCATTTAACTAAATACTCTAAAAAATTCAATAAACTTTAGTATGATGCATACCCATCAAAGTTTCAGCATGGGCCCCATTTGCAGGCCAGTTTTCAAAAAATTCCAACATCAAAACAACAAAGGACCACATTTTCAGGAAAAAAAAAAAAAACTTGTCAGCATTATTGTATACATATTCAAGGAATACAATTTATAAATTTGGGAGAGCTGCAATTACACCCAAACAGTACCATATAAATTAAACCCCAGAATACATACAACCCAAACATATGCCGTAAAAATAAAAATGTTGAAATGAACCAATATAAAATAAACCTAATCTAAAATCATTGACCTAAAATCTATAAATTAAACCCTAGAATACATAATTAAAATCATTGTATACATATTACAGGAATACAATTTATAAATTATACAAAACCCTTACATAAACCCAATCCCCAGAATACATACAACCCAAACCCTAACATAAAACTAACAAACACGAATACCTATATGTACTTTAAGTATCAAGCTAAACCATACCTTTTGGAAGTTATTGCGGTTGAAAACTTAGCAGTGATGTGTGGTGAGTTCCGATTGTGAACGGAGAATGAGTGGTGAGTTCCGAATGGTGGTTTGCGGTGGAGGTGCGATGATTGATGAAGCCGATTGTTTACTGTGATTAGTCTCTTTAATAGGAAATTAAATTGTTTTAGTTTTTATTTATTAAATATTTAAAAAAATTAAAATAATTTAATTAAAAAAAATGCCACATATGCATCCTAGGTGGAAGGGTAACCTGTTAAAAACTGTGAAAACTGGTAAATTGGATAAATTGAAAAAAATTAGTTAGTTTAGGGACCCAATTGTTGTTTTTTAGGTTCAGTGGCCTAATTGTATTATTGTGTGCAGTTCAGTGGCCTATTTGACCCTTATTCCTTTATTAAAAAAAAAACAAATTTATGTTAAGTTTTTTTTTTTTTTTTTTTTTTTTTTAAATTGATCTTCTTCTGATTATTTAGAACAAAACTTAATATTTCAACTATGCTTTTGCATTATTGGAATGATTTAGGCCATTATGGTATTAATATTTTTTTTGTATTTTTTTATAATGGTACAATTGTACATTACATTACTAATATTATACTATTATTTTTTTTATCGAACAATGTTCTTACATCATTGTCAGACCTGCGCGGCCTAACTACAAAGTTGTTGATCAAATATAATTTCATTAGTTATATTATCTTTATTTTCTACAAATCAAAGATTCCTTACCTTCAAATTTATTAATTTATTATATTTGCTACATTGTTCATTGTCTTCTATTTTACATTATCTTGTAATTAAATATCAAAGTTATAATACAAAACATGTGTTATATATATATATATATATATATATATATATATATATATATATATATATATATATATATTTATTTATTTATTTATTTATTTACTTACCAAGTATTTTATACAAATATAATAAATATTAATATTTCGTTCAATACTTTCACATGATAAACTGGGACACACATCTCACAACACATGAAACATGTAGGAAAAAAACTACCACTACTAAATATCAATAGGTGTTTGTACGCTAAAGAGTTCATATTACAACTAAAATTTCAGTCATATACACAGCAAGGTAAATCTAAAACTTCCTACACCATAATCCCATTGCATGATGAATCCCTCTATGCTGCTACCAGTAACCTAATTGCATATGAAACACTACCAATAAAGAAAAAAAGAGGACATGTACTGAAGATGAAAACAATAACAATGCTACCTGAAAAAGAATTAAGAAGAATTAGAGAAATTTAAATCAAAAGTAGTATTTATTTAGACTATCGCTTTAAAACTAAATATTTAGACTAGCGTTATTACAAAGTTGCAAACATTTATTTTAGTGACAATTATAATCAATCTCTCATGTATTATCTTGCATTTATATACTTTAAATTACCGATTTAAATAAACAAATTCAACATTTATTTACATATGCATGAAAATCTCCTATATAATATTGTATTGATATACTTTGGAATACTTATTTAAAAATAATTATTGGGCATTATCTCATTCGCACAAAGTGCGTAAAAGAACTAGTATTAGTTTATATATCTAAATATCAGTTTCAATAACTTATTTCTTTTTAACAAAATTTAAAACTTGTTCGGAGTATTAATTCATTATATTATATGTTTGTGGTGCTTTTTTCCCTCAATTATTTATGTATTCATTTCAGCTCTTCAATTATTTTAAAAGTATCATTTCACACCTGTAAAAAAGTCTAGCAGAACAAAATTTAATGGTTTGTGGATCGAAACAGCAATTATGAAAGGTCAGGGTGCAGCATGAAGAATCGCTTATGGTTCATGGTGCGAAATGACACTTTAACCTTCATTTTATTATATGTTTGTGGTGCTTTTTTCCCTGAAGTATTTATGTATTCATTTCAGCTCTTAAATTATTTTAAATGTTGTAATTTTTTCTCATTTAATGTTATGTTAAACTAGTATTTGCATCCGTGCAATGCACGATCATTTTGTTATAGTATAATTTAAAAATATGAAATGCTCATTACATACAAAATATAAAAAAAAATTCACATTAAACAGAAATACAATTATAAATTATTAAAATAGTTAATACCCATTTTTGTCACTCGACTATTAGGTAATGCGCGATTTAATCTAATACTATTACAAGTACCCAATTTAGTCCTCGAACTTGTAAAATCATACCCAATTTGGTCCTCCGTTACAATTGTCATCCATCCACCGTTATAGAGAGGGCAAAAACGTCCTTTTATCTAATAGTCAAGGGACCAAAATTGGTATTAGCTATTATTATTATTATTATTATTATTATTATTATTATTATTATTATTATTATTATTATTGTTATTGTTATTGTTATTGTTATTGTTATTGTTATTGTTATTGTTATTGTTATTATTGTTATTATTATTATTATTATTATTATTATTATTATTATTATTATTATTATTATTATTATTATTATTATTATTATTATTATTATTATTATTATTATATTATTATTATTATTATTATTATTATTTATTATTTATTATTATTATTGGGACAGTGTCTCCTGCCACCATATTTTGGACTGAATTAACCGTTAACCGAAATCTTTAAAAAAAATATATTTAACCATTAATCGAACCGAAAAAGTCTGGTTAAAAACGATTAATCGAACTTTGTCGGTTTGATCAGTTAATCAAAAATTTACCGAAATAAAACTTATAGTGTACTGTGTTCACTTATTGTAAATGTTGTTGATCAATTGTTGAAGGGTTACTTTCTGATTATTTAATGAATCACACTTTTAATAAAATTTCATGCACTACTTGACTACTTAGTTTTTTTTTTTTTTTTTTTTTTTAAGAATTAGAATGTCAGCTGCTTTATTTGGCAATAAATGAGCATGGTTTTCTTATTCAGACAACAAATAATTACTTTTAATCAGTGTTGTAAAAATTGCGCCTAGACGCTAGGCGGTCAGCCACCTAGGTATGTATATATCTAGCCCCTAAGCAGTCCCCAGGCGCCTAGAGGGCGTCTAACAATTTTTTCAACCTTGCTTTTAATTTTCAAGTTTTGAAATTTGTACTAACCTTTTTTGATTTCAAGAAAATGACAAATGATAAAATTTATATTCTGATGCTTCTGAATGTTTATTTTTCAGGAAAATAAAGATTAAACAATATATTACAACTAATAACTTATTATTCATGAACATTACACGTTGACTTAAATAATTTAAGCATATGAAAATACATTATTTTTTTTAAGTACTATCTCCTCTCAAACAATGTAGTATCTGTTCATACATAGCGAATTTTTCTCGTCACCAAAAAAAAAAAAAAAAAAGAAGACATCTTGATAGTGGATCAATCAAGATCAACATAAAGAATGTTCTGTGAAAATTATTTTCCGAGTACAAAGACCATATGAAACAAATAAAAAATGGGGAAAATCTTAGAATACATCATATCATGACGTAATGGCTATGCCTCGACAACAAATAACTATTATAAGATTAGATTCAAGAGGATAATAATTAGTGCACTCTAATCGTATATGTTTATTTAACTAAAAGAAAAGAAATTGAGATTTCATTAGTTTTTTTTTTGGACAATTGATGCACACCACATTTAAGGACAAACAGACTTTAGTAGTTTACATTTTAGTTTTTAAAATAATACGGTAGGAAGTAATATGGTGGCGGGAGGCATTGTCCCAACATCAAATATAATAATAATAATAATAATAATAATAATAATAATAATAATAATAATAATAATAATAATAATAATAATAATAATAATAATAATAATAATAATAATAATAATAATAATAATAATGACAATAATAACAACAATAACAATAATAATAATAATAATAATAATAATAATAATAATAATAATAATAATAATAATAATAATAATAATAATATAATAATAATAATAATAAGGGAAAATTGCATCTTTAGTCCCTGAGTTATAATCAAGTTCCAACTCAGTCCCTAAGTTATGGTCGTATCCTAGTTTAGTCCTTCAGTTATGAGCGAAGTGGCGAGTTTGATCCCTAGCGTTAATATTTCGTCGGCAACTAACGGAAACTTAAAAACAATTTAATAATAGAGGGGTAAATTAGGAATTTCAAATTATAATCCGCTTCTTATGTTGAAACTCATTGCGCAACAGTCATTCTTTTCTTCTTATACCTACAATCAAAGATCTTTTTCTTCCCCAAGCTGTGAAATCTCAAATTCGTCCACTTCCAAGCTGCGAAATTCACATGTAAGTTGTTTCTCTATTTTATATGTTTTAATAAATAATCAATATTCTCCGTATTGATGAACTAATATTAGCCGTTAATTATAGGATGTCATCTCTTAATTGTGGTACTTCATCTTTCCCTCAATTTGAGGATAATTTTTGATGTAGATGTAATGATTTATTACCCATTAAAATGTCATGTAGTTATGCTAATCGAGGGAAAAGATACCAAGCTTGTCCATGTTATGGAGCAAATTTGTGTATTTTTCAAAAAATCGTAATTCAAGTTGTTTTTTTTTTTTTTTAATAAATAGAATTGAAATATTGAACTTCGATTTTTTAGAAAAACAGGAGTATGGTTTCTTAGTTGATTACATTAGCAACTTAGGAGGGTAAGGAATTTCAATTCGATGGGAAAAGAATAATGTAAGAATTCAAATTACATTGTTTGGTACGGAGGAATAATAGAATTATTGGGAGTGAAAATGAAAAAGTTGTATAAAGACTAAAATGTCCTTGTGTAATAATAATAATAACAATCAACATGGGTATTTTTGTTATTTCTCCTTTTTTTTTTCCTCCCGACAAGCATTGAATTGAAATTCATGGGGTACCCCATGAATTGCAATTCAACAAAAGGAGGGAATTGCAATTCTCTCCAACCAAACACTGTAATTGAGGCCTTCATTGAATTATAACTAAATTACATTCAACCAAACACCCTCTTATGGTTTTTGTCATTTTTGCGAAAGTATTTTGGCTAAGTTTACAAGTTTTATTAAGAAAATTACTTCTTTATCCATGGAATTAGGGTTTTTGTCAATTTGGCGAAAGTATTTTGGCTAAGTTTACAAGTTTAATTTTATTAAGAAAATTACTTCTTTATCCATGGAATTAACTTTGTCAACACACCACTAGCGTTAGGGACCAAACTCGCCACTTGTCTCATAACGAGGGACTAAAAATTAATAACACAGGGACCAAATTAACTCGCCACTCAATGGTTCAGCAGACAGGGTCAAATGCCGGTGCGCATAAAGGATCTACCCACTTTAGACATAATTTCGACACTGCCGCCATCGAGGTTCAAACCTTGGTCTCTTCTCCCAAATACTGGCCACTGAACCATTGAGCTAAGCCCGTACGGGTATTTTTGTTTCCCTTTCTATAACAGTGGATGGATGGCAATTGTAACGGAGGACCAAATTGGGTATGATTTTACAAGTTAGAGCACTAAATTGGGTACTTATAATAGTATGAGACTAAATTGCGCATTACCTAATAGTCAAAGGACCAAAATGAGTATTAACTCTTATAAAAAATTTCTTTGTAAACCCATTTTGAGTAGTCATAAAAAAACTTCACCACAAATTAGAACATTAAGACCAGTTGGGTTGCTAACCCTTGAAATTGCTACGTACAATTGGCCATTGTTAAAAACAAGATTTTTAATAACAAACCAACATAATTGAAATTGCTACGTACAATTGGTCATTGTTAAAAACAAGATTTTTTAATAACAAACCAACATAATTTAAAGTTTGTCCTTGACTTTTATTTATTGTCATGACGTATGACAACATAACAGGAAATTGCTTCCTTTGAAATTTAAATGGAAGCCTTGGATTTGACGAAGTCAATGCTATTTGTGGGATCAACACATTTGTACCTGCATTGTTTTCATTCATAATATGCGCTTCAAGCACATGGTTTCCTAGTTTTGAGATAATCAATCGTGTTCCATTACAAAGACCCAATGAGTGGTCTATGTTTCTCAAAAGCATAACTAGCTGATATCCAACCTTCAACCGAATGGTTTGGTATACCTGATCACCTCAAACCGTTTAAGAATTCAGGAATGTGAAATTCAGATAACATATATATCAACATTAGTGTGACTTGTACACAGAATCACAACTCAAATATGTCTTAGACGACATCTCATTCATACCATTAATGTATTCATTCACATAGTCGACAACATCTAACTTCGGAGCCAAGATGGCTCGAGTCGCCAGATTTTATAGTCCATTATCTTACCACTACGGTATGAAGGATATGTGCTATCGACAATCTCTTGTATAGGATCACCTTCTGTTTCCAATAAAAACTGAGATGAAATATTGATATTGCACTCCCCGCCATTGTTGGAACCAATGCAAGTTTTCCATCACTTTGCTTGCTTAAACCTTAAATCTTTTGTTTTTTATTTTCAATTTTTAAATGAACTTAATTAATGTCTCTTTCAAAAAAAGAGAGCTTAAAGTCAATTATGTTACAACTACATATTCATTGAGACATTGCTGTAGATCTACAAACATACTATTATAGACTTGTCAAACCACATACAAGTTTATTAAGTCATTACTGCATGTTTATTAAATCCCAATTACAAGATAAATCATTAAGTCACTATTAAAGGTCCGTACGCCATTAAATCACTATGGTACTATACGGTATGTTCGTTAAGTCACTATTATAAATCTATCAATTTACTACTACAAGTTCATTAACTTATTCTTACAAGTTTATCAAATCAGATCACTACTACATGTCTAAAAAGTCACTATTATAATTTTATTAAGTCAATACTATAGATCCATCATAAAATTATTGAAGAGACATTATAAATATCTATCAATATTAGTGTTATTTAAAATATTTGAATAAGACATTTTTAATGATATCTTTTTTATACATTGATTTTATTATAAAAAATAAGTAAGGAATATAATAATGTGTCATTGAAATATTTGGAGGATCTTTTTTGCATTGTTCAAGCCTACAAATTCCATTAACTCTATGAATTTTAATTTGAAATTTCTAACATATAAGGTTAAGATTTAATTTACTTTTAACTAGAGTTATCAATGCAGGTTAGAGGAAGACGAAGAAAAACCTCAATCCACCTTACCCACTGATAACTTTTTTTAAAAGAAAAAAAATGAAAAATAAAAATTTTAAAATTAGAGCAAACCAAGCCACACCAACACAAATATAATGTGAAACAACTGAAATAAGTATAAGCAACAACGGGAAATGAATAATTTTCTCTCTAGGGTTTTTCTAGAGTTCTCTCTACATCTCTACTAGGTTTTCCTAGGGTTCCGATCGTTTGCTAGGGTTCCGATTGCGTTCTGCTGCGTTTCTCTGGCGAATCTGCTCACGTTTCCAGCGTGACATCGCTGCACCAGGAGTTGTCGATGGAGCACCAGCCGAACGCCGACTTGGAAGAGGAGTTGGTCGAAGGTTACGCGGGCATCTCTTTGCTCGACGAGGAGGATGTAATGGTTCCGGCAGGGGAGGTCGCTGCGCCGGAGGTAGGGGAGGGGCGTCGGACTGGGTGCTCGTTGGTAGGTTTTTGACACGTAAGTTTGTGAAGCTCGAGTTCATGCGGGAGGTCTTAGCCTCCGTATGGCAACCCGTGTGCGGTGTGCAGGTTTCAGAATTACAGTCGAATCTTTTCCTGTTTATTTTCTATCATCAAACAGATCTGCAACGTGTGTTAGATGAGGGGCCATGGGCGCTTGATAATCATACCTTGGTGTGTAGACCGATGGAGGATGGGGTACTTCCGATTGACGTGGTGCTGGATAGTGTTGATATGTGGGTGCAGGTCTATGGACTCCCAATGGGCTATACGTCCATGATCATACAAGAACAGGTTGGTAACTTCTTGGGTGGTTTTGTGAAGGGGGATGAGAGGTTTGATGATCGGCCGTGGAAGGTGTTTTACCAAATCCGTGTTAGTATTCCGGTGGCTAAACCTTTGCGACGGAGGATGAAATTTGCTAAACGGGATAATTCATGGTGCTGGGTGATTTTTAAGTATGAGAGGTTACACACATTTTGCTTCTTTTGTGGCTTGTTAGGCCATTCATACAAGTTCTGTTTACAGGCACGAAATTCAACTCTCACTTTGGATCAATATCCGTATGGGGCGGAGATGAAGGCAGGGTTACCACATGGTCCTAGGCCGGTGGGCCATTCTTGGTTGGTACCCGTAGGGGGAGGAGGTGGTAGACGGAGGGAGAAAGCTGTGTGCCTCGGGGAAGGAAGTGGCGGTGGTGGAGGGAGGGGGAAGGCCGTGTGTGGGGAGTCTTCCGGTAGGGCAACCGGTGGACGGGGAGGGAGTGACGTGTGGTCCAAAAAGGCGTACGGAGGAGGGACGGGGTGGTGAGGGAGCTAGGGAGAGGGTTGGGGAGGATGTGGCAATGACGGATATCTCAAAAAACTTGTTCATGGCGGGTTCTGGTTCCCAGACCCGCTCGTCCTTATGAGTACCTTGTGCTGGAACTGTCGCGGCTTGGGTGATCCACGAACAGTTCGGGAAGTGTTGGATATGGCATCCAGAAAGAAACCCGACTTTATGTTTTTAATAGAAACAAAGGTTGCTAGAGATCATGTTGAGCGGTTACGTGTGAAATTGGGGTTCCAGGGGTTGTTCTATGTGGATAATAGGGGGCGTAGTGGAGATTTAGCCCTATTTTGGAAATCGAATGATGCGGTGAGTCTGTTAAGTTACTCACGAAACTATGTGGATGTGGTGGTACGAATGGATGGTTTTGCGCCCTGGAGGATGACGGGTTTTTACGGTTTTCCGGATCGTGGTAGTAGAGAGGAGTCATGGAATCTTTTAAGACACTTAAGGTCTCGTTCTATGTTGCCTTGGGTGGTCTTGGGAGATTTCAATGACTTGCTTTTTCAGTATGAGAAGAGGGGACGCTGTAGACACCCTGAGTCATTGTTGAGGGGTTTTGGTGAAACACTTGAGGACTGCGGCTTGACACAGATCGCCATGATTGGTTATCAATTTACATGGGAAAAGGGGGAAGGCATGGAGGATTGGGTGGAGGAGAAGTTGGATAGAGTGGTGGCGAGTGATGAGTGGCGAGAGGTGGTCGAAGGGGCCCGAGTCTATAATATACTGACGAGGAGATCGGACCATTCGGCTCTCTTCCTGGACATACGGCCAGGTGGGGCACCCCGAGTTGGACCGCGACATTTTCGCTTTGAGATGGCCTGGTTGCTGGATGAGGGTTGTATGGAGGTTGTGGAGGAGGCGTGGGGTCATGAGGTGGAGGATTTGCAGGCCCGGGTAGAGAGATGTGGTATGAAGCTTCAGAAGTGGGGTGGTGACCGTTTCCATAAGTTTGGGGAACGGATTGCTAATCTCAAGAAACAGCAGTTGAATTGCCGTGGTCGTATGAGCCCCCAGGCGTTAGCAGACTTTCGCCGTCTGGAAACTGAGTTAGTAAGATTGGAGAAGCAGGAGGATGTATTCTGGAGGCAAAGGGCGAAGCAGCATTGGCTTCGTGGGGCGGACGCAAATACTCGTTTCTATCACAGGTATGCTTCTGCCCGAAAATGTAAGAATACTATTTTACGTTTTAAAGATGAGTTGGGTGGATGGGTAGATGGTGATGCTATGAAGGCAGTCGTAATGAATTATTTTAATGATATTTTTACTGCTAACCCCGATGTGAGTAATGGAGCGGACTTTTTTGCCTCTATCCCTGTTCGTGTTACCCAGTCCCACAATGTTTGGCTGAATCGGCCGTATGATCCGGGGGAGGTGAGAGATGCGTTGTTTGCTATGTTTCCAGACAAAGCACCGGGACCGGATGGAATGAATCCGGGCTTTTATCAAAAGTTTTGGGACATTGTTGGTACAGATGTGACTAGTTGTGTGCTTCAATGTCTAAATATGGGGTCCTTGCCAACTGGTCTTAATGAGTCGAATATTGTGCTAATCCCGAAAACACAGTCCCCTGAGGTGGTTACGGACCTCCGCCCGATTGCCTTAAGTAATGTTGTTTACAAGATTATTGCAAAGGTAATCGCTAATCGTATCAAGCCCCTGTTAGGTGATATTATTTCTGTTTCGCAGAGTGCATTTATTCATGGCAGGTTGATTACTAATAATATCTTGATTGCTGCTAAGGTAGGACATTTTCTAAACAGAAAGCAGTTAGGTAAGGTGGGATGGGGAGCTTTGAAGTTGGATATGGCAAAAGCCTATGATATAATGGAGTGGTCATTTTTGAGAAAAATGATGTTGGCTTTAGGCTTCCAAACAGGGTGGGTAAATCTAATTATGGAATGTGTCACTACTGTTTCATACAATGTTATGATTAATGGTGTGTCTGGAGGTCAATTAACCCCATCTCGTGGGCTTCGTCAGGGGGATCCTTTGTCCCCATATTTGTTTCTAATTTGTGCAGAGGGGTTATCATTGTTATTACAACAGGCTCAGGATAGAGGTGATGTGCATGGATTAAGGGTGGCGAGAAGAGCTCCTGCTCTCTCACATCTCTTTTTTGCGGATGATAGCCTCCTGTTCTTTAAGGCAAATGTTGGAGAGGCACGGGCAGTCAAACGGTGTCTTACTTGTTATGAGGAGCTTTCTGGTCAGACCATTAACTATCATAAGTCAAATATATGTTTTAGCAGGAACACCCAGCAAGCTGAAAGAGATTTGGTGTTGGCGGAATTTGGGGTGCATCAAGCAGAAAATTTTGGAAAGTATTTAGGACTACCGGCTTTTGTGGGGAGGAATAAGCGGGCGGTGTTTGCTTATGTGGAGGATAAGGTGAGGCAAAGAATTGGTTCTTGGAATAAGAAACTTTTATCTCGAGCAGGTAAAGAAATTTTACTCAAATCGGTGGCGCAGGCAATGCCAACGTTTACTATGAGTGTCTTTTTGTTACCTGACTCGCTATGCAAGAACCTGGAGCGTGTTATGAACAGATTCTGGTGGCGTAATGGAAAGGATGGGGGAGGAATACATTGGCTCGCCTGGGATAAAATGAGTATACCAAAGAAATATGGTGGTTTAGGCTTCAAGGATTTGAGAGCTTTTAATGTAGCTATGCTGGGCAAGCAGGGCTGGAGATTTTTAACAGATCCCCAATCTCTGGTGGCAAGAATATATAAGGCCAGGTATTACCTGAATTCAGACTTTTTGAATGCCTCGGTTGGAAATAATCCAAGCTTTCCTTGGAGAAGTATAATGGCTGCCCATGGACTCATTATTCGAAATATTAGGCGGAGGATTCGTAACGGTGACTCCACTTTAGTTTGGGGTGACCCGTGGTTGCCGAGTGATTCTGAGCCAAGAGTTATGTCAGAAAAACCTCCTCACCTAGGGGAAGTAAAAGTTTCTGGGTTAATTGATCCGGCATCCTCTACCTGGGACATACCTTTGCTTAATGAGTTGTTTTCTGCTGCGGATGTTGAGCGGATTTCGGCAATACCAATTAGCCCTGCCTATGAAGATATGTGGTATTGGCATGAGAACCCCAAAGGAATTTATACTGTGAAAGCCGCCTACCATAATTTAATGGGAGCCATTATTGTACCCCCAAATGGTTTCACATCTTGGAATAAAATTTGGAACCTAAAGGTAACCCCGATGTGGAAAGTTTTTTTGTGGAGAGCAGTGAGAGGAGTGTTACCCACCACCATGAATTTATATAATAGGAGGGTAGATGTCCCATTAGCATGTCCTTTGTGTGCTCTTTGCCCTGAAAATATTTTACACTCTTTAGTACAATGTGACTTTTCTAAATGTGTGTGGAATATTTCGGGCTTTGTTGTGCAGAGTACGGTGGATGATGACTTTGGTGTGTGGCTTGAATTGTTGCTGCGAAATGTTGATGAAAAGCAGTTTACTTCTATGGTGGCCATTATGTACAATATTTGGTTACAACGGAATTTGGCAGTGTGGGAGCATAAGGTGGGTAGACCACGGCTTGTGTACGAAAGGGCGATGGCTTCTCTATCCGCATGGCATTCGGCTACAGGCCGCACGGAGAGGCAGCAGCTGCCTCACGTCGCTACTGACGCTGCTGGCCAGCCCACGGCGCAGCTGTGCTGCTCTTTTGACGTGGCGTATTCGGCCACAACTCGGAAAGGGGCGTTCGGCATTATACTACAGGATACGAGTGGAAACTTTATTGCAGCCAAGAACGGCCCTTTACCGCTTTGTCAGGGACCCTTTATGGCGGAGGCGTATGCATGTAAGGAGGCCCTTTCCTGGCTTAGGGATCGTGGAGTCGTGGAGGTGGTGCTACGATCAGATTGTTCGGACCTATGTCACGCCCTTGGTAATTCAGCGACGGAGTTTCGCACCTACGATGGTTTAGCTGTTTCAGCATGTCGGGACTTGATGAATCTTTTAATTTCCTGCTCTGTTGTTTATATTCCTCGTTCGTTAAATATTTTAGCTCATTCGTTAGCTCAGTCGGCCTCTATACAGGCAAACTCTATGTTGTGGGAGGATAATCCTCCTACCTTCATTTCGACTTTGATTGATTAATACATGCAGCAGTTTACTTTCAAAAAAAAATTATAAGCAACAACATAAATACACAACACACTTATCTATGCCAAAAATGGAATCAACCACAAGAAATTGAAAACAAATATATAAAAGCTAATAGCAAAAACCAGCAAAGCAATAGAATATCTTACTTTAGCCATAAGGTGTCACTGCTCACCAAGGTTGAATCTACGTCACAGGGCGGCACTGGAAAAGTTGTTTCGATGTTGCTGTTGGTTGTTTGTGAGGGAGGTAGAGGGAAATGGAAAGGAAAAAATGGGTAGACGGTGACTTGGTGAGAGGGGGAGAGGTGTGGCTTGGTTTGCTCAACATAAACTTTGTTCAAATAATTAGCCCGACTAAATACATAACATTCAAAGTTGAGCATCAAAAATTATAAATCTGGAACTTTAAAAATCATTTGATTTTCTTGCATTTTTTTTTAAAAAAATAAAAAATAAAATTAGGCTAAGATTTTTTTTTTTTTTTTTTGGTTTAATTAATCTTCATTTGATTATTTAGAACAAAACTTAATATTTCAATTATGATTTTGCACTTTCACATGATAACCTACGATACACATCTTACAACACATGAAACATGTAGGGGGAAAACTACCACTACCAAATATCAATAAGTGCTTGTAAGATAAAGAGTTCATAGCACAACTAAGATCACAGTCATATACACAGCAAGGCAAATCTAAAGCTTCCTACACTATAATCTCATTGTACGATGTATCCCTCTATCCTAGGCAAATTATGCCGTGGAACCGTGTCCACCTTGCAAGAGGGACACAGTTCCAAAACTGTTCATAATTATGAATATATAGTTAAAAATTTATGAACATAGAGTTGTGAACATAATTATGAACATATAATTTGTAATTATGAATATAGAGATTCAATAATTGTGAATATGAAGTTCAAAAATTATGAATATATAGCTTTATAATTATGAACATATAATTCAGTAATTATGAATATAGAGTTCTGTAATTATGAATATAGAGTTCAATAATTATGAATATGAAGTTCAAAAATTATGAATATATAACTTTATAATTATGAACATATAGTTCAGTAATTATGAACATAGCAAGGTGGACACGGTTCCACATCATAACGATTGTCTATGCTACCACTAGTAACCCAATTGCACATGACACACCACCAATAAAAAAAAAAAAAACAAAAAAAAAAGATGACATGTACTGAAGATGAAGATAATGATAATGCTACTCAAAAGAGAATTAAGAATAATTTGAGAAATTTAAATCAAAAGTAGTATTTATTTAGACTATCGCTTTTAGTGTAAGTATTTAGACTAGCATTATTACAAAGTTGCAAACATTTATTTTAGTGACAATTATAACCAATCTCTCATATATTATCTTGCATTTATATACTTTTAAATTACCGATTTAAATAAACAAATTCAACATTTATTTACCTATGCATGAACATACATCTCCTATATAATATTGCATTGATATACTTTGAAATACTTATTTAAAAATTATTATTGGACATTAATCTATTCGTGCAAAGCGCGTAAAAAAACTAGTATAAATAATTATCACTGTGGCAGACAATGAATATACAATACTTTGTACTCAAAACTATTAAACAATACTACTTGCCTTGTTATTCTTTCCATAAAATACTCTTTGGTAACTTTATATCACCATATGCTATTGAAAGGTACATGATAATATAATTGAATCACAATATTTTTTTTAAATGCAATTGAATCTTTAAATTAATCAATTTTGTGCAAGTGAGTTTAATTTTCTGGTAAAATCTTTTACTACCTGGTTAGCAAGCGTCATTTTGAATTTTTTAAAAATAATAAATTATATATATATTTTGTTAATTTTAAATAATTAAAAAGAAACTCTCATATCTAAAAAACATAATAAGTCTAAATCCAAGTTGTATCTTTGATTTATGTTCGTTTTTTTAGGTATGCTAATAAAGGTATACATTTTACTTTAAATGGTGTACACATCAATCTTATTGGACAAAATATGTCCCTTCTAAATTCTTGTTAGACAAAAATACCCTTACACCGCTATAACTCCATTATTATTTAATTATAACATTGATGACTCCATCATTGTTATCATATCATACACTTATATATATCATATCATATCTTAACTTTTTCCTATTATGGAGCATTTAATTATCATTTTATTAAAACCAGTATATAATTAATTTAATTGTTTATTATATTTTAATTAAATTTCTAAGAATGATAAATCATATGTGTGTATATATATAATACGTATATTATTTACATATATATAACTTGAGAGTTACACTCCCGTGCGAATGACTTGTCCAGGAGAGAAGTGCGAATGCATCTCATCTGTCCACGTGTCCAGATCTAATGGATGGGAAACACTGATTTTTTTTAAAAAACGCGATGACATTTTTGTAAATAATTAAACATCGAAGTGCAAGTAAAATGTATTACAAGTGCATGTAAAATATATTATAGGTGCAAGTAAAAATTTACACTGAGCATCAATACTAAGTGCACATATAGTTATAACTTGTTGCACCTATAGTTATAATTAGTTGCACCAATAGTTATAAGTAGTTGCACCTAGGTGCATGAATGTTTGCGGGTGATTTTCAGGGGTATTACTACCCTCTGAACTCAGATCATCAATGAATGTTAATAGTTATAAGTAGTTGCACCTAGGTGCATGAATGTTTGCGGGTGGTTTTCAGGGGTATTACTACCCACTGAACTCAGATCAATGAATGTTAACAAGG
Organism: Ipomoea nil; assembly: GCF_001879475.1. Lineage (NCBI taxonomy): Eukaryota > Viridiplantae > Streptophyta > Magnoliopsida > Solanales > Convolvulaceae > Ipomoea > Ipomoea nil. The sequence continues at coordinate 2,627,573 of NW_017618593.1, read as the reverse complement.
CAAAATTACATGCACTTGCAGGCGAAAGTATGTGCACTTATAGGTGAAAGTAGGTGCACCCGATCAATGAATACAGGCAAAAACTACATGCACTTGCAGGCGAAAATATGTGCACTTATAGGTGAAAGCAAGTGCATCCGATCAATGAATGCTAACACGTGGCGCGTGCTGATTGGTTTACATTTCTCTCCTGGGCACTTATTCGTACCTGAGCGCGACCCTATAACTTGAACTATAATCAACAATTGTTACCATTGGAGCTTACACATTTTTCTCGTATCTTTAGTAACATATATAAAAATTGTTATCATTTCACAATTAGTCTATAATTTAAATTTTATATATATATATATATATATATATATATATATATATATATATATATATATATATATATAGTACTACAAAATCTATTGAGCAAACAAATTTATTTTAAAGACTGCGCCACATATCAGAACTATGGAGCATCACACAAAGTCATAAGTTGCATTGTACTCCAAAAAAAAAAAAAATTAAAAAAAAAAACATTTCTATGTTGCATCCAAACTGAAGCATCTGAATTCATTCCTAAATTTCTGGCGGACCAATTAGCCTATAGTTAAAGTTGTACTCCATGAAGACAACTTGTGCTTTTAGAGATGCACGAGGAAAGTCCAACAACTTCCTTGAGTTGATAAGAGCCAAGGCGTTGTGCCTATTACGTAATTCTTGAACAACAACTTTGTCTAGTGCAACTGATTTTGAGAGCAGTGCTTTCAAGAAAAGCATTTCATGTCTGGATCCTTTAAACCATTCAATCTTTACCGTATTAAGCGTCTTCAAATTCTTATTTATAATGTCCAGATAGTCAAAGAAATTTGATGGACCTTCTTTGTCATCGATCCATTCCTCCTGCAACTCAGCAAAAAATGAATCCAAAATTAAATCTAAAAAGAAAAAAGAAATCAAGACAGCCAAATATATAGCCTTGATTTCACTTCCTAAATATTAAAATATTCCAAAAGCCATTTCTCAACTTATGTGTCCTATGTCGATTGGATGAGCTGACACGAATAGTGGCATTTATAACCATTAGATTTCCCATAACGCTCAATTTTTGCATAGAAACATAAATGAGTTGTTGTTTCAGAATATATTCCATCGTCATTACAACCCTTGACCAGATTCATATATGTTCAGCATTGAGAATCTTCAGGTCAATAGAGTCATTATTGAGAGGAATGAAACCGTTAAACGAACAACGACCAGGAATGAGGATTTTTATTTAAGACTTCCATGGGATAAACCAGACTACATGAGTGATATTAACTGACATATTCTCATGGGTCTAGCAAGAAGTTAAATTTTCATTTTCTTGTGAATCTTAGAGAAACGGATAAGGTAGGTGGAGTTCCAGATGATCAACGCTCTCACTCATTTCAGGTATATAAGCTTTATCTCCATAATTGTCCAATTCTTCAACAGCGAGAGAGGGCACATGTAACTCATTTTCTGATGTTGACCGAATTTGGACATGAGAGAAATCTTCCAAACTCTGTGGATTCTTAGGAATAGGATACCCACAAAAGATGTGCGGTGATTCTTGGTGTGAATGATTGCTGGATCTTTTGAGAATCATAATCCTTTCGTTTGCAAATTTCCGATCTTGTTCCAAGTAATACTCTTTCTTTGTCTGAGAATCTGCAAACATTTCCTTTCGGCTTCCTGTATCCGGTAGAGAGTGTGTAATTTCCACCTAATCATGATGCTCTCGTATTTTGGTGACTATTCCCATTGTCATCTTTCTGGCTTCTTTTAAGTATCGTTCTCGTCAGACAGCACATCGTTCAACTTGATCATCTACCTTACCCTTTCCTTTGTCTTGATTCATACATGCAATCAAGAAAACTAGAGCAACTGGAAAAAGGATTAGTAGGTTAGTGTGAATTTTTCTTTTGAGCTAGGCATCTTTTTATAAGGATAGAATAACACTTGGTTGCGTGTAGATATTTCCATAATATCTTTATTTCATGAACAAAATCCCCTATTTGGAATCTTTCAGGAATCTTGCAGATTGATTCCACACGACAAGCATGCTTGTCAGATCCTTTCAATCATACCAACTTCGTGTCGGAGTGTTGCAAACCCACTCTCACAAAGTGGTTTAGTAAGAATATCTGCTAGCTGATCATCTGTATTGACATATTCGAGTGATATGTCTTTCTTTTCAACATGATCTCGAATGAAGTGATATTTGATATCAATATGTTTCGTTCGAGAATGTAAAACGGGATTATGCGTGATAGCAATGGCACTTGTGTTGTCACATTTTATGCACACTTCTCGTGCTATCACACCATAATCTCTCAATTGATGTGTCATCCATAGAATTTGAGCACAACAGCTTCCAGCCGCAATGTACTCGACTTCAGATGTGCTAGCTGCTAATGAATTTTGTTTCTTGCTGAACCATGACACGAGTCTTCCCGCTAAGAACTGCCAGGTTCCTAAGGTACTTTTTCAGTCAATTCTACAACCAGCGAAATCAGCATCAGAGTACCCAACTAGATCAAAAGATCCTCCTTTCGGGTACCAAAGTCCAACACTTTGAGTTCCATTGAGGTATCTTAGAATCTTTTAGGCAGCACTCAAATGGCTTTCCTTAGGTTTGGATTGAAATCTTGCGCATATCCCAACAGCGAAAGAAATGTCGGGTCTACTCGCTGTTAGGTAAAGGACGGATCCGATTATCCCATGATATTTCGTTTGGTCCACATCTTGTCCCTCATTGTCAATTTCCATTCGTAAAGATGTGCTCATGGGAATTTTAACAGAAGTTTTTCCATCAATACCAAACGTTTGGATCAAATCTTTCGTATACTTGGCCTGATTGATGAATATTCCATCAGGACATTGTTTGACTTGTAATTCAAGAAAATAATTCAGTTCTCCCATCATGCTCATTTCAAATTTTCCTTGCATGAGATTGGAGAACTTTTCTCATAGATCAGGATTTGTGCAACAAAATATAATGTCATCAACGTATATTTGCACAAGCAAAACATGATCATCATCTTTGATATGAAAGAGTGTTTTATCAACAACTGCTTTCGTGAATCCACAATTGATAAGAAAATATGACAAGGTATCGTACCAAGCTTGTGGAGCTTGTTTCAGCCCGTATAGAGCTTTCTTAAGGTGATAGAATTTTTCATTTCCACAGTCTATGGTGAAACCTGGTGGTTGTTCCACATAGACTTCTTCCTCAAGAAGGCCATTTAAGAATGCACTCTTTACGTCCATATGATATAATTTGAAATCTTTGTACGCTACATAGGCTAAGAACATTCGTATAGCTTCAAGTCTAGCAACTGGAGCAAAGGTTTCATCAAAATTAATACCGTCTTCTTGGCAATAGCCTTTTGTCACAAGATGAGCTTTGTTCCTGACAATTAAGCCATCCTCACTCATTTTGTTTCTGAAAACCCATTTGGTTCCAATTACATTCTGATGAGTGGGTCTAGGAACAAGTTCCCAGACATTGTTTGGTTCAAATTGGTGAAGCTCTTCTTGCATAGCTATGACCTAATCTGGGTCACTCAGAGCATCTTCGATAGATTTTGGCTCCATTTGTGATAAGAAGCATGCCATCATGCTTTCATGCATGGAGGCACGAGTTCTCACACCTTCTTGAATGTTTCCGATAACTTGATCAGGTGGATGATCTCTTAACCACCTTAGATATGGTTCAAAAAATGTTTGATGATTTTGTGCATCCATTTCAGGAATATAAGGCAGCTCAACATAGATCATTGGTTCAGATTGAGATTGAGCAATAGGAACGACTTCTTGCAAGGTTAAATCATTCTGAGCTGTGACTTCGGGTTCTCTTGTTCTGGGTTGATATCTCTCGTAAGATGAAGTAAGATCCTCATGATCTGAACTATCTTCTTCTCCATTTCTTGAATCCGTATGTATGCTAGGATTCCTTATGTTGGATGATTCGTTATCAACCGGGACTTTCTCAGCTTGCTAATCAAACTTGACATGAATAGATTCTTCTATATCCATAGTTCTTTTGTTTAAAACTCTGAAGACTTTGCTTACTGAGGAGTATCCCATGAATATCCCTTCATCAGCTCTTTCATCAAAAGCTTTTAAATGATTCTTCCCATTGTTGTGAATGAAGCACTTGCAGCCAAAGATTTGAAAATAACTGACAACAGGTTTCTTACCTTTCCACAACTCGTATGGGGTCAGATTGTGAGCTTTGTTGATTAGAGACCGATTTTGAGTATAGCATGCAATGTTGATAGTTTCGGCCCAAAATCGTTTAGGAAGCCCTGAGTGTGCGATCATAGTTCGTGCGGCTTCCTTCAAGGTTCTGTTTCTTCTTTCGGCCACTCCGTTTTGTTGAGGAGTGCGTGCAGCCAAAATTTGATCAAATATGCCACTTTATCCGCAGAACTCCTTGATTACTTTGTTTACGAATTCTGTTCACTGATATGATCTTATTCTTATAATGTTGATTTCTTTCTCAGTCTGCAGTCGTCTTAAGAGATCAGGTAGCACGACCCCAGTCTCATTCTTCTTCTTTAGGAAGAGTGTCCAAGTATACCTCGAATAGTCATCTACTACAATGAGAGAGTACTTTCGTCCACTTAGACTTGCAGGTTCGACCAGTCCAAATAGATCCATTTGTAAGAGACTTAGCGGTCGAGAGTTCGTGTCTGAGATTTTTGACTTGAATGAAGTCTTAATTTGTTTTCCTTTCTGACATGCTTCACATATTTTATCATTGAGATAGGTAGCTTTTGGTAAGCCTTCCACGAGATCTTTCTTGGCTAGTTTGTTAATGGCCTTTAGATTCAGATGACTCATCTTGTTGTGTCATTCCCAGCTTAGATCTGCATTACTTTTTGCGACAAGACAAACATTAGTGTTAGATAAATTCCAAGAGATAACGTATATGTTTTTCTTTCGCTTTGCTGTGAGAACGACGTCACTATCTCTCGTGCTGATCACTTTACACACATCTTTTGAGAATTCAACATTGTATCCCTTGTCACAGAATTGACTCGTGCTTAGTAGATTGAACTTTAATCCTTCGACATACGAGACATCTTGAGTTGTTATTCCATTTTTGATGATGTCTCCTGTTCCACGAGTTTTTCCACTTGTTTCTCCTCCAAAGATTACTTTTGGTCCATCAATCTCTTTATAGTTGCTCAAAATTGTCTTATCTTTGGTCATATGTCTTGAGAATCCACTGTCGACATACCATATGACTTATTTTTCCTGTAAAATAGTTATGCAGTTTTAGGTACCCCTTCAGTTTCGGGTCCTTGAAGGTTAGTTGTCAATTTCGGGATCCATATGAACCTAGAGTTAACACAACTCATCCTTGGTCCTTTGTATCCATTAAAAACTTGATAATCATAATAGATTTTGGCAAAATTTTTGGCTTTGTATCGACTTTGAAAATAGTTACCAGGTGGATTGCGATACTGCTTAAAATAATTAGTTTGTTTATGCCGATGTATCTTCTCAAATTGCACTTTAGACAAGGGTTCAGGATAAACAACCCAATCCTCTTCGGATGGTCCACTCCATCCGTTGCCTGTCATTGGTCTTCTAAGTGACCTCTTGGCATGTCCATTTCGTTCTTCTTTCAGATTTCCTCGCCGAGGTTCCTTTCTTGGATACTTAGAACGATTTTGCCTCTAATTCACATTCGGTTTCACCCTTGTTTGGTTATCGATCTCTTGTAGGCTGACCTTTTTGATGGTATAAACTAGGTCTATTACCTTTCGGTCCATTCCTTTTGACATTATCATTATGCATAGGATTGCCTTTCAAGGGATTCTCATTTCGGGGTTCCACAATTCGTTGTTAAGCCTTTTCTTTCGGTTGGCTTGTTGATTGTGGTTGAACATGATTGTTAATCTTGGTCATTGACTCAGACATTTGGGTTGGACCTTGAACAAACACAGACTTGAAGCATTCGTGTGAATATTTGTCTGTGGATTTGTTCAAAAGAATATGTGAAGGGGAGCTGAGGTCATAACCAATTCCGGTTCTTTCCCCTGGCGGTTTTGATCCATTCACCAATCGATCCATTAGGTTGGATGAATTGTTAAACCAATCAAGAACCTCACGCAATTGTTACTCCCGCAACTCTCTTTCTGTACACTTCTCTTTAAGAAGAAGAACTTGCTTTTCGAGCTAATCTTTTGCAATAGTTGAGAGTTCTCTTCCTTTAATTTAGAGTATGTGTTTTTAATTACTTTGAAATCCATCATCATCTCAAAGATAGTTTCATTTGGATTTCTTTCACTATCCGAACTAGGTTCTATTTGATTTGACGAGGAGGTTTGAGAATTTACCTCGCCATCATCAGTCATTAAGCATAGATCATTTGTTCCTTCTTCCTGACTGAATAAGCATAGCAGTCCTTTTTCATCTCCAGAACATTCGTCTTCAGAGCTTGAAGTTGAAGAGCTGCTTTGGCGGATTCGTTCACCACCATAGCTCTTCTTCTTCTCTTGTGTCGAGGTTGGTTTTGTTCCTGTTGATCACTTCTTTTACTGTTCTTAGCAGCATCTTTTGATGTACTGGTGCTGAGTTCTTGATCCTGATATTTGTGAACCATTGGATGAGGACAATTTGCTTTGAAGTGCCCTGGTTTTCGACAGTTGTTACACAGCATTTGTCCATCCATTGACTCTTGTTTAGAGGTTTGAGGTGATTTCTCGTATTGCCTTTGGTTTGAGGAGTTCTGAAACTTTTGTTGCTCTTGGAAATTGTTCTTCCTCATAAACCGCTTCATTCTACGTACAAACACGACAAATTGTTCGTCAGATAAGAATTCATTAGGAATAGAATTTGACCTGTTAGAAGTTGAAGGTTGCTGGCTTGCAACTAGAGCAATGTTTCTGGTTTCTGTGTTCTCTAATTCTTTCGGCTCATGCTCAAACTCGTACGCCTTGAGATCACTGAAGATCTTTGTCGAGGAGATGGTTTTCATATCTCGGTGATCTGTCATTGCCGTCACTTTCATTTCCCATGACTTGCGAAGTCCTCGAAGGATCTTTAGGTTCTTTTCTTTTTTTGACGATTCCTTCCTGAGATCAAAAATTTCTCCCATCAGTTTGGTGAATCTGAACTCCATATCTGTGATGGTTTCGGCTGACAGCATCTTGAAGTCCTCGAACTTTTTCATGGCCACAGTAAGTTTGTTGTCTTTCTCCTGCTCGTCTCCTCACTAGTACAGAAACAGTCATTCGCGTCCAAAGTAAAGCATAATTCGCATCCAAAGTAGCTGGGACGCAGATGTCGGGGACACTGATTGTATATACAATCAGCTTTGGACGCGAAAAATGATAAATCGTGTCCAAAGTTGAAGAACTTTGGACGCAATTTATCTGATTACAATGTTGACTACTGACTTTGCGCGTCCAAAGTTGGTCAACTTTGGACGTGCAAAGTCAGTAAATCACGTCCAAAGTTCTTCGACTTTGGACGCGATTTATCATTTTCTTTTAATAATTCGCGTCCAAAGTTGAAGAACTTTGGACGCGAATTATAGTTTTTTTTTTAATTTGTTAATAAATCCATTTTTTTTCCTGTACAAAAAAATATTATTTTCATCCTGTACATGCAGTCACAACCACTACCACTTCAAAGCTTTCAACTAAAGTTCAATACATCATTACGCCAACACTTTAGCACTAAGTTAAACTTCAATACATTCAATTCACAACACTTCAAAATTTTCAATACATCATTGCCAACACTTTAGCACGTACTAAATTAAACTTCAATACATTAAATTCACAACACTTCAAAGTTTTCAACACATTTATACTACACTACTTCAACACATATGTAATAAGCTAGATAAGTACCAACAATACATCATTACAATTAACTAATATAATTAAATCATAGTTCAAAAATTGATATACATTCTTGAGTAAAATATTTAGACCAAACCTCACGAATCTCATCAATTTGCGCTTCTGAATAAGGCTTTCTATTAAATAATAATTCCTACAAAAATTTAAAATTATCAAATAATTAGTTTTAACATTACTAAAGTGTAATTTAAAACTATTTACTTTTAATAAATTTTACATACCATATCTAAATCATCAGAATCCCACATTGAGTGCATATTTCATACATGAATCTCCTTAGCCGTTTTGCACTTTCGTACTTTCGGGAATAAGGAGTCATCTAGAGACTTGTAGAGAATGTCTCGTGCAACGTTGTCGAGGTTTGCCCTAGTCTTCTCATCTGAAGTAAGTTGCGATTTTGGCTTTGGTATTATGGCTTCTGCATCTGCTCCTTGTGCAGCTGCCTGAGTATTTACCATCATAACGACAATAGGGCCTTCACTTATCACGTCCAACATTTCATCATGAATGGCCAAAATATGTGCCTGCATTCTTACTTTCCAGTCATCAAACTTTGAGAGATTAAAGGCAAGAGGCCTAGAACGGTTAGAATGCTCTCTTTCCATTTCTTTTAGAAAATTTGTGCAAAGATTTTTTTTTTTTTTACTTATGCAAATTTTTGTAAAAATGGATCTACCAGGCAGTAAAGCAAGAACGTTTACCATACAGGGCAACTGCTCTGATACCACTTGTTGGTCCCGGTAGGGTCGAAACTAGAGTATAGAGAGGGGGGGGGGGGTGAATAGACTCAATTCAATTTTATCGAGATAACTCCTTTTGGTGTTATTATGCAGCGGATATGTTGGTTCGTTTTAATTTGCTTTGCGCGGATTATCGCTTTTGAAACTTTCGGGTTATGAGGATATGGTATGCTATGCACGAAAATAAAAACGATAAGTAAAGAGAGATGGACAAAGAGATTTTTATAGTGGTTCGGCCAACTGTGCCTACTCCACTCTTCTTTCACAACTTGTGAAAGAGTTTGCACTATCACTCCTAGTACAAACTACTTCAAGCTAGCTTCCTTGATCACTAAGCCAGACAACTACTTGGAAGGTTTTTCAACTCCTAGAGTTTACTCCACCTCTCTCAACGTCTTCTTCAGAGTTGAGTGTTGGATAAAAGATTTCCGTGTGTCTCCAACAGGTTGAAGTCTTGACTTGCTGGCTGAATGATGGATAACTTCCTTTTTAGAAAATGCAAGACTTCTTCAAGGTGATGAAGGATGAATCTGATGAACTTGCTTAAAACTTCACACCTTAAATCACTGGTTTCAAAAGCTTTAATAGAATGAGCTTGTGTTTAAGGAGCTTTTGCGTATGAATGAGCAATTGAGAGAAAAACCAGCACCTTCTTCTGTAAAGAAGATAGATATTTATAGGAGAGGAAATATCCATCCGTTGGAGGGAGATGGTATTTCAAACCTATAGACGAGTGGTAAAAAACCGAAGGGTTTGGTGCATTTAATGCAGCATTTAATGCGGCTGTACTATGTAGCCGTTGGTAGCAAGAACATCGGTAAATTTTGTCTTCTAGCTCTGTCATGAAGTACCAATCATTTAATGCTTCTTGATTAGGATTGCTCTTTCCAAGAATAATTGCCCTGCTGAGACTTAGACAACATTCTTCTTGTGTTCTAAGAGAAGAATTGTCTTAAAAGTCTAACTTAGACTTAGAGTCTCTTGACGAAAGATTGTCTTTATCTAGTCTATATGAGCAGCTTTAAGAGTTACTTCTTTATTTGCTGCTTAGTCGAGAGATGGACATTTCGACTCTTGTAGCTTCTCTTCATTCTTCGATCTTCTTTCGTTCTTGTAGACCTATCTATAAGATCATAACTCAGTTTCGTGTGTTTGTCTAGCTTAACACGAATCACAAGATGAGTTATGACAACTTTCGTCTAACACGAAAGTAGCAGGAAACAATAAAGAAAAATAGGGGTCTACAATCTTAACTACATTGGTATCATCAAAATCTAATTACATATGTTCCTAACAAGATTTATTCATAATTTGATTGGATGGAAGTCTAGATGGGGGGGGGGGGGGGGGGGGGGGGGGTGAATAGACTTTCAAGCTTTTTTCGAAATAAATAACTCTTTGGTAATTTCAACTCTAAGTAACAAGTAAATAGAGTAAGTTTGAACTGCACAGCGGAATAGTAGTATGTAAAGAGTTATGCCCAATCAATGAATTAAATACGCATGTAAGATAGGTACAGATGATTTGTAAATAACAGAGATATCTTGAATATATAAAGGAGATGGTGCACTCAATATATAATAACAATATTCAAGATTATAAATAAATATCGTAACACGTCGACCGTGTAATGAATGTTACATGCAACACGTCAAACTTGCTTAGAATAATTCAATATTTAAGCTTGAGAAGTTTGAGTCACATGCATACGTAAAAACACACTAAACCCGAATGATTAAAATTGACTGTGAATAGTAAACGGGTTAGTCGGATAAGATAGATAAATAGAGCAAATTATGTAAGTGCAGTATGTAAATGAGAGAGGCAATTTATAGTGGTTCGGAAGTGGCGTAATCTTCATAGTCCACTTTTCTCCTTTCACGTCTAGGAGAAATTCACTATTTTCCACACACAGTTACAATTGTGAATAAGCGCTACACAAGCACTTCTTCCGGATGTTTTGCACACAGCTACACCCAACTCCGAGTGTCTCGCACACAGCTACACTCAACTCCGAGTATTTCGCACACAGCTATACTCAACGCCAACTAAGTGTCTTGCACACAGCTACACTTAGCAGCTACGAGTGTTTTGCACACAGCTACACTCACTAGAGTATTTTGCACACAGCTATACTCTTTCTACAATTACAAATACAAAGGTAATTGTATCTCTCTCCAACTAGATTTGAGACTATTCAGACTAAGTCTCTAAGAATATTTGAGCACTTGCACTTTTGAATTTTCATGTGTATTGCACTTCTATCTCGTTGCTCTGCTCCTTCTCTACACCACATCTTCAAGTCTTCATGGATTTTTATAGGCAATCAAATATATCCGTTGGAGTGGGATAATTTGATATTTGAATTTTGAATCTTCATAGCCTGATATTGTTGACAATAGTAGGTCTTCAATTTTGATTTGACTGTCAACTTGCCTGACAAATAATATTTTATCACAACTTGATTTTCTAGTTGTTTCTTAAAATATTAATTTTCTTGTTATATTGAATATCCAACATATCTTTGAAATAAATTCATCTGATAGAATTTATTTCTAGGATAAGTTTTTATATTCCTGTCTTCATAAATATTTTTCCGTTCTGATCAAATGTCTTTCAGGCAATTTTGGATTCTTGTGGCATGTGGGTAGACTTGGAAATAAATTCCTTCGAATTTATCCAATTTCTGATCATCTTGCTTCTTTGCCACATTGTGCTCCTTTGACTTGAACATCGTGCTCCTTTGACTTGAACATTGTGCTTTTCTGATTTGGTCACATTGTGCTTCTTTGGACACATCGTGCTTGTTCACATTGTGCTCCTGTAGAACATTGTGCTCCTTAGCACACATTGTGCTTGTCAGCACACATCGTGCTCTTTTAAATACATTGTGCTCTTTTTGGTAGCATTGTGCTCCTTCAGTAGCATTGTGCTCCTTCAGTAGCATTATGCTCTTTTTAATACATTGTGCTCTTTTTGGTAGCATTGTGCTCCTTCGGTAGCATTGTGCTCCTTGGTGAACATCGTGCTCTTTTGGACATTGTGCTTGTCCGAAAACTTGACTTGTAAAAATTAAGTCCTTGGGGGGGAATCGATCTCAGGTGTGATCATTTTGAGTAAGGACTTCTACCATTTCGCCGTTAGGCTCATCCAATCATTCTTTGCAATGCCATTCCTTTATACTTCTTTCTCGGATGAATACTCGTAGGACCAAAATTAATTTCTCAAATTAATTTTGTTCTTCCTATGGTAGATTCCTTTTGACTCGATATTCTGATTTATGATGCCTGTACTAAAAGACCTAAAAACTAAGGGGATCTAAAGTACATTTGGCTCATCAAAACTTACAAAAATATTCCTATCAATTTTCCCCCTTTTTTGATGACGCCAAAACCTATACTCAGTCATTTGGCTTGTCTTTTAAAAACAATTATTTTTCAAAAGATTTTATTAACTTAGACATAGTCAAGACGAGTTTAACATTTGATTTTGACTCTAAGAAAGGTATTTTTAGCAACTAAAATTCCTATTCGCATTTTTGGACTTTAATAATAATGAATTTTTGCATTTTTCCAATTTATGCAATTTGATACAAACTAAGCTAAAAATGTTACCTTTCAAGATAAATAAAGTAAATAACAAGGAAAACTAGTAGCATCATAAACAGATAATTCGAATCATTCCAAATTGTTCCAAATTGTTCATGGGTTCATGTTTCTCGTGGACCATACAAAAACAAATGTGACAATCATACAAATCATCTAATGACTTTGTTTCTCCTCTCTTTAAGCACATGATTTATATGATTTTGAACATCAATGAAATTGTCACTAATGGCATAATTGTTGCATACCTGCCCAACTGAATAATAGTTGAATGCTTCGATGATGTTGTTCCCGGGCAGTATACCTTCTTCATACCATATGATGCATTCTTCTAGGCTTCTTCCATTTTGTAGCTCGGCATCATTGACCTTGATATAGTCCTTTAGAACCATGATCATCAAAGCTCTAGCATAGCTTTGGATTCTTCTGAAATTTTCGTTTGAAACCCATAAATTTTGATCACTTGGACCACTCTTCTTCATTCCCTTTGGTAGATCATTCAAAGTCACCAACTTTGGCATTTCAAATCTACCATCTCTTGGTGTGGATTCCAAATAGAGAGCTGCACGGTTATACCAATTGATTTGCTCAATATTTCCTCCTTCACAAACAATGTCACGAAAAGAACGGTTAGTGGTATTTGCGCTGCTTGATCCTCCTGGACTGCCAGCCTCACCACCGAACCAATATTCTAATCCTCCTCTTCTAGCAACATTTCTGCCAGCAGATCTGCCTCCTCCACCTCTACTACTGCTTGTGCCTACATTTCGGGTGGCCATGGCAGTCATCATCATCTCAAGCATGCCTTCCAAATGACTGAATCTCTCTTCCCCCTTTTTGGCGTAATCAAGGAGTGTATGAACCGATTCTCGAAGAGATGAAATAGATTCGGAAATATTTTCATATGATCCCCGAAGGCAGCCCACTTTGGTGTTGACGGAGATGAGATCCGTGTGGACATCACTAATCTGCTTCTCATGTTGATGAACAACATTGAGAATTCCTTGGCTTTGACTCACGGCAATTGCTTCATTTGCCATTCCAGAATTCTTGAGGATTTGAGAGAGTTGGATGTAGAACTCATTGAGTTACCCCTTGACATTTGCATTCAATCCTCCAACTTGTCTCTCAAGTGCTTGGTGGGTGTCGATCAAATGTTGTTGACTCCTCCGATTTTCATCAAAAGATGTTTCAAATTTTCCACCTTGAGTATTGACAACATGATCCACATGAGTGTAGATGCCTTGAAACATGCTTTCCATTCGGTCAACAAGGCTTAGTACAACTTTCTCCAGATTTTCCAATTTTTCCTTTGAGGTTGTGCCATCAATGTCTTGCTCTTCTCGGGTTGTGGGAACACACCTAGCTCCTTCTTGAGCAGAATTGACTTCAAGCATGTGAGATTGTGCTTGATTTTCCACTTGATGTCCTTCTCTTTCCAGTGTGTGTAACACGTGCGTGTCACCTTGTGCACTTTCTGCATGAATGGATTGAATTTCCTCCGTGTGTTGGCTAGCTTGCATGGCATTTTGATCTTGACTTATTTCAGTGAAATTCAAAACACTCACATCATATAAACCACTATCCATTAAATGTGCACCACATGTGACATTTTCTTCTTCTACATTCCTTGTGACAAATTCATCAATATCAACTAGGAAGTCATCTTCGGTAGGCATATCTCCTTGGACTGTGACATTAACAGTAGCTTCGGCCAACTTAGCTTTCAATTTATTCACAAATATTCCATTCACCGTAGACATCAAAGTTGCATGGCCAACATCAAAATTACCAATCCAATTTAAGGAAAATAATTCTTCTTCTTGCATACTCGGTCCTTTTGTCATAAAATCTTGGTAGGAACCAAGTCTCCATTTTCTCCAATTTAGGACTCTTCGGTATTCACTCACCAACACCAAATCAAGTCCATCAACTTGATGAATCTCCTCATTCAACATGGTTTCCAGTTCGGCAATTTGGGAAAAAGGATTTATGAAACTTTGGCTTGTATTGGGATTGTGACTTATGGTTGGATTTTAGCTTGTGTTTGGATTTTGGCTTGTATTTGGATTTTGGCTTGAGGTAGGATTTTCATGGGATTGAGTTGAGGGTTGAGAGGATAAACCAAGAATTTCTACAACTGGCCTTTTCCTAGCAGGAATGCCTCTCGGTTTCCTTTTTCTCTTTGAGTTCAAATCAGTTGATTCCTCATGATCCTTAAACAGTATCCGGTTACTTCCAAAAGGCTTTCTTGATCTCATTGGTAACCCTTTCATTTTTATAATCTCACCAATAAGCAAACCGAACCCTAGGATGCGGTTGAACTTCACATTCCTAATTTTCGCACCTTTCACAAAATGTGCAATCCGGCTCAAGATAAGCTTACTCCAGTCACCCCTAACACCATTCATCACAGCATGCAAATATCCAATTCTCACGGGTGATATATCCTCCATACTATTCAATTTGCACAACACACATTTATAGAGAATTCTAACTAGCATCTCATACTCATGCTTCAAGTTAGATTTTTGACTGGAAAGATTTGGTTCGAGAGAAGCATTCTCATTCCGAATTTCTGTCCAAATTTCCGTGTGATCATATGTGTGAACATCTAAGTCCAACAGTGGTTGTTCTGGACTAGATATAGGCAGTCCAAAGGTTGTGTGCAACTCATGTTCATCAATGGTGATGAGAGTTCCATTCACGGTGGACTCAATGGTCCATCCAACAACCTTGGCATTCATATAAAAATCTGCTACATCTTCATCATAAAATCCTGAGTATGGATAAGAACATAACCTCATGAGATTACTTTGTTGAAGTGCATGGATGATTCTTTGTGCAAGATGAGAGTTCTCGGCTTCTTTTAGAAATCCTTGAGGGTCAAAACTTCCTCCGGCCTTGATTCCAACTGCTAGCTTCGAGAGATTGAGTTGTTGAGAGTGTTCTTCATTTGGTTGAGAGCTTGAATCTCCAATGGTAGCCATAATGTGCTTGGTATTTTTAGAGATTGAGGGATTGAAGATTTTGAAAGAGATGAAGATTGAGTGTTTCGGCTATGGAAGGTGAAAAGATTTTGAGAGTTTTGAGTGTAATAGTGGCTCTTCCAACCGGTTGGGTGGAAGGGAGGTGTCTTTACACAAATATCCTCACAACTTAAATGTTGACTTTTAATAAGTGAGGGGTATTTTTGATATTCCAATAGCTTCCAACCTTTGACCTAACTGATAGTTAGTTTAGGTTATATATTCTCCATCCAATTTGTCTGCTGATGTGGCGCCAAAAATTTAGATACTCGGACTGATTTTACCTGAAATAAAATTCATAGAGCACTAAATCTGTTCCAAAAATAATATGTATATATCTACACGTTTTATGTAGATGGAAGAAAGAGAAATCCATTCTTTCTAGACTATTTATTATGAACAACTACCATAAAAAGGTGTTCTTATTTAAGGCTACTTATCATCACACCATCTTGTCACTCTTAAATGGTAAGATTGTGTAGATCTAAATGATTTTTATTTATGCATATATGTATATAGATACACGGTTGAAATAGAGATACATGCAATTGAGATAGGTAGACTTTAAATGTAAAGATGTGACAACTTTTGCATGTGTGACACATAGGCACGAAATAAAATCAGATAAGGTATCAAAATTTCAGATGAAAATTGAGCTTATAATTTAAATAGAGTTTAGAGACTTAGCTCAATTCAATCATGCCCATCTCGTGTTTTAATTTCAAAAATCTTGATTCACACAGAGGCTTTGTGAGAATATCAGCTAATTGATTCTCGGTCGGGATGTATTCGATTGATAATTCCTTCTTTTCAACATGATCCCGGATAAAATGATGTCTCACATCAATGTGTTTTGTTCTTGAATGTAACACGGGATTGTGTGTTATGGCTATGGCACTTGTATTGTCACACAGTATGTTGACATTTTCACAATTCACGCCATAATCTTTCAGCTGTTGTTTCATCCAAAGAATTTGCGCGCAACAACTCCCAGCAGCTATATATTCAGCTTCGGTTGTACTCGTGGCTATGGAGTTTTGCTTTTTGCTAAACCATGATACCGATCTTCCCCCTAAGAACTGGCATGTCCCTGAGGTACTTTTTCGATCGATTTTACATCCTGCAAAATCTGCATCTGAGAAACCAGTTAGTGTAAAATTACCTTCTTTGGGATACCATAATCCCACATTGACTGTTCCTTTTAGGTATCAGATGATTTTCTTTTGGTTTTGACTGGAACCTGGCACATACTCCCACTGAATAAGATATATTTGGTCGACTTGCAGTGAGGTATAGTAATGATCCAATCATTCCTCGATATTTTGTTTCGTCAACGTCCTTGCCTTCATCATCTTTATCCAATCTTAAAGATGTGCTCATCGGGATCTTGATTGAGGATATTCCATCTTGACCGAATTTCTTTATAAGATCTTTCGTGTATTTGGCCTGATTGATGAATATTCCTTCATTGAGTTGCTTTACTTGTAATCCAAGAAAGTAGTTCAACTCTCCCATCATGCTCATCTCGAACTTATTCTGCATTAGCTTGGAAAATTTCTCACATAAAGTTTTATTAGTACTACCAAATATAATATCATCGACATAAATTTGTACCAATAAAATGTGATCATTTTCTTGAATTTTAAACAAGGTTTTATCAACAAGGCCTTTTGTAAAACCACAGTTAATTAGGAACGTTGATAGAGTGTCATACCAAGCTCTCGGTGCTTGTTTTAACCCATATAACGCCTTCTTTAATCTGTAGACCTTATTAATATCACCTTTTACCTCGAAACCAGGAGGTTGCTCAACGTAGACTTCCTCTTCAAGTAAGCCGTTCAAAAATACACTTTTCACGTCCATTTGATAGACAGTGAAATTCTTGTATGCGGCATAAGCTAGAAATATTCTGATGGCTTCCAGTCTTGCAACGGGTGCAAACGTTTCATCGAAATCTATGCCTTCTTCTTGTGAATATCCTTTTGCCACTAAACGTGGTTTATTTCGTATGACAATTCCATCCTCATTTGCCTTGTTCCGAAAGACCCATTTTGTTCCAATTACATTGTAATTTTCAGGTCTTGGAACTAATTCCAATACGTCACTTCTTTTAAATTGATCAAGCTCTTCTTGCATTGCATTAATCCAATCTGGATCACTTAGAGCTTCTTCAATGCTTGTGGGCTCCACCTAAGAAAGAAAACAAGAAAATAAAGTATGTATATTTGAGGACCTTGTTTTTACTCCTTCTCGTGGATCTCCAATCACTAGTTCTGGAGGGTGATTTTTGAGCCATCTCAAGTCAGGTTGTAGGTTGCATGGGTTTTCTACGTTTCCTTGCTCAGTAGGTAAGTTGGAGGTAGACACATTTTGCTCATCAGATTGATCTCCAACTTGTGTTTCAACTTGAGAATTTTGACTTTCCACGTGGGGATCTTCATTGACTTCCACGTGTCCTTCACTATTGCAATCAATGTCCAATTACTCCATACCCTGTATAATTTGATCTTTGAAAGATATGTCAGTATCATTAAATGACTTTTCAACTTGACAACTTTCCTGATCATTTTTGTTGCTCTGGGTTTTCTTCTTATGAGCTTCATCAAATGTGACATGAATTGATTCTTCTACCACCATTGATTTCTTGTTCAATACTCTGAATGCTTTGCTGGTAGATGAATATCCTAAAAATATTCCTTCATCTGCACGCTCATCAAAAGTCTTTAGATATGTTTTACCATTATTAAGAATAAAACATTTGATGCCAAAAGTATGGAAATAATTGAGTTTAGGTTTTCTCCCTTTCCATAATTCGTACGGAGTCTTATTGTAAGACTTGTGTATCAAGCTTTGATTTTGCGTGTAGCAGGCGGTGTTGATTGCTTCAGCCCAATATCTTTTAGGTAGCTCGGCTGACGTAATCGTCACTCGTGCGGCTTCTTTTAGCGTTCTATTTCTTCTTTCGGCTACACCATTTTGTTGTGGTGTACGTGCGGCAGATAATTGATGTAGAATTCCTTGAGATTGCAATAGGCTTTAATTACTTGATTCACGAACTCTGTTCCTCGATCAGTTCGGATTTTTGCAATTTTCAAGTCTTTCTCGTTTTGAAGCAGCTTGAGTAGTTCTGGCAACTTTTGCTCGACTTCGTTTTTCTTTTTGAGAAATATCGTCCATGTGTACTTGGAAAAGTCATCAACAACAACTAGTGTATATTTCTTACCACTTAGACTTGCAGGGTCTACTGGACCGAATAGATTCATGTGTAGTAGACTCAGCGGTCTTGTTGTTGATTCTTGAGCTTTGGATTTGAAAGATGACTTGATTTGCTTTCCTCTTTGGCAAGCATCACATATTTGATCTTTCTTGTAGACAATGTCGGGTAAACCTTCAACGAGTTTGTTTCTTGCTAGCTTGTTGATTGTCTTGAAGTTTAGATGATTCAACTTCTTGTGCCATTCCCAACTTGTTGCGTGTGAGTTGTTTGCTAGTAGACACACTGATTCTTTTGTTGTGTTCCAATCCACAACATACATATTTTTCTTCCTTATTCCTTCGAGCACAACTTCTCCCGAGGAATTATTCTTCACTTGGCACTTGTCTTTGAAGAACTCTACTAAATATCCTTTGTCACAAAATTGACTTGTACTTAACAAGTTGAATTTTAGACCTTCAACAAAGGATACATCTTCGATTTTCAGACCATTTCGAGAAATTGTACCAATTCCTTTTGTTATGCCGTATCATTCATTTCCACCGAATACGATTTTTGGTCCTTCGATATTTTTAAGATTCACAAGACTAGATTTATTTCCAGTCATGTGTCTAGAACATCCACTATCGAAGTACCAAACTTCCTGCAAACAAATTAAACATTTTTAGGTACCCAACTTGATTTGGGTTCTTTGGGTGTTAGTCATTTTTGGTACCCAAATCCACCTTGTACTCACTGATCTAAGTTTTTGTAACCATTAAACACGTTATAATCATAATTAATTTTTGAAAACATTTTTTGTGCCGGTTTTTGAAAATTTACTCGATTTTTTGCCACGTGGGAAGAAGATTGTTTGAGCCTATGATAGGCGTTAAATCTGGACTTAGTCCATGGTTTAATATAACCAAACCAATCTTGTTTTGAGGGATAAAATCTCACTGCCTCAATTCTTGGATTCCTTCCCATTTTCCTATGAGGGCTTTGTGCACTAGACTCATTGGTATATTTCCATTTAGGAACAAACTTTTGCCTTTTTGTATACTGTTTAGGCGAAATATTGTTTCTTTGGGGCTTTGGCCTAACAGTATTAATTTTGACATTTGGTTGGTAACCAATTCCTTGTCTCACTGTGCTTTCTTGACCTTTTACAAATTTTACTACTTGGACTTTATTACTTAAAGTAGTAGTAGAATTGGCAAAGTTCTTGGAGGCTTGAGAACACGATGGATCATAACCGAGTCCGGTTTTATCACTTGAGGGTTTTTGCATATTTACCATTTTATCCATTATTTTGGATGAATGTGTAAATGTTGCTATAACCTCTCTAAGGTTGTGTTCTCTCACTTCCCTTGATTTACACTCTTCTTGAAGACAAATAATTTTATCTTTCAAGTCTTTCACTTCAAGTAGAGCATTTTGCAATTTCTCATTTATTTGATCTTTTTCGAGAATCAAAAGACAATTGCGCTCTTTGAGTTGAGAGTGAGTGTCCATTACGGTTTGACATTCTTCCATTAAGTGAAAGAAGGACTCTCTAGAAAATGAAGAATTGACAGAATCATAAGAGTAAGATGTTACCTCATTTTCTTCATTTCCATTTGCCATAAGACACATGTCCTCGTAGGGTGAGTTGTTGGAGATGCTCATGCAAAACATTGCATTGTCATCCTTTGAGGTGTCACTTTCATCACTTGAAGATTCTTCTGACTCACTTATTTCAAGTGGGTCACTAATAAGTTCTTTTCTTCTCTCCTTTGTGAACCTTTTATCTTTGGGCTTGAATTCTTCCTGTTGAGAGTTAGAAACATTTGTATATTGATTTTTACTTACCTTGGGGTGTGGATAACTTGCTGCAAAGTGTCCAGGCTTTCTACAGTTGTAGCATAAATTCGAATCTTCTTCAACAACTTCTTTCTTCGAATTCTTTGTTGCATTCCACGATTTCCCTTGTGGATTTTTCTTGTAGTTGCTTCTCTTCATGAATTTCCTAAATTTCTTGATAAAGAGAGCAAATTGATCATTAGGTAATAATTCAACATTTTGTACTGACCTTGAGGTTGATGGTTGCTCGGTTATGAGTGCGTTGTTCTTTTCTTCATGATCTTCCTCTAATCTTGATTTCATCTCAAATTCATAAGCTTTTAGATCACTAAAGAGCTTATCGGTCGATAGGGTTTTTAGATCCCTATGATCTCTCATGGCCGTGA
The DNA here is from genome assembly GCF_001879475.1 of Ipomoea nil. NCBI lineage: Eukaryota > Viridiplantae > Streptophyta > Magnoliopsida > Solanales > Convolvulaceae > Ipomoea > Ipomoea nil. Next base: position 2,606,880 of record NW_017618593.1, on the reverse strand, counting down.
CTTTCATGTCCCATGTAGATGGTAGACCACGTAGAATTTTGAGTGAAATTTCTTTTTGATTAATATCTTTTCCAAGATCATTAATCTCTCCTAAGATTTTGGCAAATCTTGTTTCCATGTCAATAGCCAATAAATATACAGTCCACTGTCTTAGGACCTATCTTTATTTTCTTAGGTGTTGGCACCAAAACTTTGGCAAGACACCCCCACACTTTCAGGTACTGGTAAGAATGTTTCCTACCGTTCCACAGCTCATAAGGAGTCTTATCGAGCTTCTTGCGGGGAACCTTATTTAAAAGGTAGTTACTTGTCAAAATCGCCTCACCCCACATACTTTGAGGTAGGCCCGAACTTATCAACATCGCATTCATCATCTCTTTCAATGTGCGATTTTTCCGTTCGGCAACACCGTTTGATTGAGGTGCGTAAGGTGCCGTACGCTCGTGTATGATACCTACACTTGCACAGAAGTCACCAATAGGTGCTTCGTACTCACCACCTCGATCACTTCTAACCTTCTTAATCCTCCGATTAAGTTGGTTTTCCACTTCATTCTTATAAAGAATGAATTTATCGACGGCCTCGTCTTTACTCTTAAGCAAATACACATAGCAGTATCGTGTGCTATCGTCGATAAACGTGATAAAATATTTATTACCACCACGCGATTGTATTGATCTAAAATCACATACATCGCTATGAACCAACTCAAGTGGTTCCGTTTTCCTTTCAATCGATTTAAAAGGAATTTTCGTTTGTTTTGCCTCAACACAAATCTCACATTTGTGCTTATCAACTTGAAATGCAGGAATATGGTCCAAGTTAATTAATCTACGTATAGAATTAGAATTAACATGACCCAGTCTACCGTGCCACAAACACGAAGACTCAAGTAAGTAGGCTGAATTAATAATACTCTTATTAATCACAGTTATTGCATCGAGCTTAAAAAGCCCATCTAGCACATAACCCTTGCCTACGTACGTTCCTGATTTCGACAAAACAACCTTATCTGACTCAAACACTAACCGGAAGCCATTCTTGTTCAACAATGAACCAGAAACTAAGTTCTTCCGTAGCTCCGGTACGTACAAGACGTTGTTCAGAGTCAGCTCTTTCCCAGAGGTCATTCTGAGAATTACTTTGCCCATGCCTACCACAGTAGACTGAGCAGAGTTTCCCATCCATACCTTCCCACAATTAGTCGTCTCGAAGGTAGTAAACAACTTACGGTTGGAATACATATGTCGGGTCGCACCCGTATCAATGAACCATTCCGTTTGGTTCGAACCAACCAGGTTTACCTCGGTCACCATTGCCGAGAGGATGATTTCGGACTCATTCTGATTGACCCGCACCACGTTAGATTCAGAATTACAATTCTTCCTCTTAAGTGCTTTACAATCAGCCCACTTGTGACCCACAATGCCACAATTGAAGCATTTTCTGTAGAATTGCTTCTTGAAGTCCTTTCTGCCCAAAGGCAACAAATGGATACTAGGTTCCACTTGAAAGGCTTCACTCACGATCGTTCCTTCATCAACTTGACTTAGGACGATCCCGGAATCCACCATCTTGTATTCAAGTAATCGGCTAACGACAAACATTTTTGCCTTAGCGTTATCACTCTTATACTTCAGGTCCAAAGATTCGCACAACGAGTCACACAAACCATTCAAAACATAGTTTAGGCATAGGAAAACCAAATATTTCCAAATCCGTACTATGCTAACAGTTTGAGCGTTAGACTCGTGTTCCTTTCCACTAGGAACCATCTCGGTCAAGAACCATGACATGCCGAGAATTATTAGGTTGTACAACATTTTAAGTTGCAACCCTTCGAAATTCAACATCTTGAATTTCCATGGTCTTTCGACCAATCCACAAGGTACCGTCCCATGTACCTTCATCGTAGGGATATACCCTTTGATGCCACCACCGGTCTCCGAACCAAAGTTCACCGGGGTTTCGGATTGTGCAACTACGTTGCCGATCCGACCAATTGAATGTGCACCACGAGCAACATTCACGGTTCCACCACTTGTGAAATCCATCGATTTAAATCACCAAAAAATTAATCGGTTTTAAGATTGTTGGAACTTGGTGAATAAATCGATACACAAAATATATATAAAAAATATATATTTGTCCCGAAAGATGGAATTTAATTTATACAAAATTAATTCCAACCAATTTTGGTACGAAACCAAAATTACATACATATATATATATACCTCGTATATATATTAACCAACTAGGGATTTATTTTATCAAAATAATCCCACTACAACTAGTACGAAACTAGTACACGGGACTTAATTTCCACGAAATTAATCCCACCACAACTAGTACAAAACTAGTACAAGGATTTAATCTATCTGAGATTAATCCCACCACTTGGTCCGAAACCAAGAACAAAATAAAAGCAAGAACGGGTTTCTAACCTGTGGTTTCAACCCAACGCGAAGAAACAAGAAGAAGCAGAGGATGCCCGAGTCGTGTGTACACACACTCTCCTTAAAACCGATTCGCCGCCTCCCGAGGGTGCTAGGATCGTTGTGGCGTCAGTCTCCCAGGATAAAACGGACTACGACTTTGGCGTTCGAGCACTCCAACCCAAAGCCCGGCAAACTAGAACACAAGTTGAGCACTCCGACGTTTTACGGAAGTGTTGGTAGAATCTCTTTGCAAGAAACAACTTTTGAGAGAAGATAGAGAAAAATATGATTTTTCAAGTTCAAAAATTGGACAAAACATTCTACCCAACACATAGGTTTTTATAGGGGAGAGAGGAGTTAGTAGCCCACTAAATGGCATATTAAACCAACATAAATCCACGATTTAATTATTGGATAATAACGTTTGAAACGGTCGTAATTATTATCGTAATAATTCCAACGGTCACGAACTTAATACGCGATTAATTCGTACCGACCACAACGACCCGTTTCAAAATATCTGAGTGACCGAGAAGTCCGTACAAACCCGAAGGTTTAACGAATTGGGATTGGAAACCACACCCGAGTGGTCCACACGCACCGAAACGGTGCAGCACGAATCAATGCAAATAGCATTTGATTCGTGCTAAAAGCACCAAATTGGTGCTGCACGAAAGCTCACATGCACGAAAGGAGCTAAAACTCCATTTCACCAATTAAGCCTTCCAAGGCTTAATACACGAATGCATCCCAATTCAATTAAGCTTTTCAAGCTTAAATTACACTTAAGCTTCCAACCAACTTTCGTGCAAACGAAAGTTATTAAAATGCTAATTTCCAATTAGCATTTAAACTTAAGTTTTTGACTTCTCTCAAATAGGTTCACTTTGAGAATCAATTTCTCATTCACCTATTATCCATTTTGAGCGTACATTATATCAAATTCTTCGTCTCACTACGAAGAACCCGAATCCACTTTGACCCGACCCAAATCGGAAGTGGACCCACATATATTTGTACCACAAAATAATCACTCAAAATTCCATTTTTAGCTAAAAATTCCAACAGTTTGTACAGATGAGGTGTTGACTTGCAAGATCTCAATAGGACCACTCGTAACCACTTCCCACATTTCATCATGTAATGCGGATAAATGTACCTGCATGCGAATTTTCCAATCATCAAATTTTTCTAAGGAAAACAATAAGTTTTGGGCAAGAGCCATATCTCTTTTCATCATCTTGATTTTTCGAGATCTGTCTAGCAGTCAAAATTGACTCAAATAGACAACCGCTCTGATACCAATTGTTGGTCCCGATAGGGTGGTGAAAGTCTAGAGGGGGGGGGTGTGAATAGACTTTCAAGCTTTTTTCGAAATAAATAACTCTTTGGTAATTTCAACTCTAAGTAACAAGTAAATAGAGTAAGTTTGAACTGCACAGCGGAATAGGTAGTATGTAAAGAGTTATGCACAATCAATGAATTAAATACGCATGTAAGATAGGTACAGATGATTTGTAAATAACAGAGATATCTTGAATATATAAAGGAGATGGTGCACTCAATATATAATAACAATATTCAAGATTATAAATAAATATCGTAACACGTCGACCGTGTAATGAATGTTACATGCAACACGTCAAACTTGCTTAGAATAATTCAATATTTAAGCTTGAGAAGTTTGAGTCACATGCATACGTAAAAACACACTAAACCCGAACGATTAAAATTGACTGTGAATAGTAAACGGGTTAGTCGGATAAGATAGATAGATAGAGCAAATTAAGTAAGTGCAGTATGTAAATGAGAGAGGCAATTTATAGTGGTTCGGAAGTGGCGTAATCTTCCTAGTCCACTTTTCTCCTTTCACGTCTAGGAGAAATTCACTATTTTCCACACACAGTTACAATTGTGAATAAGCGCTACACAAGCACTTCTTCCGGATGTTTTGCACACAGCTACACCCAACTCCGAGTGTCTCGCACACAGCTACACTCAACTCCGAGTATTTCGCACACAGCTATACTCAACGCCAACTAAGTGTCTTGCACACAGCTACACTTAGCAACTACGAGTGTTTTGCACACAGCTACACTCACTAGAGTATTTTGCACACAGCTATACTCTTTCTACAATTACAAATACAAAGGTAATTGTATCTCTCTCCAACTAGATTTGAGACTATTCAGACTAAGTCTCTAAGAATATTTGAGCACTTGCACTTTTGAATTTTTATATGTATTGTACTTCTATCTCGTTGCTCTGCTCCTTCTCTACACCACGTCTTCAAGTCTTCATGGCTTTTTATAGGCAATCAAATATATCCGTTGGAGTGGGATAATTTGATATTTGAATTTTGAATCTTCATAGCCTGATATTGTTGACAATAGTAGGTCTTCAATTTTGATTTGATTGTCAACTTGCCTGAAAAATAATATTTTATCACAACTTGATTTTCTAGTTGTTTCTTAAAATATTATTTTTCTTGTTATATTGAATATCCAACGTATCTTTGAAATAAATTCATCTGATAGAATTTATTTCTAGGATAAGTTTTTATATTCATGTCTTCATAAATATTTTTCCGTTCTGATCAAATGTCTTTCAGACAATTTTGGATTCTTGTGGCATGTGGGTAGACTTGGAAATAAATTCCTTCGAATTTATCCAATTTCTGATCATCTTGCTTCTTTGCCACATTGTGCTCCTTTGACTTGAACATCGTGCTCCTTTGACTTGAACATTGTGCTTCTTTGGACACATCGTGCTTGTTCACATTGTGCTCCTTAGCACACATCGTGCTGTTTTGGTAGCACTGTGCTCCTTCAGTAGCATTGTGCTCTTTTTAATACATTGTGCTCCTTGGTGAACATCGTGCTCTTTTGGACATTGTGCTTGTCCGAAAACTTGACTTGTAAAGATTAAGTCCTTGGGGGGGAATTGATCTCGGGTATGATCATTTTGAGTAAGGACTTCTACCATTTCGCCATTAGGCTCATCCGGTTATTCTTTGCAACGCCATTCCTTTATGCTTTTTTCTCGGATGAATACTCGTAGGACCAAAATTAATTTCTCAAATTAATTTTGTTCTTCCTATGGTAGATTTCTTTTGACTCGATATTCTGATTTATGATGCCTGTACTAAAAGACCTAAAAACTAAGGGGATCTAAAGTACATTTGGCTCATCAAAACTTACAAAAATATTCCTATCAGTAAATTTTCTCTCTGTATCTTTACATAGAGTTTGGTTGGAAGGGAGACATTAGAGAGAAAGAAATAAAGAATAAGGTGGAATAAAGTTGAAATTCAAATTACATTATTTGGTAGGAAGGAATGAAATTATAGGGAACGAGAATAGAAGAAGTGGTATAAAAATTAAAATTTCCTTATATAGGGACAACACTAATAATAATCAAGGATAAAAAAATCTTTTTTCTTCCTTTTTCCCTTTTCTTTCCCCATTGAATTGCAATTAACATGAGGAGGGTATGAATTGCAATTCTTTTCAACCAAACAGTGTAATTCGGGTGACCAAAGAATTATGTTGTAATTGAATTGCAATTGCATCCAACCAAATAGTCAATTAGACTTCAATTATGCTAAGAAGAAAAAATGTATATATATATATATATATATATATATATATATATATATATATATATATATATGTGTGTGTGTGTGTGTGTGTGTGTGTGTGTGTGTGTGTGTGTGTGTGTGTGTGTGTGTGTGTGTGTGTGTGTGTGTGTGTGTGTGTGTGTGTGTATTCAAATGAGGACGAGTATATTATAGAGGACTGTGAGGACAGATGTAGTGTGTGCCATTAGCCGGTATGTCATGTGCATGGCCGAATGTAGTCGTGTGCCACAGTTTGTATGTCGCGTGCTAGATTTGTTAATTTATAGACCCTGGGTTCGAAACCTGATGTTTGCATTTATTCTTGTGTGCCATTATTTATTAAGTTGTGTGCCTGGTATTAATTTGTTGTGTGCCCATTATTTGTCCTCTATATATTGTTGTCCTCATTTGAACTCAACCATATATATATATATATATATATATATATATATATATATATATATATATATATATATATATATATATATATATATATATATATATATATATATATAATCGCACTTAGGTGCGAATGCTTCGCCCAGGCGCGAAATAGGAATGGATTCTGTCCATTCACGTGTCAAGATCTAATGGATGAGAAACACTGAATTTTTAAAAAAAGCGCGGTGGCATTTTCGTAAATAATTAAACATCGAAGTGCAAGTAAAATGTATTACAACTGCATGTAAAATGTATTATAGGTGCAAGTAAAAATTTACTCTGAGCATCAATACTTAGTGCACTGATAGTTATAAGTAGTTGCACCTATAGTTCTAAGTAGTTGCACAGATAGTCATAAGTAGTTGCACCTAGGTGCATGAATGTTTGCGGGTAGTTTTCTGGGGTATTACTACCCGCTGAACTCAGATCAATGAATGTTAACAAGGCAAAATTACATGCACTTATAGGTGAAAGTAGGTGCACCTATAGTTATAAGTAGTTGCACAGATAGTTATAAATAGTTGCACCTATAGTTATAAGCACACCCATGTGCATGAATGTTTGCGCGAAGTGAATGCTGCTAACAAGGCAAAATTACTTGCACTTATAGGTGAAAGTAGGTGCAATTGTAAGTGATTTTACTTGCACTTCGATGTTCAATTATTTACGAAAATGCCACCGCATTTTTTAAGTTATTAGATCTGGACATGTGTCGAGCGCTGATTCGTTCGCATATTCCTTCCTGAGCACTTATTCGCACCTGAGTGCATCCCTACACACACAACACCATGGCATTGTTTTGACGCTGAAAATATAGCGGCCGAGTCAAGTCTCAGAGATTAATTCAAACTTTAATCAAAATTCTGCCAACGCACATGAATGAAATGACCAAGCAGCTCTTCCACTGCCCAATGCGTGGGGACCGTTCACTTACCAAGACAACGCACCAGCCGATTCAATCTTTAATGTTCAATATATATATATATATATATATATATATATATATATATATATATATATATATATATATATATAGTGAAAGGTTCCGTTTGATTGGATGCTTCCCGTGCGGATATGCGGTGGATTAATGTGCGTGAGATTTGTACTCAATGTGCGTGAGTGTTGTGCTTAATATGCCTGAGATTTGTACTTAATGTGCGTGAATGTGTAAAATGCAGCAGAAAATATTGATGTTAGCTTCTTCCCCATCCCAGTAGCCATTTGCCCCCTCCCTATTGATGATGATGCGGAGGCGAGCTATGGTGGATAAGAATTATGAGAATAATACAACAGAAATCCACACTTAGCTGCTGTGCAAATTTTACTGTGCGTGCGTCATTTATAAAAACATTCAACTGCATTGAAGGTAGCTGATAATCCAAAATCCATGGCGAAATTGAAGGAAGAAGTAACAAGAAGCTTGGGCGTTAATGTGCATGAGTTTCTGTTCTGCTTCTTCTGAGCTCGTAATTCTGAAAAACTCACGCACATTATGCACAAATCTCACGCACATTAAACACAATACTCAGGCACATTAAGTACAAAACTCACGCATATTAACATGACGCACATTAAGTACAAATCTCAGGCATATTGAGTACAAATCTCACGCACATTAAGTATAAACCTCACGCACATTAATCCACCGCACATCCACATGAGAAGCAACAAATGCACCTGATCCCTTCTATATATATATATATATATATATATATATATATATATATATATATATATATATATATATATATATATAGTACTATTGAAATTCAACGAAGTGATTTCTATATTGCCGCCTCTCCCCGTTTAACTGTTCCGACTTCCGATCACAGCTTCTTCTCAAAACCAATCTCCTGTGTTCCCCTGTGATAGAATCTTTACTCTTTAGGGCTCGTTTGATTCGCGGAAAATATTTGAAACGAAATGAAATTAAAATTCCATGGAAAAATTGTTACTGGGAAAATGGATTCCAGTGTTTGGTTGGTGGAAAATGAGTTACTGGGAATATTGATTCCATTGTTTGGTTGAATTTGTGATTGTAAGGAATAATGTGTATAAAGACTTAAATGCCCCTATACAATAATAATAATAATAATAATAATAATAATAATAATAATAATAATTATTATTATTATTATTATTATTATTATTATAAAAGATAATAATTTATAAATTAAAATATTATAACTTATCAAATTCATCACAATTTTTCTAAAGCTGCAAACTACAAAATTATAATTCATCACAATTTTTTTTTTCAAAGTAAAACCATGGTTCATTATTAGAATGGATGTTTTACATGATTGAAATGTATGAATCATCAAATTCAAAATAATTCCATCTATACACATTATTGGATATCAATGCAAACATATATATATATATATATATATATATATATATATATATATATATATATATATATATATATATATATATATAATATTTCAAGCTATCAACATGAGGAATAGATTTGAGGAGATTGTTGCTGCTAGAATACCTGCACTAACACCAAACTCCTTTTTTTTTTTTTTTTTTCTTTTTTTATTCTTTTGTATATGTGGTTTTTAATTCATCACAATTAGTCTAAAGCTGCAAACTAAAACAAAGAAGAAAAAAAAATTAAAACAAGCAAACAAACAAAGCATCGTTATGATACACATGCATGATACTGATGTTAGCTGCAAACGGCAAGTAGCTTAACAAAAGATAATATTATCTGCAAATTGCAAGTACCAATATTACAGCAAACTAGTTTCAAAATATTACAAAATACATAAGATATTCAAGTTAACAAGTTCATCCTTTCTAATTCCCCCCCCCCCCCCCCCCCCCCAAAAAAAAGCTAGCATCATATTTTTACATAGCTAACTTCATACTTATAACAGGATACTTTCTAACTTGACACCAAAAACAACAATACATTTCATCTAGCCACACAAACATGTTCAATATGCAGCAAGGAACCTTTTCACCCATTCAAGCCTTTTGTCCGCTGCAAGGCTAAAAAACATAAGCATTTGATTTTGATATTTGGGAAGCTTGATCATAGTCATAAACTTGTCATCATATGGCAGCCCCTCAATCTCACTCAACTTTTCCTCTAATTCTTCAATCTTTTGTTGAAGAGTCAATTCGGTCCCAAAAGTTTTACTTATTTTGTCTCCTACAGATTCTAACTTCTCACCCAACATCATGGCAGCAGTAAGCAAAGAATCTGCAGTAATAGGGTCAGATGTGTCAATGCTTTTCCTCTTCCTCTTTGTAGCAGATGATGTTTGAGTCGGGATAAAGGAGATATCATTGTCTTGCAAATCAACTGGATTATCATCTTCACTACCTTCCATTGTTCCACCAATGCCTTCAAAAGGTTCCGCATTACCCATTTCATAAACTATATCTGCACCAGTTTGTGAATCTTTTCCCGTAGCACGATCTTTTCCATAAATATCAATGAACTCATTATAAAAAGGAAAGTTTTTCCTTCTATATTGGGCAGCTTCTTTATGGCTCTACAAAAAAAAAAAAAAAAGTTAATAAAAAAAATCAGTAACAGCAGTGAATAAAAGGTATAAACTGGAAAAACAAATGAAGAATATAGCAAATTTGGACATACACTTAAATAAGCATCCCAAACATCATCTTCAGCAGTAACCATCTTCCTTTCATCATCCCATCCAAATCCACTATTATTATTTGTGAACAGATCAGGGACAATGCTCCATTCTTTCTTCAAAGTTTTGACTCTGGACTCAATGTGTGGTTTAGCTTTTATATTTGAGTTAGGTAATTTAGTTGCAAGCATTTTCTCTAACTCAACCAAATAGCCAGCTTTAAATCCAGTATTAGACTTTTTTGTTCCCATATTATGCAAATCAACCATGCAAGAAACTAGCATAGCATCATCTTCATGAGTCCACCTCCTGTTCTTTACTTTTGAGCTTCCCGTGTCAGCAGTTGCCATAATTATGTGCTAAACTTGAAAGTTAATATAAATGTCATGGCTTTAAACAAATATACCAATTTAAACACACATAAAAATTTAAAATACTTGCATAAGAAAATGTCATAGAGTAGTTCAATACAAACATAGAGTTCTACATACAACTAAAACTATCTAGAAGCTTGCCATTGGTTGAATATTTGATTTGCTAATTCCATTCGCCAATTTGTCCAAGCATCGGATGGATCAACTGTATTTATTGAATTCATTTCACCTTCAGCTAGATCAAACTCATCAAGTTCACTTTCCATAGGATCAAATTGCATCACTTGTCTAATAAAATTGTGGAGCAAACAACATGCTATAATAATGCGATTGTGTGTCTTTATATGGTAATATGATGGGCTCCTAAGAATGTCCCATCTAATTTTTAATAACCCAAAACACCTCTCAATCACATTACGGGCAACTGCATGTTTCATATTAAAAAATTATTGCGGGTTTGTAGGTTGATAACCTTGGCCCCTAAAAGGTGCTAGAAAACCCTCACAATTTGTATAACCAGCATCAACTAGGTAATAACAACCTATATAAAAAATATATACTACATAAGTGACATAATTAGTTGACAATATCTATTTAATAAACTGAATCCTATACAAAGCTTACCATGTGGCACTTTCAATGCATGTGTCCTACTAATTGCATCACGAAGAACTCGACTATCTGCCACTGATCCTTCCCAACCACTTAAAACATATACAAATTGCATATCAGGAGTGCACACACCTAAAACATTTGTTACAATGTCTCCCTTACGAGTTCGATATCTAGGCTTAACCGAACTTGGCACATTAACCTTGATAAATGTCCCATCTAAAGCACCTAAACAATTCTACAAAAAATATGAACCTTAATTTAAAAAAAAAAAACAAACCCAACATATATAATACTTCAAAAATATTTAAGATGATAATGTACCTTAAACTACTTCCATCGATTGTCGGTACAATTTGTTGGAACGGGTTCGGGTGTTCTAAACAAATGACCTTGCAAATGCATTATGGCATTCAACACTTTATGAAACGTCCGACTGATACTCTCACCTGACCTTCTAAAATTGTATTGAATGACTCGATTTTTAACATGATGAGCAAGAATATGCAAAAAGATTGCTACTTGTTCATCAATAGCTATGTTCCTTGTTGGTTTTAATCCTCCTAAGCTCTCTAACATTTCACATAGTTTGTAAAAAGCTTGCAAATTCATCCTAAGTAGTGAAATGCATGACCCATTATTATTCAAAATCCGTCGAACATACTCTCGTTTAGGATAACTCTCAAGAGAATAACGCCTAGTGCTTGGCCTATAACTATTGAGAGATGCAGCTGAAGCCATTAATAGTATGAAAGCACTAACAGCAGTATACATCTCTAAAAAACAGACAAAGCAGCCACAATCTTTTTTCTTCTTTCAGCAGTTCTACGTATACCCAAACGAGCCATGACTGCATTAATGGTTAGGAAGAAACATAAATGGATTGTTTTTTTTTTTCTAATTGATATGATAATATTTTGGAATCAATTTGCACAAAGCGAAAAAGAAGAAATAAGTAAGATGCTATAAAAAAGAACAATAATTGCTGCAATTTTTTGGCAGCAAAATAAAGATAAGGCAATGAAAAATACTATTTTTAGCATACAAATAAATTAAATAATATAGCCACAAAATTGCATTTGTGGCAGCAAACATGAAGAAGTCCCTGCCAATCATATCTTCTGCCACACCTAAGAAGCTAAAGCGTGGCAGTGAAATCCATGAAATCTTTGCAAGGGAAAAAGAGAAAGAAACCAGTGAAATGCATGAAATCTTTGCAAGGGAAAAAGAGAAAGAAACCAGCTAATTAAAGCACGATCTATGCGGAGCATTAGTCTGACAGCAACTAAAAGCAAAGAACTAAAAATATTCAAAAACCAATCAAAAATTACACAAAAATAAGTAGAATAAAACAAACTAAGATGTGAGAAGAAACAACTTACCCGGAGGCGAGATAGCAGTGCCGTGCTTGAACTGTGGACTGTGGGAAGAAAGATGTGAGAAAGGGCGAGAACTGGAGGAGGAAGAAAGCTGTGAGAAGAAAACGGCGAGAAAGCGAAGAATGGGGAATGAAACGGTAGAAAGGCAACAAATAACCCTAGATTGCTATTTATATGTATGTAATTAAGAAAGAAACATAAGGGTAAAATAGTCCACTTAGCTAAACTTTTCTTCCCTTCTACCGTGGAAAACAAAATACCAGCCTTGTGCTCAGATTTTGTTTTCTTCATATTTGAGGAATTAGTTTTCCATTGGAAAACAAATTCCATGAACCAAACATCATAAAACTTTGTTTTCCTCAAATTCTAGGAAAACCTTTTCCTTGGAAGTTCTTTTCTGTGAACCAAACAAGCTCTTAAGAATTAATTAATGTTCAATAGATATTCACAGTGCGATTGAAATTGAATAAATTGATTTCGATATATGATTTATTTGTGTTTTTTTACTCTGCAATTGAGTGCACTAATCCTTTCGTATTCCAATTTAATTACTATCACCAAGTACACATTTTAGGATTTTGTTCTAATTTTAATTTCTTTCTTCTTTAAATTGCATATGTTGAAGTTATGTAAATGATGTCGGGGTGAGATAGAATCAGTCAACTTCTGACAAAAATACTTGACAATATTTTGGGATTTTCTCCAATTCCAGTATATTTTGAACCAGATAAATGGTATAGGGTTCCAAATTGCATATTTTCTTGCTTAACTCTCAAGATGTTGGATCTCATTGGAGTATTTGTTGCACCAACAATAAATATATGCCCCTTGCATATTTCCGAATGTCACTTCACTTAGTTTTGACAATGTTATCTTTAGTGCTATTAATCTGGATTCTGTTATAGATGTTCCTATGCTTGAGACTCTCTCAATTAGCAGATGTGAGAATGTGTCATATTTTGCATTAAGGCTCCAAGGCTTGGCAGTTTAACACTCAGGAATTATTTGTTTTTAGACGATTTCAATGGTTATCTTCCTCTTCTCCCGATTAACTTGGACTTGTCATATATTCATACTCTTTGTTTGGATTTTAATTTCAAGGTATATTAACTAACCACAGTACTTCATCTTTTTTTTTTTTTTTTTTTTTTCTTTTTTTTTTCTTATTTTTTTTTTTTTTTTGGTGTTGATTATTACTTATTTGAAAAATATTTTAGGAGCTAATCCCTTTTGATATCTTTTTTTATTTCCAAGCGTTTTGTCAGTGGACTTACTAGATGTGGACGTGAACTAAATATGGAATTCCTGGAGTTACACATCTCAAATTTAACGATGATTATGAGTTTTCTTCGTTTATTAATTCATTATAAATATGCCCAAAATTACGCAAGCTTGACATAATGAGTTTATGGGTAATCTTCGTTTTCATTGATAAATTATTCACTACTACAGAATTCACATATAACATCGGCCCTTTAACGTTGGCTATTTACTTAACCGACGTTAAAGCTTAATTTATTTTTTTTATAAAATAACATATAACGTCAGTTATTTACAAACAACCGACGTTGTAGATAAAAAATAAAAAAGAGACTACAATACAACGTCCGCTATCTAGATAGCTGACGTCATACATTATTTTAATTTTTTTATTTTTTTTAATCAATTAACTTACAATGTCGATTTTCATTTTAACCGACGTCGTAGGTTTTTTAAAGCACCTCATGCCTCACAAATAGGTTTCATTTCGCACAGCCAAACAAAACAACCCTATTCGACGTCTCGGACATTGCTCAACCATTGCTCACTGCTCATCGCCATAAATTCCTTCAACTTCGTTCCGCTCAGTCACCGCCCACCGCCACACCGCCCCGCACTGCAACCGCTCTTCTTCTTCCCAATCGCTCAGCCACATCTGCAGACGCACAGCCTCCGCTGCCCAGCTACCGCAGTACAGCCTCCGCCGCACCGGACCACAGTCGCACCGCTGCACCGCCGCAAGTTACATTGTAAGTTTTTTTTTTTTTTTTTTTTTTTTTTTTTTTTTTTTTTTTTTAATTATTATTTCAATTTCTGAATTATTAGAGTTAGAATAATTATATTTGAAATTATTTATTAATGTATTTTGAATTTTAGGGTTTATTAGGTATATATTTTGAATTTTATAAATTATTGTATATATATTTTGAATTTTTGGAATTATTGTATATATATTTTGAATTTTTGAAATTATTGTATAAATTAGGTTTATTAAATATTATTGTACCCATGTATGCACACAGATAACAGAAATACTTATGTTCCTAGTATGTTTGATTCTTGTCAATTGGTTGAGCTCCGACCTGTGGTACTGACGGTTAATAGGCTTTTGGTAAGTTGTATTTGTATTTGCATAGATATAGTGTGTATATGTGATATTTTTTCTGAATTTGTGTTTGTTTTTAAGGGTTATTGTTTTGATTATGGTGATTTTTTTTAGTTTGTATCGAAACAGTTAAGTGAAGTTAGATTTTTGCTCATAAAGTGTTGTGAATCAGATATAGTTTGACAGCTCGAAGCTAGTTTGGTAAAGATCAGATTAGAAAGTGTGGCAAAGACTGATGCAGAAACGTTGAAAAGATTGTAATTATATGAGAAAAATGCTACTTTAATATGCATGAAACCAAACCTTAATTTATTTATTTGCCATTTTTCTACTTCATACTTGAATTATTTGGTGTTATTGAAGCAGCAATGTATCTTTGTTTCTTTTCTGTCAAAACAGAGGCTTTGAAATGTTCAGATTCAGTTCTAATTGTTAATTACTAGTACTTGCTAAGTTGAAATTGTGGTTTCTAGCTATCTGTTCATGCATGGTGTGTTTAAGTATGTTTTATACTCTGATGCCTTCATCATTTGTTTCAGTGTCCATGTCCCTTCATGAAACTATGACACTTAAACTAAGACCATGATCTTGAAATTTGTAGCGCGTGATAAACAACAAAATCTGCACGGCCACTTAGTTTTCTAACAGATATGGAGTATTAGTTAATTTTGTGATGAGAACCAGTATTATTAATGCACAAACATAAAAGTTTGTATTCTTAATGTTCAAAGTTATTATTCACCACTATGTATCTTCATGCAGAAACATGAAAGTTTACTCACAAGCCCTTTCTGTGACACCCCGTAAATCCAAATTCTATTTAGGGATTAATTAAGCAATTAATCCTAATCCAATTGATAATTTATTTTTTAAATTCCTGAAAGTTCAATAGTCAGGGACTAGTAATTGACTAGTCAACCCAAGTCAACGAGTTGTACTCTAAGCTTTGTGAATAGTTCCCTTGTTCCCTTAAACTTTTCCGTCTTAGTAAGGGTAATGAAGACATTTCACCTCATGATTGTATTCCAAGATAACCTGGAGTTGCCTTTCATTCTTTCCCTTACACCTTCAAAACAAAAGCTCTTCCTTCTTTCTTGAAATTTAGCTAGCTTTTCCATCAAGATAAGTTTGGGGTTTCCAAGATCTTCAAAGTTTGTCTCCAAGATTCCACATTTCCTACTCTTGAGCATCTAGGAGGGTACGATCTATGTCCCTTTTGTGTTTTTAGTGCTTTCTAAGGTATCTTTTTCTAAATATGAAATCTTTATGGTCTTTTGGTGTGTTCTTGAAGTGGGTGTTGAAGGTGAACCTTGTTTGGAGCTTTGAGAAGTGTTATAAGTGAAGGTTTAGTCTTCAAGAGGTAACCCATGCTTTACAAAATCTATTTTACTTACCTATATGATGATTTCTTGGATTTTACATGTGATTTTTGCTATGAAATGTGGGTTTTGATGCATTGTCTTGTGAAAATGCATATCTAGAGCTTGTTATTAGGGTTCTTGTATGTCAATGCATGGCTATTCCTTTGATTCAAGTCATTTTGTTGTATTTGGTGAGATTTTGGGTGTTTTGGACTTGAATTTGAGCTTGGCGTTGAAAATCCCTGAAGGGATATTTTTTTACAGGGTATTGTACCCGCAGGTGGAACGACGGGTAATACACCACCCGCCGCCCCACCTGCGGGGTACGAGTGATGAGGAACATGGTTCCTGCGGGCGGAACCACGGGTGGGCGTCCACCCGTGGCCCCACCCGGGGTACAATATTGTGATTGTGTGGGGATTTGTTCCCCGTGATTCTTTTGGCTCGGTAATTGATGTTTTGACTTTCCGATGTTCTTTTGTTGGGCTTTTGAGTGTCTTCTTGATGTTTCGTATATCTAGAACTATATGGTAGGATTCCATGTAGGTTTTGGTGTCTTGAATCGTGTTAAGTGTTCAACCTTGTGATTCGTTGAACCATGATGAGTCTTGTGTGTTCTTCGGTACTATGTTTAGTTTACCCGTTTGATGAGCTTGCTAGTTTGGTGTTTAAATGCTAGCGTGTGTGGTTTGTTCTTTCCTATTGTGGATGATGACTTGTGTTGGTCCTCGTTATTGTCAGATTGTGATCCTTTCCTTGTTGAGTATGGTTTCATATCTTCGTTGTGATCCGTTGATTGATTCTTACGATGGTGTTGTGTGTGTGTGGCTGTACCTGGATTGCACGATTAATGGAATGAGACATTAGTCACCAAGGTACGGCAGTGGTCCTCGTGGTGGCCATGACGTGATGGAGTTTGTGACCTGTGTGTAAGGTTCACGTGTTCTTGGGTGGCTGTGGCCAAGTGTGTGATCGGTACCCTCGTGTACTATGAAATCGGTGGATATGTTGGAGATTGTCGGAGAGGGGACGACGGTCTTCGGAGGCATAAGGTTGGACTTGGATGTACAGGGGTCCTGGAGGTAATGGTTTGAACTAGTTATAAGGTTGGGGGTAGCCATAAGGTTGGAACCGGGCAAAAGGAAGGATTATTGTATTCGTTATGTGTGATGTCACGATGACATGTGTTGCCGATGTGTGTTTCTTTATTCTTGACGAGTGATGTCACGAAGACATGTGTTGCCAATGTGTGTCTCTTTATTCTCTCGTTGAGCATGTCGGGTGATATTCTACTGAGTGATGGTAGAATACGCCTTGAGCCTTACTTGTGTTGTCATTGTTACATCTTGATGTGTCTTGGGATGTGTTTCCCCTCCTTCTTATTGTGAGTGATATAGAGTCATGTGGTTGACTTCTATCTTTGGCTTTGAACTTATATATACCGTATTCCGTTTCGAAAATGAATTTGTATATACTATCTATGTATGATACTTAACATGTATTGATGGGTTACCAGCATCATTCGTTGACCGGGCGTCGTCCCATTTATTTATGTGCTTTTCAGGTCCCGAGTAGTGGCGAGCGCGATATAGAGAAGGCTAGTGTAGTTCCCCGGACTCTGTTAGTTTTGTTATGGGCCTGTGTGCCTCTTATGCTGAACAATAAATTGTTGTTGGTTTGACCTTGTCTCTTGTTAGACTTTTAGACTGTTGATGTTGATGATGCATGTTCTTGCCTGTGCGTTCACCTTAGTGTGGACGTGGCATAACACTCTTCGTTTTCCAGTTTTATATAGTTAGACTTCCGCTGTGTTTTACTTATATTGTTCTTAGATTATCTTGCATATTTAAGTTTAAAATGGCATGGAAATCGGGGGTGTTACAGTTGGTATCAGAGCTTAGGTTTGAGCCAGGACGCTAGAGTCTAGACTTTTAAGTGGTTAAATGTCGTTGAGACCCTAAGATGACCGTAAGTATCTATGTGTTTAGAACTTAGGACGCGCGGTGAGGTTGTGTGTTACCTTTTTGTTATCTGTGTAGTTCTTTGATGTTGTTCTGTTGTTAGCTCTAGTAGTTGTGGCTGTTGTTCTCGGTTGGTGTGGACCTTCTCGATAAGTCTCCTCGCTCTAGGTTCGTTAAAGTCTTGACGAAGACTATGTCCAAGAGTAAGAAGACCGACAAGATAGTCAAGTCGTGGTGGTAGTAGCTTGGCGCGTGGTCTACGCAAGAAGATAGACCGCTTTTCTCGCAACCTAGAGTTAGCTACATCGATCGCCGTTCAAGCAAGTGGTACCGTCTCTCGTACGACGTCGTCTTCAGTTCTACGCAATCCTAGAGTTGAAGTTTATCTTTCATGCAACCGAAGTCCGATAGGAAGCAAGACGTCGTTTAGAGTTCGACGATCAGGTTTAGAAGACCCTCACGCGTGAGGGGAAGCCGAGAGTGGTCGCAGACGCACTAAGAAGATGTCAACTCTCGTTAAGGGGTCGTCTTTGGATCAACGTGATAGAAGCCTTCCAGAGTTAAAGAGCTGCAAGTCCACCTTGGACATTTCTAAAGCACGAAGAGTTGAAGTGTAACACCCCTAAAATTCTAAACTTTCAAGCTTTATGAAATAAAGACAATATTATTATTAAATCCCAAAACAGAGCATACTAATCATAAGTGTTTGGGGTGCTATGCCACATCTGAGCTGGAGAACTCAGATGCACAGGCTAAACTATCTAACTATCCTCAGACAATGTCATTACATCATTATGGCACGCAGGCCGAATAGGAAACTAACTATCTAAGCCTTGGGTCCTCTAGCGCGCTCCGGAGCTAATCATCTGTGTCTGAAAGCCAAATATATCTGTTCAGCGAATGATGCTGGTAACCACTCCAATGCGTTAAAATACAATATATATATATATATATATATATATATATATATATATATATATATATATATATATATATATATATATATATATATATATACATATATAGGAAAATCATTTTGAAGCTGGAAGATATATACTTAGGAGACTCTAGTTTTAAAAACCGAGGATGGACTCAACAGGTAGGGACAAACACATTCAGCAGTTATAATCATGCATATAAAGATACTAGCATATACCCTAAGGTCACAAGATTATTTCACATCATTCATATCATCATTCAATCGTTATCTCAACACATAAGCACACTTTGGTGGCACCACAGTACCAATCGCACGCCCATACATGTGGGTCAGCGCATATAGCGCTAACACGGCCCTGCAGCACCCTGCCTTGTATCGCAACACGAAGGGGTGATCACAACAAACCGATGAACCGCAGCTCATCATAAAGTTTGATCGCAACCAAACGGTGGACCGCAGCCCAAAAGTGTAATTTTGATCGCAACCAGATTATGAATCGCAGCTCATGTAAAACGTTTGATCGCAACCAAACGGTGGACCGTAGCCCTATATAATATTTATATACCTGATCGATCACAACCGGCATGGTTAACAGTTGGTATGGTTTTCAACCCATCCAACTGCCCGTATAGCCAAATTGATCGCAACCAAATTGGGGTATCATGCACACATAACACATAGCAAGCACATGCAACCCACATTAGCACATTGGGAAAGGGGAGAGAAAACGTATAATAAACTTATGCGTGGTCATCCACATACTAGGAATATTCCTAAGGGGGTTCATACATCTTTGGCCTAGGTCAACGAGATACCAATTCAACTAGCATGCAATACATAAGATTCTTTTATCCTACGAATGGTACCCGAAACATCAAACTAGACTCACGAGCGTCGGGGAAACATCAAACGGGGAAACCACCATCCCACATTGGAAAAACCAGCGGGTGGCCGGCGGTTGGAGGACCACCCGCCAACGGCAAGACGCTAGGCAGCGGGTGCCCGACGGGCAGTCGCCTGCCCGCTGGCTGCCCGCTGCCGGTAACGCCCAATAAGGGCAGCGGGTAGGTGGCGGGTTCCCCTACCCCCACCTATCCCCCACTGACTCTTTTTCAATACTTGGGTCCCGGGATCTTTTGTGGAACCCGAAACCAGGTTTAGACACTTTTGAACGCAAACGACCACACCACGTAGTCAAATAACAGATCAAAACCAAGAATCACATTGAACATATCCTAACATGACTTCTAAATATAATCAATACCCGAACATGCGAATTCCCACCCAAATATACCAAGAATATCACAATATGAAATTCACGATTCAACCTAGGGCTCTAATCATATTTAAATCACAAAATCATACCTTATCTTTAAAATCAAGAACATCAAGATTTATCAAGAACAACACATAATTATCAAGATCCTCTTATAATCATCAAGATTATCAAGATCAATACATAAGAACATCTCATCAACATCAAGATCATATCGTAATCATCATAAAAGATTTATCAAGCCATAAGCATAGAATAAGGAGCCAAAGAAGAAGATTATAGCAAGGAAAATAGGTTTTGTTGAGACATAGGTTACCTCTTAGCCTTAATTAATCCTCCCTTGGCTATTAAGGTTCTTCTCTAAGATTTTCATCCGATTGATCTCCCTAGGCTTGGTGGTGGGGAATCTCCCGGGAATGTTTTTGTGTAATATAACTATGGGTGGTAAGGGTTCTAATTGCTTTCTTATACCCTATTTATAGAATCAGGAATCCTAATCATAATCTGAATAATAAAGGCCTACTTTCTTTATTCCTAATAGATATATAGGTCTAGAATTTCTAATTAGAGTTTGACTAGTAAAAGGTTTACTCTCTTTATTCCTAATAGGCTTAAGACTCTAGTTTAGGCAAGGGTCCACAATCCATGGTGAACCACATTAATTAATTAAAGGGAATCCTAACCAAATTAAATCATTTTTAATTATTATTAACGGAATTAATTAAATAATTAATCTGGGATTGAAGGCTGTAACACGGGGTGTTACATGAAGTGTAAGGTCGAAGTGTTCAACATAGAAGTAGTTCTACCTACCCTTGCAGAAACCAAGATTGGGAAAGTTCGAAGCAACGAACTTGGAAGTAATAGAGATCAGGATGACACCATCGAGACGTCGTGCAAAGTCTTCAGAAGCAGTCACCAATGAATAGTTAGCTCAAAGCCTTCATCAACAGACGCAGATCACCCGGACGCTAAGTAACGCCCTCCTCAACAACAACCACCCTCTTCAGAATGTGAATCGTGACATAATACGCCAAGTCGCAAGTCTCCGTCCTCCGATCTTCGCCGGTGAAGAAGATCCCACGGCGCTGGACGAGTGGATCCGGATGTTTGTCAAGATCTTCGAAGCTGTGGTTTGCCCGGAGGATCGCCAGGTGGAGTTAGCTACGTTCTACCTTAGGCAAGAAGTGGATTCGTGGTGGATGCTTGAAAGGCCAACTTGTAGACAAGATCCGGAGTTCAGTTGGGAGGACCTGAAGGTTAAGTTACGTGGCCGGTTCTGTCCTGCTCAAGTCAAGAAGGCCTACCTTTGTGCAGCTGATCTCTACCGAGTACATCAAGTTCAAAAAGGAATCCGGGAGAACTGTTAAAGTAAGCTCTTGTACCTTTTGTTGCACCTTCCTTTGTCTTTGTGCTCTTTCATGTGTGTTAGCTTTAAGCGTTAGCTTGTTTGAGTGTTACCCTTGACCCTCGTTAATCTTTTCTTTCCTTTAGACAAACCCTATCACCCTTTTTGCCAAGTAATCCTTTCCTTCCGAACCTTGTTCTTTTCCAAACCATCTTGTGCAAGGCGGCAGTGACTTCAGCTTATGAAGGAATCTGGCAAGGTCTAAGAGTTAAGCAGCGGCAGAGTTGAGATAGAGAGCCTTCAGTTCGACAAGCTTAGTGTTCAGCGTCAAGCCGAAGTTTCGCCGGAAGTCGTGAACCCTTTTACCTCGTGAAGCCGACCTTCTTCTCTTGCCTTCGTCAAATCCCTTGTCTCTTCTTCGAGAAATCCCTCCTATCTTTTCAAACCTCGTTCTTGCTCTTCTCTTGATTTGACTCTGTTCAAGGTTACGACCTCATCTTTCCTAAGTTGTGACTTTGAAAATCTTGATTCCCTTCCAAATTATCGCTATCCTTGAGCTCAAATTGGATACCCTCCGTGGGGAAAACCTTTTCAACTCCCTAAAACCCTGTTTTGATTCCTTACTTCTTAAGTTGTAGGCCTGTTTAACTTTCTTCTCTCCTTAACCAATGTGATCTTCGAGTTTTCAAACCTTAAACCCTTCACTCTAATCCTTTCCGTTGAACCGCATCTCTTCTTATGAGCCTTCTTTCCCCTGAGTTACCTCTCTTCTTTGTTACCGTTCCTGTTTTGAATCTTTCATCCGGACCGAAGTTTTGAAGTTTTCAAGCGCTGCTTTGTAGAGAGTTGTGGGCGGTGTGCTAATGCAAGTGTTAAGTCTGTAGCCTGCATCAAGTTCACCCTAGAGCCGGAGAGAAGGACATTCAACTCGTATTTTGGATCTAGCAGTTCAAGCCTTTGTCAAAAATGACGGATCAGGTTCACGCAGATGCCGAGCTCAAGTTACGTAGTGGGAGTACCTTGTTTCCTTTGGTTGAAGGAGTCAGTAGAGATCAGTTGAAGATGCAACCCTGGTTCTGTGATCCCGAGTGATCTAGTTTAGGGTTCTTGTGGTGTCAGTTTCTGTTTGTAGCTAGTTTTGGGTAGAAAGAGCTAAGTTTAAGGTAGAATTAGTTTCCTTTCTGGTTAATCTTTTATCTATCACCTTGTCTTTCTTTCTTGTCTTACCTTTGTGAACCCTCAGCTTATTTCTAAGCCTTGCCACTCGTTTTGTTAACCGACGGTTTTGGTGTTGAACTTCATTGTGACCAAACCTATCTATCTCACCACCTTAATTTGAACCCTTGGTTTCTCTAACTTTGGTTGGCGGCGAATACCCTTGTTGCTTAAAACCTCGTTTGCAACTCATCTCTTAAGCTTTGTCATCAGTTTCGCAAGCCGACCGTTTTCGTTGTGGAACCATGTTGCATCCCTTGCTTGTCTTGTTAGTAGGTTCGTTGGTAGTTGTTTGCTCAGTTGTGCGTTTAGTTGTTCTCTCTTGTTTGCCGTGGTTGTTAGCTTGTAGTTTGGGTAGTTGGTTTAGTTGCTTTGCTCTTATGAAGACGCAGTTCGTCGCAGTTAACCAAAGGTTGGACTACCTTGAGGCCGGTTCTAGCCGAGGAAGAGCCGACGAAGAGTCTGATGAAGACACCGAGGAGTCGGAGTGTAACATCCCAGATTTTCAAGACTTTTAAATCTTATATAATAAAAGTAAATTCTCATTAAATCCTAAGCAGAGCAGTACTAAACACAAGAGTACGGGGTGTTATGCCACATCTGAGCTAGAGAACTCAGATGCACAGGCTAAACCATCTAATCATCCTCAAACAATATCATTACATCATCATGGCACGCAGGCCGAATAAGAACTACCTATCTAAGTCTTGGGTCCTCTAGTGCGCTCCGGAGCTAATCGTCTGTGCCTGAAAGCCAAATATATCTGTTCAGCGAATAATGCTGGTAACCCACTCTAATGCTGTTCAACAGTTGTAACCAAGCATGTAAAGATACTAGCATATATCCTATGGTCACGGGTTCACTTCATCTTATTTATATCATCATTCAACTCATCACACAAGCACACTTTGTTGGCGCCACAGGACTAATCGCATGCCCATACATGAGGGTCAGCACATATAGCTCTGACACTGCCCCGCAGCACCCTGCCTCGTATCGCAACACGAAGGGGTCGATCGCAACCGACCGATGAACCGCAGCTCATCATAATGTTTTATCGCAACCAAACAGTGGACCGCAGCCCAAGAGTGATCATCAGACCGCAGCTAGGAATATGAACTGCAGCTCATGTAAAACGTTTGATCGCAACCAAACGGTGGACCGCAGCCCGAGAGTGTAATTCTGACCGCACCCAGCTTCTGAACCGCAACTCAGGAATAACCAATTTGATCGCAACCAAATTGGGGTATCATGCACACATAACACATAGCAAGCACATGCAACTCATATTAGCACATTGGGAAAGGGGAGAAAACGTATAAGGAAACCTATGCTTGGTCATCCACAAACTTGGAATAGTCCTAAGGGGTTCATACTTCTTTCACCTAGGCCAACGGGATACCAATTCAACTAGCATGCGATATATAAGACTCATTTATCCTACGAACGGTACCCGAAACATCAAACTAGACTTAGTCACGATAAACGGAGTCCGTTGGGACACCACGAGGGTCGGGGAAACATCAAACGGGGAAGCCGAAGACCCAAATTGGGCAAATTCCAGCGGGTAGCCGGTGGGTGGGGGACCACCCGCCGACTGCCCGCTGGAGACAAACCTCCGGGCAGTCGTCTGCCCGCCGACTGCCCGCTGCCGGCGGCGTTACTTTCGGGCAGCGGGTAGGTGACGTTCCCCTACCCCCACCTACCCCCCACTAACTCTTTATCAAGATACCCATCACGGGATCCTTTGTGAAACCCGAAACCATGCTTAGACACTTTTTAACGCAATTGATGACACCACGTAGACAATTAACGGATCAAAAGCAAGAATCATATATCACATATCCTATCATGACTCCTAAGCATAATTGACATCTGAGCATGCGAATTCCCACCCAAATAAATCAAGAATAACACAATACGAAATCCCAATTTGACCTAGGGCTCTAATCGTATTTAAATCATCAAATTCATAGTTCGTCTTTTAACATCAAGAAACGTCAAGAATCATCAAGAATATCACATAATCATCAAGAACCTCTTATCATAATCAAGATCATCAAGATCACACATAAAATCATCTCACAATCATCAAGGTCATATCACCGATATCATAAACGATTCATCAAGACACAAGTGTAGAGAGGAAGCCAAAGAAGATAATTATAGCAAGGAAAATACGTTTTGTTGAGACATGGGTTACCTCTTAGCCTTAATTAATTTCCTTGGCTATGAAGGGTCTTTCTTTAAGATTCTTCTTTCTTGATTTCTCCTAGGGGAATTCTTGGAACTTCTTGTGTGGTGAGAGATTATTGTGGTGTGGGTTCCAGGTGCCTCCTATGCCCCCTATTTGTATACCTAAGAGTCCCAATTAGGGTCCAAATACTATGGGCTTGCTAATTCTATTCCTTATAGGACTGGGGGTTGGTTTTAGGGATGAGGGCCCATGGACCATGGTGGGCTTTTTCCTAATTAATTACTGGAATTTAATTCTTTTTTTTTTTGGGTAAATGATTAATTGGTTTTAGGGGTCGTAACACGGGGTGTTATACTCTTCCCTCCCCACCCTCCCTTACAAGAGCTTCGTCCCTGGACATTCCGCATTTTGGCCTCCTGGTTAGGAACGTGGCCCCACGCG
Source organism: Ipomoea nil (assembly GCF_001879475.1). Lineage (NCBI taxonomy): Eukaryota > Viridiplantae > Streptophyta > Magnoliopsida > Solanales > Convolvulaceae > Ipomoea > Ipomoea nil. The sequence continues at coordinate 2,581,299 of NW_017618593.1, read as the reverse complement.
TTGTCCTTGCTGGGGTAGACTGGATTTCTGGTGACGTGGTGATTGGAATGTTCAGGTCTACCTTGGTTTCCCGCTCCTAAACTGGGTGCCTCGCGAGTGCCCAGGATGGTCTCGATTGCTGCCACCCTCTGATCTAAAGCGCGTGTCGCGTGGATTAAGGACGAGAACCCTTCGTCCATGATTTGGTTTTGCCGGGTGAGCTGTGCGAGGATGCGCTCATTGACAGATTCTTCATTTTGTCCCCTTGGGTTTCCTCCTGTTCGTGCGGGTGCCGGTGGATTAGGCTCGCCATCCTCTTCCTGTTCCTCGTTTCCCTCTAGTCCCCCACAATCTTGCATTGCCCGTTTAAACTTTTTGTTGGAGATGTCCAATCGATCAACCAATTCTCTTCGCTCCTCCTCGGGTTTAAGGCAAATCTCCTTGAGGGTGATATACTGTCCTCCCTCGGTGTAGTAGATATCATTGCGACGGAGGTTCTGGGCATTGAAAACCATGCCGCTTGTGGGCTTGACCTCTGTGTGGCTCAGGTCCACTCCCTTCTTCTCCATGATCCAACTCAGGATCATTCCGTAAGGTAGACTAAGCCGGTTGCTAGTCTTGCAAAACTCCATGTGTTTTAAGATAAGGGCCAGTAGGTTGAACTTGATTTTGTGTTTTAGAAGGTAATCAAAAGTACACTCTAAACTTCGCACATCCTTGCTCTTGTTGTTTGTAGGCACAGGCTATCAGTTACAATCATGACTAGTATCTTTTGTTCCGTGGTGAGCCATTTCCTGTTTGGCCGAGTGGCCGAGGTGAAGCTTTCTCCTTTTCCGAGTAGGTACCCGAGGTAGTCCTGGTACCCCGTGTTTTGGGTACCAATCCACCCCTTCCGGTCGTAGTCTGACACACCTGTGGTGGTCAGTCTTAAGAGTTTGGCCAAGCGGCCTTCATAAAGTATGATTTCCTTGCCTCGGACCTTAGCGGTGATTTCCAATTTATCACCTCGCTTGACGGCCACCAAGTGATGATAGAACTCTTTCACCAATTCGGGGTACGCATCCCCTTTAATGGTAAGATACGTATCTAAGAGCCCTTGGAAGTTAAGCATGTCGACCAACTCCAGAGAGAATTGGTCGGGTTCGAGGGCTTTACCTCCGATCACAGTGTAGTCGGCGTTGCTCCATTCCGCGGTGCAGATTCCGAAAGGCTTTTTCGGCATTTTGGGTTTTTGTCTAGGTGGTGTTTTCCGGCGAGGCCTCGGTGAAAGTTTCCGGCGATGGGGCGGCGCTCTTGTTGGGTTTGGACGACGAGGGGGGGCGACGTGCGTCGGCGTGCGGCAGTGGTTGGCTGTGCTGTTGGCGTCGTGTGGTAGCGGGTTGCGGCCGGGTGCGGTGTGGGCGAGCGGCGGGTGGTTGCCGGCTGTGGAGGTGGCGTGCGGATGGGGTGCCGCCGGTTTGTTGCGATGGCGGGGCGGAGCGTCGGTCGTGGGGCGGCGGTTGGTGGTGTGATGGTGGGTTGTGGAGGTGAGGGTGGTGATGGCGGCTTTGGAGGGAAGGAGAGAGAGAAAGATTGGTGTGATTGGAAGAAGAAGAAGAATGTTTTTTTTTTTTTTTTGATTCGGGGGTTTTTGAGAATTTTTAGGGATTGCAAGGATTTTAAGAAGGGAGTGTTCCCTTGAGGTTTGAAGAAACACTCATGGCCTAGTGGTTAGGTGCTTGGGTTTACAAATGGGAGGTTTAGAGTTCAATTCCCCTTGATGACATTAGGCTTCCTCCTTGTGTGATCTTTGTCTTTTTCCTTCTTTTGTTTTCTAGTGGTAGAAGATTTGGTTGGTCCCTTTTGTTGTTGATGTGCATAATCTAGTCCTTTTCCCTTATGCTAAAATTATTTTGATTTAATAGAGTACAGGGTGCTATGCCACACATGAGCTAGAGAACTCAGGTGCACAGGCTAACTAACTAATATCCTCAATAATGTAAATACATGAGCATGGCACGCACGCCGAAAAGGGAAACTATATGCTCTACGCTCCAAATCTCTAGCACGCTCCAGTGTCTACTCCTCTGTGCCTGAAATCCAAATATATCTGTTCAGCGAGAGATGCTGGTAACCCACTCCAACGCGTTGAAATATAGTATAGATAGATATATATATATATATATATAGATATACGAAAATCATTTCGAAGCAGGAAGATATATACTTAAGAGACACTAGTTTTAAAACCAGGAATAGACTCAGCAAATCGGGATAAGCACATCAGACAACAATAAGCAGTTAAGTAGAAATAACGTTATAAGAAATAAGCATTTACGGTCACAAACCACTTCTCAATTCCAATCCACATCATCATCCAATCATCATTCATATCACATAATCATTGATGGCGCCACGGGACCAATCGCATGCCCCGAACATGAGGGTTAATGCTTATAGCATTAACACGGCCCCGCAGCACCCTACCTCAGTACCGCGGTATGAGGGGAGTTGATCGCAACCAACCCTTTGAGAACCGCTGACGAACTCAACGTCGGACCACGATCCGACACACCGCTGACGCGCCCAGTCGGTGGACCGCGATCCCCTTTACAAGGGGGGACTTACGACCCTACACCCTATTGATGCGCACAATCGGTGGACCGTAGCGGATCAAGCCCGACACATCGCTGAGCTAAACTCAGTCGGTGGGCAAAGATTCTCGGAGACTACGGTCCTACGTACCGATGTCCCACCACTCGGTGGATCGGCCAGCCGTAGCCCTGCACACCGCCTGATTACTCAGGTCGGTGGACTACAGCCTTCCTCGGCTTGTTGGCCCTACACACCGCCTGGCGCGTCCAGGTCGGTGGGTCATATCACCGAGGCCCATGTGGACCTTCAGTCCTATACATAATCTTTATATACCTGACCGGTCTCTACCAGCCTGGTTAACAGTTGGGATGGTTCTCAGCCCATTTAACTGCCCGTATAGTGGACCTCAGTCCTATATCATATCAATATCCCTGACCGATCTTAACCAGCCTGGTTAACAGTTGGGATGGTTCTCAACCCATTCAACTGCCCGTATAGCCCAATTGATCTTAACCAAGTTAGGGTCATGCATCACGTAACACACAATGACACGTAATAACACATAATTCACATAGGGAGGGGGAGACATATAATTAAGCTTACTTGTGATTGTTCACATACTAAGAATAATTCCTAGGGGCTCATATAACTTCCACCTAGGTCCACGGGTTACCAATTCAACTAGCATGCAATTCCTAAGACTCGTTTAACCTATGAATGGTACCCGAAATTCTAAACTAGACTCAGGCACGACAAACGGGGTCCGTTGAGAAACAATGGGGAACGGGGAACACCAAACGGGGAAGCCGGGGACCCGGGGTGGGGTATGGACCAGCGGGTAGCCGGTGGGTGGGGTCACTCGCCGGCTGCCCGCCGGAATTCACTGTTCCGGCAGCGGGTTGCCGGCGGGCAGGCAACTGCCCGGCGGTGTTTTCTGGGCAGTGGGTAGGTGGCGGGTTCCCCTACCCCCACCTACCCCCACTGACTCCTTTACCATAATTTCGTCTCGGGGACCTTCGTGGAACCCGAAATCATGCTTAGACACTTTTAAACGTAAATAACGACACCACGTAAGCAGTTAACGGATCAAAAAGCAAGAATCATGTAGGACTTTCCTATTATGATTTCTAATATAAACAACATCCGAACATGCGAAATCCCACCCAAATATAAATCAAGAACGTCACAATACAAATTCCCAATCCGACCTAGGGCTCTAATCCCACCCAAATCATCAAGAACATATTTTATCTTTAACATCAAGAAAATATCAAGATTCATTAAGAATCATCACATCATAATCAAGAACTTCTTTTAACATCAAGATCATCAAGATCATCAAGATTATCAAGAAAGCATATAAATCATCTTATCAATCATCAAGAACATAACATAATTATCATAGAAGAATTCAATCGAGACACAAGAATATAGAGGGAGGCCAAGGAAGGAGATTATAGCGAAGAAAATAGGTTTTGTTGAGACATGGGTTACCTCTTAGCCTTAATTAATCATCCCTTAGCTATTAAGGTTCTTCCCTAAGATTTCCATCCGTTTTGATCTCCCTAGGCTTGGTGGTGGGGAGTCCCTTGGGAGTTCTTGTGTGGTGATATTTATTGTGGTGTGACTTCTAGGTGCCTCCTATGTCCTTATATATATATATATATATATTTAGGAGTCCTAATTAGGGTCTGAATGGTTATGGGTTTACTAATTCTATTCCTTATAGGATTAAGGACTTGTTTTAGGGATAAGGATCCATGGTCCATGGTGGACCATATTAATTAATTAAAGAGAATCCTAACCATAATCTGAATAGTAAAGGTATACTTTCTTTATTCCTAATAGGCTTATGACTCTAGTTTAGGCAAGGGTCCACGATCCGTGTTAGACCACGTTAATTAATTAAAGAGATTTCTAATCAAATTAAATCCTTTTTAATTATTATTAATAGAATTAATTAAATAATTAATTCGGGATTAAGGGCCGTAACACGGGGTGTTACACTCTCCCCCCCTTACAAGAAGCTTCCTCCCCGAAGCTTAGAAATCATTTTGGGGTAAAGAGCCCGAATTAGTATTGTAGTTCATAAGGAAAGTATTATATGGGAAATATATACACATACGCATATAAATTTACTGGGTTTGAGCCTAACTATTGTGCTAGCAAAATGCACCAAATAACAAGGTCACGAATATGCAACACACAATATGTAAGTTCTACGGGTGACTGATATATAACATAGAAGTCTTACATGTGGCATGTCCCTCATTTAATTATTTTATAATGATTCAACATATATGATCACGAGTTGTACCGATCACATAATTATTTATGTACCTAAATGAGAGGCAAATGCCACGCGGGTGAAGATTCAGATAGCCACATAATCATTATAAAGTGTATATGCATATATATCAACACAGGCGAACCTAATTTACGAATGGATGCAGACATTTAATTATGTAGTGTAGCATGTTGTGAGTCTAGGTGCCGTTTATGTAGGATCTATGTCTAATCTTTGTGCTTAGCAGATCATACCAAATATTCACAGTTACGAAATAACAAGCCTAACATGTATGATAATTAACTATTTATGTTATATGCAAAACCTGCAAGTTGGCATGCCTATATGTGTTCAATTGTAATTATGCTATATATGCGATTTCCTTAAGTCTATAGGTATAGAGTGTGAAGGTATGTGGATTTATTTCAAGTATTTAAATAATAACTAGTCCTATGGAATCATAAAACACACATATGTATTATTCCACATGTTATTCTAGTGCATGATTAACAATTAAATTCACGTACTTAGTATCGTGGCATAACCAAACTTTTGTCATATAAATTCAGGAAGGTCATAAATCATATAACAATTATTCAAATAGCGGAAATTAGGTTCTGAGGAAAAGATTATAAGTAATTAGGAGAAAGGTTCTTGCTTTTTATGGCGTAAATAAATTCTGGGGAGACAATTGAATTAGGATCTTTATTTTGTATACCATGAATTACGGTGGGTGATCACATAACAAGTATTGGCACTTATATGCAGATTGGTTGTAACTAATAATATTGCATATATGTATAGTGGGATGTCCTATAACATACAGTTTTTGTCTAACATGCTTTGTATATATGCAGAAATGCGGGTAAGTGTGTATTTTAACATAAACATGTGAGCTATGTGATTTGACATGTAATGCACATGAAAAATATAAATTCCGACCTATAGTTTGGACCATGTAGTTCGCATACAAATATTTTAGTAAGTACGAGTAAGATGGCCTAGGTTCACAAGTACTAGAGGTTCTACCTTGAGAATTTCAATCACACAAGCACTTAGAAAATTAGTTTTATCTTGGTGGTAATCAGATTTTAGGTAGGTATAAATCTTACCTCTAGAAGCCCGGGATACCTAAACAACTTTAGAGTTGAAGACCATTGGTTGCTAATTCCTAAATCAATTCATGACCTGATGATGAGGTTAAAGTTTTTAATTATTTAGGGAAGGTAGGAGTGGTAATAGGGAGGTCATGCGAGGGGGAAAAGTAGAATTAGGGTTATCTCAGGATATGTGTATATATATGTATATATATAATAGTGATATAATTTGTACGGGATGATATTTCAGGGTTAGGATATGCTAAAGGCAAGCTTATAGGTGTGCATAAGATTATTGTAGCGAGGGTACATGTGTATGGTTTGGGGGCTAGGGATTTATTGTATATAATGTAACAATTTATATGAATACGTATGAATAGGGGAGGATGTTCTATAGGCTCACAAGTTTATACACACACATATATATAGATTTAAGCGTATAGGGACGTACCGTACATGACGCAACCATTTTTAAGATTAGGCAAGGTGATTTAGGATTAGGGTGTAATAATAATAATAATAATAATAATAATAATAATAATAATAATAATAATAATAATAATTTGGTGCAAGTGTAGCATATGAATGTAATTGGGATTTACTACATATTATATATATATATATATATATATATATATATATATATATATATATATATATATATATATATATATAGAGGGAGCCATTCACATGCAAACCTTCTTAACATACAAACCTGTGGCCATTAGATTATATTAGATTAATGGATTAGATTGAATTAAGAAAAGAGGCACGATCAGTAACTGTTATGAAAAAGGGCAATAGAGACAATTTGAATCAATCCTAATTTAGGGAAATAATCAATTATGATATACACCCTTAATTAACGAAGTGTAATTCTATTACAACTACACAATTTCCTCCACACACGGCACTCCAACAAAGCGCCAAACTCCACTGAAACGAGAAAGAACACCACACTGCCGATCACCACCGCGAGAACACACACGGGCGACAATACGAAAGCAAGTGAAGGAGCGCGACACATGGAGGGTACGGAACCAGCGAAACCAGGTTAAAATCCCCCCTTTATTATGCTACACATATAGTTGAACGTGATTGAGTATTACAATTGTTATTCCAAGATTGGTGCAGCAGTAAATTTTTTGATCCGTAAGCAATTTTTGTGTGAATGAAAGAATAATGTTTTGTTAAGGCCTAATCATAAACAATTGCGAGATTACTGTAATATGTGGAGGGGGGAACAACATTGTATAACCGAGCACACAGCTAGCCATGGACATGCACGGGTATTAGCATACCCAGTGAACAATCCCGTTCCAAATGAAGCGCACATCAAACAGAATATGCGTGCACACAACCGTAACCGCGGAAAAATGCTAAAACCTACACAAAGAGAGTTCACCTGCACATATTTAAATTCCCAAAATCACACACAGCTCGACGCTATAACACAACATTGTTTATTGCATGACACCATTAATGCGTATTTGTTGTTTTGAATAGGTACGCACAATGAAAAAGAATGTGATATGGAAATACGCGAAGATGGCACAAAATTCTGGACACCTTCAACAGGAAAGGAGAAGACACCATACGAAGGGCAGCGATTCGAAACAGTAGATATCGGGATTGAGTTCTACGAGGCATACGCTAAGGATGCAGGATTCGATGTTAGGCACGACACAAAGCGTAGAAATCGTTTCGGGGAAGTGTCAATTAAATACATGCTATGCTCACGAGAGGGGTACAAGGCCGAACCGAAGGAATCAAAAAACAAGAGACGGAGGAGAGTGTCAAACAGGATAGGCTGTAGGGCTCATATGGTAATGACAAAGTGTGACACCGGCGGATATAAAGTCCATGCAATTGAGGTGCGGCATACACATTGCCTCTGCTCAGATGAGGGGAAAACTTTTTTAAAGGTAAATAGACAACTCGACATCGGCCACAAAACCTTCTTAACTCACTGTGCAAAGGCAAACATAGGCCCCACAAAAGCTTTCAGACTATTCAAAGAAATAGTGGGCAGTTTTACCGATATAGGAGCAACGTGCATTGACTTCTGCAATTTTAGACGGGACCTATTGGCCTATATAGCGGAGGCAGATGCACAAATGGTGATAGAAGACATGTTCAAAAGAAAAGAGGACAACCCAGACTTCTACTTCGATTTTGACATCGACGAAGACGCACAATTAACAAGGTTATTCTGGGCGGACGCAGAATGTAGGAGGAATTATGCATGCTTTGGCGACGTCATGTCATTCGATGCCACGTACAACACAAACAGGTACATGTTGTATTACTGTTAATATGGTGACCGCTGACTGTGCGCGAACAGTAAAACGATTGTGCGCGTAAGAGCTGGGCAGGTAAATAAAAAAAAAAAACATGTGCTCGATGAACTAAAACAACGTGCGCAGCAGCGAGCACCATTATATTCGGCCAAGCTCAATTACCATGTCCAATACTAAATAGAACACCCCTTACATTGCAGGTACAAGTTAGTGTTCGTCCCTTTTACGGGGGTCGATAACCACAAAAGGTGCATTACATTTGGGGCGGGGTTGATTGCGAAAGAAGATGTGGAATCATATGAGTGGTTCGTCAACAATTTCAAGAATGCAATGGAATACACACCAAGATGTACTACAACTGACCAAGATCCAGCACTGAAGATAGTAGTACCACAGACTATGCCAACGACAAAGCACAGATTCTGTATGTGGCACATCATGAGTAAAGTCGGGGAAAAGGTAGGGGTTGCCTTGTGGCATAATACAGACTTCAAAACAGCACTGAATAATATCGTATGGGATGACACATTAACCATAGATGAATTCGAGACAAAATGGGCAACACTAATGAAGGAGTACAAACTAGAAGAACATAGGTGGTTTGGGCAACTGTACGAGGTACGCACATCATGGATACCGGCGTATTTCAACGACATACTAATGGGAGGACTACTCAGGACGACTTCAAGGTCAGAATCTGAAAACAGCTATTTTGGAAAATTTACAAACCACCACTGCAGCTTGGTAAAATTCATGGCGCAATACAACAGTGCAATCGGAGAACAGAGACATAACCAGAAAAAAGTCATCGCAGAAAATGAAAGTTCGTACCCGGAAACTAAAACCCCTTTGAGCATTGAGAAGCACGCAGCTACAGTCTACACCATCAACATATTCTATGAATTTCAACAAGAGGTATGGGATGCCAGTTTCACATGCCACATCACCAACAAAAACAACGTAGGTGACATATGTATTTACACAGTTGAAGAAACAAGAGGAAAATTGTTCAAAGTAACAGAAATCCCTACATCGAAGACAATTGAGTGTGCGTGCAAGAAATTCACTCGTGTGGGGATACTATGCAAGCATGCGGTGTTGGTTATGAAGGCAAGAGGGTATGAATCAATCCCACATAAGTATATTGTTCCACGATGGACACGAGACGCATGTGCACACCCATTATACGATGTCCCGTGGGCAAGAAGAAGAAATATTCCCAAGGCAAGTGAAACAACAAAAGTTGCCAATCAACTATGGAGTGAATTCTACAACTGCATGGGATTGGCCAATGGGTGGCCTGACAAAATGGAGCACATGTTGGCAACTTTGCAACAGCTGAAAAAAGATCTAGAAAGGGAAAGGCAACAAACACAAGACAATGGCAACAACGAATCTGTGTTCGAAAGTCTAGTCGGAGCAAGCAGACCGAGCAACATACAAATAAAACCACCCCAAGTTGCAAAGAACAAAGTAAGTGGGAAGAGACTCAAAAGCAACAAAGAGAAAGCCACCACAAAGATACAGAAGAAAAAACAAAGGACGTGCAATATATGCGACCTCCCAGGCCACAACAGTCGCACCTGTCCAGAAAAACTCACATCACACGAAGGGTAGTAAAAGTTTATTCCATCAATATTGAACATGCAATTTAGTTTACAATTATGCACCGTAGTACATTATTCAAATTATGAAAACTGAGTAATAGTAGCAATTGGTATAATTCTGGTATTTGAGATTTTAACACCAGTATTTGAGATGTAACATCATAATTAGTCCCCGCAATTAGAACCAAATCAGCATCAACAAATGTACGATGCACACATACCAATGCGTATGCGCACACAAGTCTGCAACCAACCCATCACGCACACAAAGGTTCATACGGTGCACAGCAGTTCGAACCTGTGGACCGTGAATAACACCATACCCCATAAACACAAGAACCACCAAACATTCGGGCACACAATATAAAACAAATTCGCACCAAAGTGTATAATAAATTTATTAGAAAAAAGATAAAACATGCTATTTAGTTTAAAATTTTGAACCGCACTACATTATTCAAAATAACGTAACACACAAACATAAGTAACACCACCCATCCACGCACACAAAATAACACATATTCGCACCGAAGGGTATAATAAATATATGTCAACAAGTATTGGACATAGTAATCAGATAAGAATTATGACCCGTATAACCGAATTCAAATTATATAAACGGACACACCCCATCACGCACACAACATTGGACGCGGCGCACAAAAGATAGGAACTACGGCCGTGGGAACCAGCACAGAAAAGAACGAATATTAACACCAACCTACTGCGTACACAAGATATTATATATTTGCAAACAACAACAACTAACATATATCCTCCAAAAAAAATCCAACACAATTGCCTAACTAAGAGTGCACTGCCACTACAGTTACATCAAAAAACTGAAATATGGCCAAAAAGATACAAGCACAGCCCAACAACCCATGTGCACAATCCAACCATCACCAAGCACAATTACCACCACATTTTGCATCAACCGTGTGAACAAAAGAGCAAAAACTCAAAAAAGATTCTAGTAGTAAAGACTTGTAGCTAAACGACCGGAGGAGGAACAAATATGGACTGGTACGCACGCGAAAGGTTGGCCGCACTAAGCACATTATGCTCCGAAATCACCAGCTCCTTCATGTAACGCAACCTGAGCTTGTGCAATGTCTTAGTGTCACCCTTGACTAGACCACAATCCCAATCGGCAACACGCTGTCCAAAATAGGACTCCATGTGCCGCATAAGAAAGACCCCGCAATCAATCTTATTTTTTGAATCACGCCAGGCCATCTGCAACCGCTTAGAGTGAGCAAGAACACACGCAGTAGACCTCTCAGGAGAAATATCCGTAAAGAATTTAGAAAGCATGCCCATCTGAAACCCAAAACAAACAAAATCAATGACACATGAAAAACGATGAATCCAACAGGATAACACAAAAAAGCAGGAAAAGAAAAGGAAAAAAAATTGGGTGATGAGGTGCAAAGGAACAAAACGAACCAAATCATCAACACAATCACCATACTTCTGAGCCTTAGCCCTCGAATGAGAGTCATTGTCAATAATCTCATAACGAAAACGAGGGAAATCAATGCACAACAAGAAATAATGCCCGCGACGCAGAATGGGGAAAAAAAAGCTGCACAAAAAAAAAGGAAAAAAAAAAAAAAAAACAAAGCCACTATTGGTCATAAAAACCTGCACAGTAATGTAAAAGCACTCACAAATATGTAAAAGCGCTCAGAAGGGTATTCAACCATACCATGTCGATGTTACAAATATCTGTGTATGGAGTCAACTTCAAGTCCATCAACAAGCGCTCACAAAACCACCCAAACCTCTTGTCCTCGTCTTCAGAAGTATCAACAACTGTATTCAACTACAAAATCCACACAACCACCGGGGAAAAAAAATGAATATAAAAACGAAAAAAACCCACTGAACAAAAACGGACATGGAATTCTTGCAAATCAAACCAACCGTAGTGAATGTAGAAGCAAAGAGACGTGAAGGGGCCGCACGAGCCTTAGAAACCTCCCGACAATTAAGAAGACCTGCCCACGCATCCACAACGGCCACATCAACTTCAGAACCTGGCGTCAAAGACAACAAATTCTCCCAGGACGCAGTGCGTTCCCCAACGGAAAAAATAATTTCACTCCTAAAACAAACAAACCACCAAACTATAAGCACAAGTAATAATCAAAAATACAACCAACAATACAAAACAAAAGAAGCAAACTAACATGTTTGCAGCCGAACCCCCAAGTAACCAGTTAACTATCAAAGCATCCTCGGGAAGATCAGGCATAGGAACACAACAGATTCACGCGGACCAGAGGACTGATAATCAAGGGGAGTAGCAACCACGGGGATAGAAGCTCCAGAAGCCTTACCAGGACGCACCCCTTTAATTGGGGCCGCACAAATCGGGCCACCCAACACAGTGGTTTCAGGAACGACATTCTGATTTAAACACTCCTACCAACAAACAGACCAATGAGGAAGGGAAAAATGAATAAGAACATAAAACCAAACAAGCACACCATAATACATTACAATGCACACAACCATAACCATCATACACAAACCCAATAGAAAACAGGCTGGAATGCACATATTTATAAACCTTAGAGCACATATCGCATTGGAAAAAGTAAATGAAACTGCTTAGAAAATAAAATAGAGAAACCAAACATGACATGCACATAACCACACACATAATATCACACATCCCTCGTAATATAGAGTTCGTGTATAAGAAATGTAATAACAAAAAAAAAAAAAAAAAAAAAAAAAAAACCAACAGAAACTGCCGTGCACATACAACGCCACCGGGAGCACACAACATCCAAAATTATAGAGCAAACAACATTACAAACCTCAGGAGGGGTAGCAAACTCTGCACCACTGACCGGAAGACCCGAGCCTGACCCGACCACCTCAACACCCGATTCAGTCCCTTTACCAGCACCACTGCTCGGATCAGGCACAAGCCCACAACCCCCCACAACACCATCTCCAACAGTCTCATCACAAACCACCTACAACGAAAGAGAAAAAATGAATACGAACATAGAACCAAACAAGCACACCATAATACATTACAATGCACACAACCATAACCATCATACACAAACCCAATAGAAAACAGGCTGGAATGCACATATTTATAACCCTTAGAGCACACATCGCATTGGAAAAAGTAAATACCACTGCTTAGAAAATAAAATAGAGCCACCAAACATAACATGCACATAACCACATACATGGTAGCACACAACCCTCGTAATATAGCATTCATGTGTAAGAATTGTAATAACAAACAAAAACCCAACAGAAACTGCCGTGCACATACAACGCCACAGGGAGCACACAACATCCGCAAGTATAGAGCAAACAAGATTACAAACCTCAGGAGGGGTAGCAACCTCAGCACCACTGCCCGGAAGACCCGAGCCTGACCCGACCGCCTCAGCACCCAATTCAGTCCCTTTACCAGCACCACTGGCCGGATCAGGCACAAACCCACAACCCCTCACAGCACCATCTCCCACAGTCTCATCACAAACCACCTATAACGAAAACACACAAGCACGTTACAAAAACCCCGAACTAAACAAACCAACCAAAAAATGATCAAAAATCAAAAGAACTAGAATAAAGGGCATAAGAAAAAGGTTACCGCATCAACAACATCAACACGCTCAGGAACTGGAGACGTATACTCAACATTAATATTCGCAACCATATCACCAATTGTATCCGTACACCTAGCACGAAAGCCACCATCCGCGAAAAGTTGGGTGAACCCAAGGCTAAAACTTGGAAGACCATCCAAGTCATCACGCTGTGAAAGTGCTTGAACCTCACGATCTAGATCATCCAGACGAGGCTGAATATTACGATACATACGCCGACAATGCTCCCCCTCCACATTCAAACCACGAGCCATCTTAAACAACGCACACAAACTACCAACCGAAGCTTCAAGAGCAGCAAACTCCTCAGCAACCACAAATTCAAAGGTCTAAATCAACAAAAAAAAAATACAAAACAGATTACAACAAAAGCGAGATGGGAAATGAATGCAAACAGACCTACAACCCAACCTTTTAAAGTTTGCAACTAACAGAAATGTACTCTACCACATTAAAAATTCCAAGAATATAGATTACCTTTGGACCATATTCAGGACCATCTCCAACCCCATCGACATCAGGAATAGGGGGCTCAAGCACTCCACGCCCAAACCCACCGGAACTAATCTCAGCACACTCACGAGCAGCAAGCAACTCTGATGTCCATCCTCTAAACGAAGGCACCAACCGGGGGACAGACCGCTCAAAAGGCAACACACGATCAACATACAAGAGCTACATCAAACACAGACCAAACTAAATACAAACGCAATTAAAAAAAAAAAACATAACAAACAAAGGAAAATAATTACATACCGCAACAAACTCCGCCGGCCCCACAAAGATTTTATGTCGCCCAGATTTCCAGGCATCCTGCGTCTCCACCAACGAATCCAGAACCAACTTACACCAATTTAGATCACGAACGCGGAGGACATCATCAAAACAATGGAAATACATCTGATTGGCATAACCGTTGCTCATGCAAGACACCAACATTGATACCACCAACATACAGAAATGTCGTTTAAACCAGACACTACCATCCACTTCATCAACAACCTTATCTGAAATCTGCGCGGCAGTCACGGTATGTTTCACCTTCTCAAATAACCCCCGCCAATGCCTCAACAAATTACTAATATCATGCCTCTCACGCTTCACCATCTCAATCTCACCACGCGGGAACCCCAACACCATCTCAACGTCCCGCTCAGTCACACCCAAAGATCTCCCACCCCCCAAGTCAAACACCCTCCTCTGCCCATCAAAATTCGTTAATAACCAATGCAACAAACGCGGAGGGCAATCGGACAACTTGAAATCCAAAAGGGCCCCAAACCCCAAACTTCTAATGGCATCCTTTTGTTGAGTTGACAAATCCTGAACCGCATCAACAAGCACAGCGGCCTGAGCCCGGACCTTAACACTTGGGAAATCCAACTCCACCTCGGAAGACGCCTCACCACCAGAGTGCTCCGAAGACGGCGAATCATCACCAGGAGCTTCATCAGTGGCATTCCAAAGCGGGTCTTGTTGCAACCTCGAAAGGAAAGCCAATGGAGGTGAAACAAAATCATCGTCACTCACACAGCTTTCAGCACCACCGGGAGCACACCGCGCCACCCTCAACTTCTTACCTAAAACAAACAACCACAATACCATCCAAACCATTTAACGCACGCAATGGAAAACAAAAAGCCACCCATCCACCCTTGCAAACAACACTGCCACGCACACAGCAACAACACACCACGCACAACAGATTTGTAAATATAACTCCTAACCACAACATACGAAGATAGACTAATCAAAACAACCCAACGCAGAACACAATAAGTAAACAAAGAAAAATACCAATAATCCGATTCTAACTCCCAACATCCGAAGCCCCATCACACCACTCATGCTAGGAAAAAAAAAATAGAATGCAAGTAAATCAACACTCCTACTGCTCACTCTATATTATACACCAGCAAAAATTATACTACCAAAACCAAACACCAACCACAAGAAAGCACAGATTCACACACTGAATAAAAGCACAATAAAATCATATGGATGATTGCCACGCACACAACACCAACACGCCACGCACAAGAGAAATAACAACAACAACTCCACACAATACAAATTATATATAACAAACACAATACTGCAACCGTACAATGTGAAATATAAATAACGAACCTCTATTATAGATGATGTCTTCTGTTTGTTTTGCATCTAGAATGACAAAATTGCATACAAAACTCACTCAGCACTCAGAATACAGTAATTACACAATTGTATAATGCCAACAAAACAAACTCCCAACCCCCCAAAACCACGCATAATACGGTAAAAAAAAAAAAGAAAAAAAGAAAAAAAAAAGACATAAACTCTACAACAGCACAAACTATCTTCTACACCTGCAAAATGAATCCAAGAGATTGACAACCCCTACAAAAATTCCTTGAATCCACAATATAATAAACCCCCAAATCGTGAGCACAATGCAAGAAACCCAAAATCCAAAAACCCCAGCCTCACAAACCGGCCAAAATCCGGCGAAAAAGTACCCGATTCTAACCCAGAAAATGCTACAATGCATACAAACACAGAAAAAAAAAACAAAAGAAAACAAAAAAAAAAAAAAAAGACCAAAAACAAAACGACCGGAAAAAAAAAAAAAAAACGATTACACACATACCTCGGCCGACAGCTCCATCCACAATATAATAAACCCCCAAATCGTGAGCACAATGCAAGAAACTCAAAATCCAAAAACCCTAGCCTCACAAACCGGCCAAAATCCGGCGAAAAAGAACCCGATTCTAACCCAGAAAATGCTACAATGCATACAAACACAGAAAAAAAAACAAAAGAAGACAAAAAAAAAAAAAAAAAAAAAGACCAAAAACAAAACGACCGGAAAAAAAAAAAAACGATTACAGACATACCTCGGCCGACAGCTCCCCCCGGTGGTCCCCGCCTCTTAGATGCACCGCGGTCCCCACCACTAACCATCGCTACGTGGAAGAGAAACTTCGCTTGAGGTCTGAGCAAGAGAAAGACGCGACTGGAGGCAGTGGACTAAATGCAAGGAGAGAGACGAGAAGAAGAAGCGGACAGTCGACAAAGTAGAAGCTTGCGCGTGGAAGTCTAAGACAAATTTGACTAGGTTAGAAACTAAAGAAAAAATACCACAATTACCCCTCTTGAATTAAAAAAAAACGCGTCTCCTTACCGTGAAAACAAATCCACACGCAAAACAATCACACCCATCCAACCTCTTAATCCAAAGGCTATTATTTGTCCACGGGTTTGTATCTTAAGAAGTGTTTTTACCTGAATGTAATCCTATATATATATATATATATATATATATGATAGGAGTTTTTAGGGGAATATATCTAGAATAGTAGTGATGTACCTATTTATGTATAAATGTTTGTTTAGGGGGGGTCCTTATCTTAGTGGTAAAGGGTCCTAAACAAGGTAAGGGGAGCTTGTGGTCTATTAGAGGGATAGTTTTAAGATACTTTGGGGACGCAACATATTTTTCCAAGGATAATTTCTAGATGACCACTTGTTTTAGGTTTCTACTGGTCTCACTCAGATTGAATTTCGGGTCGAAACTTAATACGCAATGTATCTGAGGGTTTAGATTTCTAGAAATAGAATTAGTCCCTAGAATTTCTATGTAACATATAAACAAGTCAATTATGAAGATAATTCGATTTTCATGTTCAAGCATTAGATTGTTATTTATAGGTTAAACACATAGGAAGTATCAAGGGAGACACACAGACGCACAATGGGTCAATAAAAAAACGAGAAATCAAGAAAACATACCAGACCAGTGGGCGCGAGGTGGGCGGTCGACCGCCTGTCAAGTCCCCACTGGAATGTGGCAGTGGGCACGTGGTGGGTGGTCGACCTCCTGCCAAGGCCCCACTAGAACATGGTTGTGAAGGAGGAATCACATCGGGAAAAGCCCCGAGAATGCACAATTCACTAGTACAAAAACAGTCATTCGCGTCCAAAGTAAAACATAATTCGCGTCCAAAGTAGCTGAGACGCAGTTGTCGGGGACGCTGATAGTATATACAATCAGCGTCCAAAGCTACTTTGGACGCGAAAAATGATAATTCGCGTCCAAAGTTGAAGAACTTTGGACGCGTATAGTATTTTTTTAAAAATAAATAAACACTATACGCGTCTAAAGTTCATGAACTTTGGACGCGTATAGCGTTTATTGTAAAAAAATACTATACGCGTCCAATGTTCTCTAACTTTGGACGCGAGTAGTAATTTTTTTAAAAAAAATCTTTTTTTCTTTTTATAAAACTATCAATATATTCCTGTACATTCCAGCATAAACTATCAATATATTCTTGAACTACCAAATAATATTAATCAATTTAAGATGTATACTACACACCAATTCTATCAACTACAACACACCAATCTAAAATTTCAATTCTAATAACATTTTACTACAAATAAACTATAAATTCTAAATGTTAACAATTAAAATATACTAGTTAAAGATACCACATAAAATATCCTCATGTGAATATGTGATACCACTATTAAAACCTTTATCAACCACATTTTTATGTACATTTTAACCTAGTAAGAATAGTCATATAAGCATGTATTTTTATCTGGTAGAAACAAAAGGATAAATTTACAAAGTAAATTGTGAAAAAAACATATAAGAATAACTATTACCAACTAATCTTTGTTGATTAAAAAACAATGCGAAATGACCAATTAGCCACAACTATTAAAGAATCGAATTTCAGGTATACATTAATTATACCTTCCCTATCTTGAATTAACCCAAGACCTTCCCTCGACATGCTTTGGCTATAGTTGAACATTTCCTGGACTAACTCTTCTGGAATCCCCGGAGCTGGATGTGTGATCCTGGAAGATAAACAGACCATTCAATAGAAGTAAAATAACGGAGAACTGCATATATTCACAAAATGCCACGACTGACAATTCCTTGATAAAAAAAGATAAGAATGAGATATATTTAGTATTTAATCAAATTTCGAGGGGAAAAATGTTGGTGGGCATTATTCATGCATCTAATTTCACTAATGACTCAAAACAAACATTTAGAGGAATATTATTATGCTTGCCTATAATCTTCCCTGCTTTACTTAAATGTTAGCAATTCTTAAATCTGAACAACTTAACTGGGATCAGATTGGATATAATGACTGAAGAACTCAAAAGATCACACTAAGTTAGAAATCTTTTTTCATAACTAAACAAGTTATAATCACAAGAATCAATAATTACTAATTGTATTAGGAAAGGGTCAAATCCCTTCTTTTTCTCTTCTTTATTCTCATCTTGTGGAGAGACTACTTGGCTACTTGCAGAATGCATTAAGCATACAATAGCCACTAACCAACAGATCAAAATGACCTTCCAAGAAATTAACATAGGATCGAACCCTGATGGTGAGGAGCATTGATTCTTTGGACTGAGAATATCGAGAAAGTATAGAACAGATACTACTTTGTAAAGAATCATGAGTGTTTCAAAAAAGAAAAAAAAAACATAAAAAGGAATCAACTTACTGGTCCAACAAGTGTGGAATGGCCCCAAGCCACATATCCTGCACCAGCATCTCGAGCGGGTGAACATGTTGCTACAAACAACTGCAAAAGATAATCATAAACATGTTGTCTATATATGGTATGCCTCATAAGTGTAGTCACATATATGTATAAATATATCTTTCCCATTTATGCATTGAGTTGGAGATTTGTTTGTTGGGTTCTCCAATCAAGACTCAAGAGCCATTTTTCATCAAATTTTCCCATCAATAAGTTGTTTTGCTTTTTCAATTTGAGGCCAGCCTCATTATTCCAACCAGATACTTAATGGGATGGAGAGAATTCAGATCAAGTTTATCTCAGATTGTAAAATGAAGACACATAAAGATGTATATGAGATACCTGATTATCTACAGCCCTGCAATAAGAATTTAGAAAACAGTCATCAGCAAGAAAATATATGTAATACCACTGAGTAGAGGGGTTGTATAAATGGCATAAAACAACTAACATCACAATATATTATGCGTTGCAAAACAGAGAACTTGGCAATGTGCAATAGTACAGTTGCAATTAAGAGGGGAACATCTTTAAATGAAAAATGTCATATTTACCTTGCTCTCTGCAGTAACTCCCAGTGGAGTGGTCCAGTAGACTCATGTTAAACGCACCAGGATAGCAGATCAAGTGAACACCTGATAATGCAAGAAAAAAAATTAGCAGCAACCACTAATTGTCAACCAGAGCATTGCATTCAAGTTATATTAGGATGAAAAGTCAGAAATTTAAAGAGGAAAGGTGAAATTGGAGAAGACGGGCCAATAAATATATTTGCAGTAAATGAAGTTTGCTTGTTAGAATATTTATTTTACAGGGGAAGTAAGACAAGCACTAGCATGTTATCGGACAAACTTATGCGAGAAAAAGTATGAACAGAGCATTTAAATGGTATTATGATAAACTTATGTGGAAAAATATTAAAAGTTTTGATATATATATATATATATATATATATATATATATATATATATATATATATAACAAGAGAAGTCCGTTGGTTATGGTATCAGAACATTTATCTTAAAAACAAACAAATAAATAAATAAAAAGTTCACAGAATGATGAACTAGCTTTCTAAACATAATGAAAGGCAATTAGAATGATTAGCTATCACAAGGAGTTGGACTGTAAAAGTTAATATTTTCTTGTTTTGGGTGAGTAGACCTACAGAAATTAAACACCACCCAGTGTGTAACAAACAACATGTTAATACTTCCTGCTAATATGAAACATTAAAGCCAATGGTAGAGGCATACACCATCCAATGACACTATGGATCAAGTAAAGTTTATTCTTCTTTTTGTGTGTAACTGAATGCTACTAATTTTTCCCAGATAAAAAGAAGCAGTGGGCAATCTGTTAAGAGGTGTGTTGAGAATAACATATCGATATGCATGAAGAATAGAGTATTCTAACTAAAACAAAGCAATAAATACAGTTATATGATTATCAAAGTGGAAAAGCATAAATATATGTGATATTACTAGAAACTATATGTTTGGTTATTAATAAAGCAGTATGAGCAGAATGGCTTTAAAGGAAAAGAAATGACCTCTTGCTGCATATAACGTAGCTAGCTCCTGAAAGCGAATATCATAACAAATGCCTATACCAATTCATCCAACCTCTGCAAAATATATAATGAGAATTAAATAAAATTATCTTTCATACCTAAGGAGAATCTTTTTTTGAGTAATAACAAGTTCAAATCTATAACTAAATAATAAAGTATGAGAATTACCAATGTCCACAATGGTAGGAGTCTGCCCGGCAGTGAGGGTCTTAGATGCCATAAAAGTTATTTTACCAGGAATATCAATATCAAAGAGGTGTATCTGTGAAGGAGAGATGTACCTCTGGAACAGCATCTCATAGACCACGTACAACAACCCCCTCAGCTACTCCATCCATCCCAGCGCCTCCTTCTTCTTCGGAGACTGTGGCCGCATGTAACACCCCGTGTTACGACCCCTAAAACCAATTAATCATTTAACCAATTGCCCAAAAAAAAATTAAATTACAATAATTAATTAGGAAAAGGCCCACCATAGTCCGTGGGCCCTCTTCTTTAAACCCAACCCCTAGTCCTAAAAGGAATAGAGTTAGCAAGCCTATA
This sequence comes from Ipomoea nil, assembly GCF_001879475.1. Taxonomy (NCBI): domain Eukaryota; kingdom Viridiplantae; phylum Streptophyta; class Magnoliopsida; order Solanales; family Convolvulaceae; genus Ipomoea; species Ipomoea nil. The sequence continues at coordinate 2,560,125 of NW_017618593.1, read as the reverse complement.
GTATTTGGACCCTAATTAGGACTCTTAGATATATAAATAGGGGACATAGGAGGCACCTAGAACCCCCACCACAATAATCTCTCACCACACCAAGAATTCCAAAAATTCCCCTAGGAGAAATCAAGAAAGAAGAAAGCTTAAAGAAAGACCCTTCATAGCCAAGTAATTAATTAAGGCTAAGAGGTAACCCATGTCTCAACAAAACCTATTTTCATAGCTATGATTCCCCTCTTAGGATTTCCCCCATATTCTTGTGTGTTGATGATTCGTTATAATGATCTTGGTAATTGGTGTTATGATTCCATGGGTAATCTTGATGATAAGAGGTTCTTGATGATTATATGGTGTTCTTGATGATTATACGATGTTCTTAATGTTTATATGATATTCCTATCGAATCTTGATATTAGAAGATGAATTGTGTTCTTGTTGATTTAAAAATAATTAGAACCCTAGGTTATATCGTGGAATTTGTATGGTATTATTCTTGGTAGATTGGGTGAGAATTTGTATGTTTGGGTGTTGATTATGTTTAGAAAAGCATGATAGGTTATGTGCCGTATGTTTCTTGATTTTGATCTGTTAATTGTCTACGTGTGTTATCAATTGCGTTTGAAAGTGTCTAAGCATGGTTTCGGGTTCCGCAAAGATTCCCGGGGCGTTTTTGATGAAAAAGAGTCAGTGGGGGTAGGTGGGGGTAGGGGACCCGCCACCTACCTGCGGCCTATTTGGGCAGTACCGGCAGCGGGCAGCTGCCCGCCGGGCACCCGCTGCACGGAGCCACGCCACCGGCGGGCAGCCGGCGGGTGAACCCTCACCCACCTGCTACCCGCTGGAAAATGCCCTACATCGGGTTTCCGACTTCCCCGTTTCATGTTTCCCCGACCCCCGTGGTGTCCCAACGGACTCCGTCTATCGTGCCTATGTCTAGTATGATATTTCGGGTACCGTTCGTAGGTTGTATGAGTCTTATATATTGCATGCTAGTTGAATTGGTATCCCGTTGACCTAGGTGAAAGAAGTATGAACCCCTTAGGATTATTCTTAGTATGTGAAGGATCACGCATAGGTTTTGTTATACGTTTTCTCCCCCTTCCCAATGTGTTAATGTGGGTTGCATGTGCTTGCTATGTGTTATGTGTGCATGATACCCCAATTTGGTTGCGATCAAATTGTTTATACGGGCAGTTGGATGGGTTGAGAACCATACTGACTGTTAACCAGGACGGTTGCGATCGGTCAGGTATATAAATATTATATAGGGCTGCGGTCCACCGTTTGGTTGCGATCAAACGTTTCTACATGAGCTGCGGTTCATATTTCCTGGCTACGGTAAGATGACATACTCTTGGGCTGCGGTCCACTGTTTGGTTGCGATCAAACTATGATGAGCAGCGGTTCATCGGTCGGTTGCGATCGACCCCTCCGTATTGCGATACGGGGCAGGGTTCTGCGGGGCCGTGTCAGAGCTATATGCGCTGACCCTCATGTATGGGCATGCGATTGGTCCTGTGACGCCAACAAAGTGTGCTATGTGATGAGATGTGGATGAGTTGTTGTTATGAGTGTCTTGGGAGGTGACTTTGGGATTTACGTTGGGAATCGTATATGTTGGGTTATGGATATTACTGTGCTTATCTTTATCTGCCTTGCCTGTTTCCCTATGCTTATGAAGTGTATATGCTTGATTATGACTGTTGTCTGTGCTAAGCTCTATCTGTTGAGTCTATTCCCTGTTTTAAAAGCTAGAGTCTCTTAGGATATATTTTCATGCTTCGAAATGGTTTTTCGTATAACTACGTATATATCTATATGTATTGTATTTCAACGCGTTGGAGGGGGTTACCAGCATCTCTCGCTGAACAGATATATTTGGCTTTCAGGCACAGACGAGTAGATCACTGGAGCGCGCTAGAAGCTTGGGGCGTAGATTAGATAGTTTTCCCTTTTTGGCCTGCGTGCCATGATTTTGTATTGATACTGATTGAGGTTTAGAATTTAGCATGTGCACCTGAGTTCTCTAGCTCGGTGTGGCATAACACTCCGTATTCTTATAAGCATTTTGGGATTTATGATCATTTACCCTTGTTACATAGTCTTTAAAAGTTTTTGAAATTTCGGGGTGTTACAGTTGGTATCAGAGCCTAAGTTTGACCCTAGGATAAGACTATTAAGACAGTCCTTAGGACATAGACTTGAACTTTAGGTACTTAGGGACATAGGATTCGGGAATCCTAGGACGCGCAGTGAGATTGTGAAACCTACACATAACCTCCCCTCACTTTATCCCTCCCCTATCTAAAGAGAACTTTTTCCCCCGCTTATCACATCGAAAGAAGAGCACTGAGCTCTAACTTAACGTTCTTATGAACATTGACCCAGAAAGACGATAGCATGGCGCCAAACAGAAGACAATCAAGGACTCCAGAACCCGCCACACACGACCCCCTGACCCAAACACTCCAACAACTAACGCAAGTCGCCCAGGCACTAAGCGACGTAGCTCTTCGCAACAACAGGCCCCCGCCTCCTCCATCAAACGCGAACTCAGACGTCGCCCAACAAGTTTCAAACCATCGACCACCCACGTTCTCAGGAGAAGAGGACCCCGTGATCCTGGAGGAATGGAACCGGACCCTCGACAAAATTCTAGGGTTAGTGGAATGCCCAGAAGAACGACGCGTGGAGATAGCCTCGTTCTACTTCGGACACGAGGCCGATCTCTGGTGGGTCCACGAGGGGCCCGCTTACCAACAAGAACCAGGGTTCAACTGGGAAAACCTCAAAATGCGACTACGAGAACGATTCTACCCAACACACGTAAAAGCATCCATGTACGAAGAGTTCCTCCATTTGAAACAAGGGACAACTACCGTCATGGAATACCATAAACGATTCCTCGAACTAGCACGCTTCGCGCTAGAACTAGTCCCCACCGAGGTGACCAAAATAGAGAGATTCGTATCAGGCCTCAACTTCGAAGCCCGAAAAGCACTAGTAGTAAGTAGACCTCGGACCCTCAACGAGGCTTACTCCAGTGCCGCAAATCTCTATCGAATCCAACTACTCCAACGAGGGGTTCAGGAATAGATACGTAAGAGAAACACCGGGGTTGGAGCGCCACCGGTGAAAAGGACGAGAAACGACACCAACACAAGACCAGGCAATCTGACCAACCAAAGGCCGCCCCTAGGGAACAGCGAAGCTAACGCAAGGAGCTTCTCTTGCCCAAAATGCAACAAATGCCATAGAGGTAAAGACTGCATGGGCAATCCCTGGCGATGCTTCAACTGCGGTGAAGAGGGGCACAAGGTCTTCCAGTGCACTCAACCCCAAAGGCCACGCCCCACCACCATGGGTCAACACGGGGGCACCACCCACCAAGGGAACTACGGCGCTCCTGGGAAAATATTTGTCATGAGCCGCACCCAGGTCGACCTCGGGAACGAGGGCAATCTCGAGGAGGGAACCTAACCCCAGAAGACGAGGACCACGCAAACCCCGCGGATGAAAACCAGGAAGACGATTTCTGTCTAGGATAAACCGGCAAAATTCATTGTAATCACCTTCGTAGTAAAACTACTTATTTAGCAATTACTTCGGAATTATTATGAATAAAAAACTAGATCGAAATTCGATCTTACTTACAGAGATGGAACCAAAGTTATATAACAAGCCAAGCCTCCCACCACTAGAAGACAAAAGAGGGAAAAAGACAAGGACCCCACCATCAAGAAAATCCTAGTGTTGCCAATGGGAATTGAACCCTTGACCTCCCACATGTAAAACCAAGGTCTTGACCACTAAGCTAAGAGTACTTCTTGAAACCTTAAAGGAACACTTTCTTCTTAAAGCCTTACAAGTCCCTAAAACCCCTAAAATCCCCAAATCAAAAACCCTCTTCTTCTTCTTCCTCTACCCCACTTTCTTCCCTTCCCATTCCATAACACAGCGTCGCCCCCCTCCCTCGACGTCGGAATTCCGAGACCACCGCCACCAGCGACCAAGTCACGACCGGCCGCCCAGGTCGTAACCACTGCACGCCGCCGCTGCCGCCGGAGGAAACCGCGACACCAGCACCGCCCGTCGCCCACCTGGACGCCGCCCGCTGCCGCACACCACCCGACGCCACCACAACGCCGTCACCCCCCCTCACCGAGCCAACGCCGGAACTCAGCTCGCCGTCACCTCCCTCGCAAACGGAGAAAACTTCCCGGCGGAAAACCAGCCGGAAAACGCGCCGGGGACCCACCGGAAAAGTGTCATCTACCCCAAAAATGCCGAAGAAACCCCTCGGGACCCGTACCCCAGAATGGAGCAACGCCGGCTACACCGTAATCAGAGGTAAAGCCCTTGAACCCGATCAATTTTCTCCGGAATTGGTTGATATGCTTAATCACCAAGGGATTTTGGATACGTATCTCACCATCAAGGGGGATACGTACCCCGAATTGGTAAAAGAATTCTATCAACATCTCGTAGCCACCAAACGGGGTGATAAGCTAGAAATCGCCACCAAGGTCCGCGGCAAGGAAATTATACTCTCCGAAGGCCGTTTGGCCAAGCTCTTGAAATTGACCACCACGGGTGTGTCAAACTACGACCGAAAAGGGTGGATTGATACCCAAAACATGGGGTACAAAGACTATCTCGGGTACCTACTCGGGAAAGAGGAGGGATTCACCTCGGCCACACGACCGAATAGAAAGTGGCTATCGGCGGAGCAAAAGATATTGGTTATGATTGTAACCGATAGCCTCTTGCCCACGAACAATAAGAGCAATGACGTGGGGAGTTTAGAGTGCACCTTTGCCTATCTCTTGAAGCACAAAATCAAGTTCAACCTACTGGCCCTCATGCTAAAACACATGGAATTTTGCAAGTCAAGCAACCGACTTAGCCTGCCCTACGGGATGATCCTAAGTTAGATCATGGAGAAAAAGGGGGTGGACCTAAGCCACACCGAGGTCAAGACTGTAAATGGCATGATTTTTAATGCCCAGAACCTCCGACGCAATGATATCTACTACACCGAGGGAGGACAATATGTCACCCTCGAGGAAATTTGTCTCAAACCCGAAGAGGAACGTAGGGAGTTGGTTGACCGATTGGACATCTCCAACAAAAAGCTCAAACGAGCAATGCAAGATTGTGGGGGTCTGGAGGGAAATGAGGATCAGGAGGATGATGACGAGCCTAACCCATCATTGCACCCACGATCGGGAGGGAACCCAAGGGAGTAAAACGAGAGCTCAATCAATGAGCGCATACTCGCACAACTCAACCGGAAAAACCAAATCATGGAGGAAGGGTTCTCATCCTTGATCCGGACGACACGCGCACTAGATCAGAGGGTGGCAGCAATCGAGGCCACCTTGGGCACTCGCGAGGCGTCCAGCTCAGGAGCAGGAAATCGAGGTAGACCCAAACTTTCCTATCACAACACCACCAGAAGTCCAGTCTACCCCAGCTAAGGCAAAACGCGGGGCCACATTCCTAACCAGGAGGCCAAGAAGCGGGATGTCGAGGGGTGAAAGAAAGGATTAACACACCGGGCTTCGGGGACGAAGCCCCTTGTAAGGGGGGGAGAGTGTAACACCCCGTGTTACGACCCCTAAAACCAATTAATCATTTAACCAATTGCCCAAAAGAAAGAATTAAATTACAATAATTAATTAGGAAAAGGCCCACCATAGTCCGTGGGCCCTCTTCTCTAAACCCAACCCCTAGTCCTAAAAGGAATAGAGTTAGCAAGCCTATAGTATTTGGACCCTAATTAGGACTCTTAGATATATAAATAGGGGACATAGGAGGCACCTAGAACCCCCACCACAATAATCTCTCACCACACCAAGAATTCCAAAAATTCCCCTAGGAGAAATCAAGAAAGAAGAAAGCTTAAAGAAAGACCCTTCATAGCCAAGTAATTAATTAAGGCTAAGAGGTAACCCATGTCTCAACAAAACCTATTTTCATAGCTATGATTCCCCTCTTAGGATTTCCCCCATATTCTTGTGTGTTGATGATTCGTTATAATGATCTTGGTAATTGATGTTATGATTCCATGGGTAATCTTGATGATAAGAGGTTCTTGATGATTATATGGTGTTCTTGGTGTTCTTGATGATTATACGATGTTCTTGATGTTTATATGATATTCCTACCGAATCTTGATATTAGAAGATGAATTGTGTTCTTGTTGATTTAAAAATAATTAGAACCCTAGGTTATATCGTGGAATTCGTATGGTATTATTCTTGGTAGATTGGGTGGGAATTTGTATGTTTGGGTGTTGATTATGTTTAGAAAGGCATGATAGGTTATGTGTCGTATGTTTCTCGATTTTGATCCGTTAATTGTCTACGTGTGTTATCAATTGCGTTTGAAAGTGTCTAAGCATGGTTTCGGGTTCCGCAAAGGTTCCCGGGGCGTTTTTGATGAAAAAGAGTCAATGGGGGGTAGGTGGGGGTAGGGGACCCGCCACTTACCCGCGGCCTATTTGGGCAACACCGGCAGTGGGCAGCTATGCTTATGAAGTGTATATGCTTGATTATGACTGTTGTCTGTGCTAAGCTCTATCTGTTGAGTCTATTCCCTGTTTTGAAAGCTAGAGTCTCTTAGGATATATCTTCATGCTTCGAAATGGTTTTTCGTATAACTACGTATATATCTATATGTATTGTATTTCAACGCGTTGGAGTGGGTTACCAGCATTTCTCGCTGAACAGATATATTTGGCTTTCAGGCATCGACGAGTAGATCACTGGAGTGCGCTAAAAGCTTGGGGCGTAGATTAGATAGTTTTCCCTTTCGGCCTGCGTGCCATGATTTTGTATTGATACTGATTGAGGTTTAGAATTTAGCCTGTTCACCTGAGTTCTCTAGCTCGGGTGTTGCATAACACTCCGTATTCTTATAAGCATTTTCGGATTTATGATCATTTACCTTTGTTACATAGTCTTTAAAAGTTTTTGAAATTTCAGGGTGTTACACCGCACATCTTCGCTTCCACTATCATCCTTTTTCACCCTTCCCCTTAAAAACTGAAACGTTTCAAAAAAAAAAATTGAAATAGAACCGAGAAATGAGAATCCAAATCCCTAAAGCCCAAACTAACATTAAACTAGGAACAAAAGGAAAAACTAATCTAAAACCCTAAATGTCACACTTTGCGACTTGCTTGCGGCGAGAACCTTACGGAGGCGACCTTGCGGCGTGGATCGGCGGCGGCGGGGCTGGAGACCGGTGGCGAAGGCCACAGCGCTGGAGACTGGCTGCGATGAAGTTGTGCGAGGAACGGCGGCGGCGAAGTTGTGCAAGGAACGGTGGTGGCCGCGACGAAGCGAAGGGAAGATTGAAATAGTCGGCGGCGGCGGGGGTAGATGTGGGGTATTTTGTGGTTTATGTATGTTCTGGAGAAGAGGATTGGGGCGGACAGTGGGAAGGGTTTTTGTTTTAAAATCCTAAAAATAGTCCAAGTCCAAAGTTGGGAATTTTGGACGCGAATGATGTCCGCATTCAATTATTCGTGTCCAAAGTTTGTAACTTTGGACGCGAATTATTTTTTAAAATAAAAAGTAAATTATAAAGTGGCAATTTAATTACGAAATTGCAACCGCACTGCACTTTAGGCGTCCAAAGTTTAAACTTTGGACGCAAATTATTAGATTTTATTGATATTTTTTGTACTAGTGATTATAAGTTTCAAGGAATTCCATACTTTATGTGAGCAACGAAAGGGGTTTGAATACATGGAAAACTCAAGGGATCACGTTATTATGATACTACAAAGGAATATGGGAGACTTCAACTAGATATCATAAGGATCCTACGCCCCATCCTTCCCCTTCTTAATTAATGCTATGTTCCCCATTAATTTCCCTCCATGCAACTCATGTAAGTACTTATCGGGCTATAAGTGAGTTAACTATATTGGTCAATTATGATTAGGACAAGTGAGCTCTTATAAGCCGAATGAAATTACTAATTGCAAGTTCCAAAATACTTTATCAAGTAACAGATATCCAAATAGCGCATGTTTGATCAAATAGTTAAACAATAATATGCAGTTCCTAACTTGGTCTAAAACCAATTAGGAACATATGCTTAGGCAATTAAACAAGTGTGGTAATCAAAGAGTGATAATCAACAAAGCAGGTAAAAGCATGCAAGGACATCACAGATTTCTAGGGTAAGTATCTTGAATGAAGAGTTAGTGTGTTGTACCCTTACCTTGATGTGATAAGCGAAGGGGGAAATTCTTTAAATTAGTGAGGGATAAAGTGAGGGGAGGTTATGTGATGATAGGTAGGCTCACAATCTCACCGTGCGTCCTAAGATTCCTAAATCCTATGTTCCTAAATACCTAGAGTTCAAGCCTAATGTCCTAAAGTCTGGTCTTACGAGTCTTATCCTAGGGTCAAACTTAGGCTCTGATACCAACTGTAACACCCCGAAATTTTGAAACTTTTAAAACTAATATGATAAAGGTAAATTCTCATTAAATCCCAAAACATAATATAATAGAGTACGGGGTGTTATGCCACACCTGAGCTAGAGAACTTAGGTGCACAGGCTAACTAACTAATATCCTGAATAATATAAATACATGAGCATGGCACGCAGGCCGAAAAGGGAAACTATCTACTCTACGCTCCAAATCTCTAGCGCGCTCCAGTGTCTACTCCTCTGTTCCTGAAAGCCAAATATATCTGTTCAGCGAGAGATGCTGGTAACCCACTCCAACGCGTTGAAATATAGTATAGATAGATATATATATAGATATACGAAAATCATTTCGAAGCAGAAAGATATATACTTAAGAGACACTAGTTTTAAAACCAGGAATAGACTCAGCAAATCGGGATAAGCACATCAGACAACAATAAGCAGTTAAGTAGAAATAACATTATAAGAAATACGCATTTACGGTCACAAGCCACTTCTCAATTCCAATCCACATCATCATCCAATCATCATTCATATCACATAATCATTGATGGCATCACGGGACCAATCGCATGCCCCGAACATGAGGGTTAATGCTTATAGCATTAACACGGCCCCGCAGCACCCTACCTCAGTACCGCGGTACGAGGGGAGTTGATCGCAACCAACCCTTTGAGAACCGCTGACGAACTCAACGTCGGATCACGATCCAACACACCGCTGACGCGCCTAGTCGGTGAACCGCGATCCCCTTTACAAGGGGGACTTACGACCCTACACACCGTTGATGCGCACAATCGGTGGACCGTAGCGGATCAAGCCCGACACACCGCTGAGCTAAACTCAGTCGGTGGGCAAAGATCCTCGGAGACTACGGTCCTACGTACCGATGTCCCACCACTCGGTGGATCGCAGCCAGCCGTAGCCCTACACACCGCCTGATTACTCAGGTCGGTGGACTACAGCCTTCCTCGGCTTGTTGGCCCTACACACCGCCTGGCGCGTCCAGGTCGGTGGGTCATATCACCGAGGCCCATGTGGACCTTTAGTCCTATACATAATCTCTATATAACTGACCGGTCTCTACCAGCCTGGTTAACAGTTGGGATGGTTCTCAGCCCATTCAACTGCCCGTATAGTGGACCTCAGTCCTATATCATATCAATATCCCTGACCGATCTTAACCGACCTGGTTAACAATTGGGATGGTTCTCAACCCATTCAACTGCCCGTATAGCCCAATTGATCTTAACCAAGTTGGGGTCATGCATCACGTAACACACAATAACACGTAATATCACATAATTCACATAGGGAGGGGGAGACATATAATTAAGCTTACTTGTGATCGTTCACATACAAAGAATAATTCCTAGGGGCTCATATAACTTCCACCTAGGTCCACGGGTTACCAATTCAACTAGCATGCAATTCCTAAGACTCGTTTAACCTATGAATGGTACCCGAAATTCCAAACTAGACTCAAGCACGACAAACGGGGTCCGTTGGGACACCATGGGGAACGGGGAACATCAAACGGGGAAGCCGGGGACCCGGGGTGGGGTATGGTGTAACACCCCAGATTTTCAAGACATTTTAAGCTTATATAATAAAGGTAATATCTCATTACATCCCAAAGTATATCATAAGTGTACGGGGTGCTATGCCACACCTGGGCTAGAGAACCCAGGTGCACAGGCTATCTAACTAATATCCATTGAACACAATGCATAACATGGCACGCAGGCCGAAAGGGAAACTACTCTACTTCTACGCTCCAGTTCTAGCGCGCTCCAGTGCTCTAGTCCTCTGTGCCTGAAAGCCAAATATATCTGTTCAGCGAGAGATGCTGGTAACCCACTCCAACGCGTTGAAATACAATACATATAGAGATATATATAGATATACGAAAACCATTTTGAGCATGAAGATATATCCTACGAACTCTAGCTTTAAAAACCGGGAATGACTCGACAGATAAGGCCAGACACAAGCAACAGTTATAACGAGCATATACAGTTCACAACAGATAAGGCAGATAAGGCAAAGCATAAACAATGATCATAACCCAACATGAACAATCCCCAATATAAATCCCATAGTCACATCCCCCAAGACACTCGTAATCACAACTCGTCCATGTCACAACACATAACGCAGTTTGTTGGCGCCACAGGACCAATCACATGCCCATACATGAGGGTCAGCGCATATAGCTCTGACACGGCCCCGCAGCACCCTGCCCCGTATCGCAACACGGAGGGGTCGATCGCAACCGACCGATGAACCGCAGCTCATCATAGTGTTTGATCGCAACCAAACAGTGGACCGCAGCCCAAGAGAATGTCATCTGACCGCAGCCAGGAAAAAGGACGAACCGCAGCTCGTATAGAAACGTTTGATCACAACCAAACGGTGGACCGCAGCCCAAGAGAATGTCATCTGACCGTAGCCAGGAAAAAGGACGAACCGCAGCTCGTATAGAAACGTTTGATCGCAACCAAACGGTGGACCGCAGCCCAAGAGTATCAATCTGACCGCAGCTAGCTTCTGAACCACAGCTCAGGATAACCAATCCGATCGCAACCGAATTGGGGTAACACACACATAACACATAGCAAGCACATGCAACCCACATTACACATTAGGAAGGGGGAGAGAACGTATAACAAAACCTATGCGTGATCCATCACTTACTAAGAATAGTCCTAAGGGGTTCATACTTCTTCCACCTAGGTCAACAGGATACCAATTCAACTAGCATGCAATATAATAGACCCATAAACCTACGAACGGTACCCGAAACATCAAACTAGACATAGGCACGATAAACGGAGTCCGTTGGGACACCACGGGGAATGGGGGACGTCAAACGGGGAAGCCGGGGTCCCGGGTAGGACGACTTTCCAGCGGGTAGCCGGTGGGTGGTGGGCCACCCGCTGGCTGCCCGCCGGTTTCTACTGTTCCGGGCAGCGGGTCGCCGGCGGGCAACTGCCCGCCCGCCGGCCACCCGCTGCCAGGCGGTGGTTTACGGCTATGGGTAGGTGGCGGGTCCCCTACCCCCCACCTACCCCCCACTGACTCCTTTCACACACTTTACGCCCCGGGAACCGTTATGGAACCCGAAACCATACTTAGACACTTTACAACACAATTAACGACAACCCGTAGACAATTAACGAATCAAATACGAGGAACGAACGGCACATAACCTATCATGCTTTTCTAAGTATAATCAACACCCAAACATGCGATTTCCCCACCCGATAATCCAAGAATAAGATCATACGATACAACCTAGGGTTCTAATCACTTTTATATCAACACGAATACGGTTCGTCTTCTAATTGCAAGATTCGGTAAGAATAACACATAATCATCAAGATCATCACCCAATTATCAAGAACAACACATAATCATCAGGAAATCCATATAATCATCAAGAATATCATAATTATCAAGAATCTCTCAATATCAAGATTATCAAGATCCCCCATTGGATCATCACATCAATCATCAACAATAATTATCACAAGTCATTAATACACAATAATATGGGGAAACCCTAAGGGGGAAATCATAGCTATGAAAATAGGTTTTGTTGAGATATGGGTTACCTCTTAGCCTTAATTAGTTCCTTGGCTATGAAGGGTATTTCTTTAAGCTTTCTTGCTTTCTTGCTTTCTTCTAGGGGAATTCTTGGAGCTCTCCTGGGGAGGTGGGGCGTTTAGGCGTGTGGGAAGTTCTAGGTGTCTCCTAAGTCCTTATTTATATATTTAGGAGTCCTAATTAGGAACTAATATTATAGGCTTGCTAATTCTATTCCTTTCGGAACTAAGGATTGGGTTTAGGGGTTGGGTTTATATATGAGGGCCCATGGACTATGGTGGGCCTTTTTCCCTAATTAATCATTATGATTTATTCCTTCTCTTGGGCTTATTGATTGATTAATTAAATGGTTTTAGGGGCCGTAACACGGGGTGTTACATATGGACCAGCGGGTAGCCGGTGGGTGGGCGTCACCCGCCGGCTACCCGCCGGAATTCACTGTTCCGGCAGTGGGTTGCCGGCGGGCAGGCAACTGCCCGGCGGCTACTCGCTGCCCGACGGTGTTTTCTGGGCAGTGGGTAGGTGGCGGGTTCCCCTACCCCCCACTGACTCCTTTACCATAATTTCGTCTCGGGGACCTTCATGGAACCCGAAACCATGCTTAGACACTTTTAAACGCAAATAACGACACCACGTAAGCAGTTAACGGATCAAAAAGCAAGAATCATGTAGGACTTTCCTATTACGATTTCTAATGTAAACAACACCCGAACATGCGAAATCCCACCCAAATATAATTCAATAATGTCACAATACAAATTCCCAATCCGACCTAGGGCTCTAATCCCAACCAAATCATCAAGAACATATTTTATCTTTAACATTAAGAAAATATAAAGATTCGTTAAGAATCATCACATCATAATCAAAAACTTCCTTTTAACATCAAGATCATCAAGATTATCAAGAAAGCATATAAATCATCTTATCAATCATCAATAACATAACATAATTATCATAGAAGAATTCAATCGAGACATAAGAATATAGAGGGAGGCCAAGGAAGGAGATTATAGTGAAGAAAATAGGTTTTGTTGAGACATGGGTTACCTCTTAGCCTTAATTAATCATCCCTTGGCTATTAAGGTTCTTCCCTAAGATTTCCATCCGTTTTGATCTCCATAGGCTTGGTGGTGGGGAGTCCGTTGGGAGTTCTTGTGTGGTGATATTTATTGTGGTGTGACTTCTAGGTGCCTCCTATGTCCTTATATATATATATATATATATATATATATATATATATGTATAGATATATATATGTATAGATATATATATATGTATATATATATATATATATATGTATATATATATATATGTATATATATATATATACATATATATATATCTATACATATATATATATATACATATATATATATATATATATACATATATATATATATATATATATATATATATATATATATATATATATATATTTATATATATATATATATATATATATTTAGGAGTCCAAATTAGGGTCTGAATGGTTATGGGTTTACTAATTCTATTGCTTATAGGATTAAGGACTTGTTTTAGGGATAAGGGTCCATGGTCCATGGTGGATCATATTAATTAATTAAAGAGAATCCTAACCATAATCTGAATAGTAAAGGTATACTTTCTTTATTCCTAATAGGCTTAGGACTCTAGTTTAGGCAAGGGTCCACGATCCGTGGTGGACCACCTTAATTAATTAAAGGGATTTCTAATCAAATTAAATCCTTTTTAATTATTATTAATAGAATTAATTAAATAATTAATTCGGGATTAAGGGCCGTAACACGGGGTGTTACAGCGGGTGCCCGGCGGCGTTACTTTCGGGCAGCGGGTAGGTGGCGGGTTCCCCTACCTCCCACTGACTCTTTATCAAGATACCCGTCCCGGGATCCTTTGTGAAACCCGAAACCATGCTTAGACACTTTTAAACGCAATTGATGACACCACGTAGACAATTAACGGATCATATAGCACATATCCTATCATGACTCCTAAGCATAATTAACACCCGAGCATGCGAATTCCCACCCAAATAAATCAAGAATAAAACAATACGAAATCCCCAATTTGGCCTAGGGCTCTAATCGTATTTAAATCATCAAATTCATAGTTCGTCTTTTAACATCAAGAAACGTCAAGATTCATCAAGAATATCACATAATCATCAAGAACCTCTTATCATAATCAAGATCATCAAGATAACACATAAAATCATCTCACAATCATCAAGATCATATCACCGATATCATAAACGATTCATCAAGACACTAGTGTGAGAGGAAGCCAAAGAAGATAATTATAGCAAGGAAAATAGGTTTTGTTGAGACATGGGTTACCTCTTAGCCTTAATTAATTTCCTTGGCTATGAAGGGTCTTTCTTTAAGATTCTTCTTTCTTGATTTCTCCTAGGGGAATTCTTGGAACTTCTTGTGTGATGAGAGATTATTGTGGTGTGGGTTCTAGGTGCCTCCTATGCCCCCTATTTATATACCTAAGAGTCCCAATTAGGGTCCAAATACAATGGGCTTGCTAATTCTATTCCTTATAGGACTGGGGGTTGGTTTTAGGGATGAGGGCACATGGACCATGGTGGGTCTTTTCCTAATTAATTACTGGAATTTGATTCTTTCTTTTGGGTAAATGATTAAATGATTAATTGGTTTTAGGGGTCGTAACACGGGGTGTTACACGGAGAGCGAGTCCAGGGTGGAGCTGTGGCAATCTCGTCTCCCTTCCTTCGCTTGTTGCTACCTTTATGTTGTTGTTGCCGCTTGCTAGTTGTTTTGTTGTCGCCTTGTGTGATCTTCCTTGTTGGCTAGTTGGGTTGAGTTGTTAGCTTTGTGGGTTGTTTTGCTAGGAGCTAGTTGTTTAGATCTTTGGTGTTAGTTAGAAAGTTGGTTGTTGTGTTTTGACCTTAGTGTTTGTTATGCTCAAAGAACTCCGTTTGTTATTTCTTTCAACCTTTCAATGCTATGATTTCTTGCTTGTATTTGGTATCTTTTGAATCCTTTAAGTTTTGACAAAAAGGATATTCTTGACACTCTTATCGCATTGTTGTTCCGTTTTACCGTGTTGTTTTTAATTCGTCGTACCCAAGCTTCGGGGACGAAGCTTCTTTTAAGGGGGAGAGGATGTGACACCCCGTAAATCCAAATTCTATTTAGGGACTAATTAAGCAATTAATCCTAATCCAATTGATAATTTATTCTTTAAATTCTTGAAAATTTAATAGTCAGGGACTAGTAATTGACTAGTCAACACAAGTCAATGAGTTGTACTCTAAGCTTTGAGAATAGTTCCCAAGTTCCCTTACACTTTTCCATCTTAGTAAGGGTAATGAAGACATTTCACCTCATGATTGTATTCCAAGATAACCTAGAGTTGCCTTTCATTCTTTCCCTTACACCTTCAAAACAAAAGCTCTTCCTTCTCTCTAGAAATTTAGCTAGCTTTTCATTCAAGCTAAGTTTGGGGTTTCCAAGATTCCACCTTTCCAACTCTTGAGCATCTAGGAGGGTAAGATCTATGTTACTTTTGTGTTTTTAGTGCTATCTTGTTAGGGGCTTTGAGAAGTGTTATAAGTGAAGGTTTAGTCTTCAAGAGGTAACCCATGCTTTACAAAATCTATTTTAGTTACCTATATGATGATTTCTTGGATTCTACATGTGATTTTTATGAAATGTGGGTTTTGATGCATTGTCTTGTGAAAATGCATATCTAGAGCTTGTTATTAGGTTTCTTGTATGCCATTGCTTGGCTATTCCTTTCATTCAAGTCATTTTGTTGTATTTGGTGAGATTTTGGATGTTTTGGACTTGAATTTGAGCTTGGTGTTGAAAATCCCCGAAGGGATATTTTTGTACAGGGTATTGTACCCGCGGGCGGAACGGCGGGTAGTGCACCACCCACCGCCCCACCCGCAGGGTACGAGTTATGAGGAACATGGTTCCCGCGGGCGGAACCATGGTTCGGGGTCCACCCAAAGCCCCACCTGCGGGTACAACATTGTGATTGTGTGGGGATTTGTTCCCCGTGATTCTTTTGGCTCGGTAATTAATGTTTTGACTTCCGATGTTCTTTTGTTGGGCTTTTGAGTGTCTTCTTGATGTTTCGTATGTCTAGAACTCTACTGTAGGATTCCATGTAGGTTTTGGTGTATTGAATCGTGCTAAGTGTTCAGCCTTGTGATTCGTTGAACCATGATGAGTCTTGTGTGTTCTTCGGAACTATGTTTAGTTTACCCGTTTGATGAGCATGCTAGTTTGGTGTTTAAATGCTAGCGTGTGTGGTTTGTTCTTTCCTATTGTGGATGATGACTTGTGTTTCATCGTTGTTGTCGGATTGTGGTCTTTTCCTTGTTGAGTATGGTTTCATATCTTCATTCCGATCCGTTGATTGATTCCTACGATGGTGTTATGTGTGTGGCTGTACCTGGATTGCACGATTAATGGAATGGGACATTAGTCACCAAGGTACGGCAATGGTCGTCGTGGTGGCCATGACGTGATTATAGAGTTTGTGACCTGTGTGTAAGGTTCACGTGTTCTTGGGTGGCTATGGCCAAGCGTGTGAACGGTACCCTCGTGTAGTATGAAATCGGTGGATATGTTGGAGATTGTCAGACAGGGGACGACGGTCCTCGGAGGCATAAGGTTGGACTTGGATGTACAGGGGTCCTGGAGGTAATGGTTAGAACTAGCTATATGGTTGGGGTAGCCATAAGGTTGGAACCGGGCATAAGGAAGGATTATTGTATTCGTGATGTGTGATGTCACGACGGCATGTGTTGCCGATGTGTGTTTCTCTATTCGTGACGAGTAATGTCACGAAGGCATGTGTTGTCAATGTGTGTCTCTTTATTCTCGTTGAGCATGTCGGATTATATTCTACTGAGTTGTGGTAGAATACGCCTTGAGCCTTACTTGTGTTGTCGTTGTTACATCTTGATGTGTCTTGGGATGTGTTTCCCCTCCTTCTTATTGTGAGTGATATACAGTCTTCTGGTTGACTTCTATCTTTGGCTTTGAACTTATATATACCGTATTCCGTTTAAAAATTGATTTTGTATATCCTATCTATATATGATACTTAACGTGTATTGATGGGTTACCAGCATCATTCGCTGACCGGGCGTCGTCTCATTTATTTATGTGCTTTTCAGGTCCCGAGTAGTGGCGAGCGCGATATAGAGATGGCTAGTGTAGTTGTAACACCCCAGATTTTCAAGACATTTAAAACTTATATAACAAGGATAACATCTCATTAAATCCCAAAGTATAACATAAGCGTACGGGGTGCTATGCCACACCTGGGCTAGAGAACCCAGCTGCACAGGCTGTCTAACTAATATCCTCCGAAATATAAATGCATAACATGGCACGCAGGCCGAAAGGGGAACTACTCTACTTCTACGTTCCAGTCTAGCGCGCTCCAGTGCTCTAATCCTCTATGCCTGAAAGCCAAATATATCTGTTTAGCGAGAGATGCTGGTAACCCACTCCAACGCGTTGAAATACAATACATATAGAGATATATATAGATATACGAAAACCATTTTGAGCATGAAGATATATCCTACGAACTCTAGCTTTTAAAACCGGGAAGGACTCGACAGATAAGGCTAGACACAAGCAACAGTTATAACGAGCGTATACAATGGGCAAGGCAGATAAAGCTGCACAATTAATAATCATAACCCAACATAAACAATCCCCAGCATAAATCCCATAGTCACATCCCCCCAAGATACCCATAATCACCACTCATCCATATCTCATCACATAGCACACTTTGTTGGCGCCACAGGACCAATCGCATGCCCATACATGAGGGTCAGCGCATATAGCTCTGACACGGCCCCGCAGCACCCAGCCCCGTATCGCAACACGGAGGGGTCGATCGCAACCGACTGATGAACCGCAGCTCATCATAATGTTTGATCGCAACCAAACAGTGGACCGCAGCCCAAGAGGATGTCATCTGACCGTAGCCAGGAAATATGAACCGCAGCTCATGTAGAAACGTTTGATTGCAACCAAACGGTAGACCGTAGCCCAAGGGTGTAAATCTGACCGCAGCCAGCTTCTGAACCGCAGCTCAGGAATAACCAATCCGATCGCAACCGAATTGGGGTGTCATGCACACATAACACATAGCAAGCACATGCAACCCACATTAACACATTGGGAAGGGGAGAAAGCGTATAACAAAACCTATGCGTGATCCTTCACATACTAAGAATGGTCCTAAGGGGTTCATACTTCTTCCACCTAGGTCAACGGGATACCAATTTGACTAGCATGCAATATATAAGACTCATAAACCTACGAACGATACCCGAAACATCAAACTAGACACGACACGATGAACGGAGTCCGTTGGGACACCACGGGGATCGGGGAAACATCAAACGGGGAAGCCGGGGTGCCGAATGGGGGAGATTTCCAGCGGGTAGCCGGTGGGTGGGGGGGCCACCCGCCGGTAAGCACTGATCCGTGCAGCGGGTCGCCGACGGGCAGCTGCCCGCCCGCCGGCTGCCCGCTGCCGGAGTCGTCCCATCTGGCCGTGGGTAGGTGGCGGGTCCCCTACCTCCCACTGACTCTTTACACACAAAACGCCCCGGGAACCATTGTGGAACCCGAAACCATGCTTAGACACTTTACAACGCAATTAACGATCAATACGTAGACAATTAACGGATCAAATACGAGAAACGTACGACACATAACCTATCATGCTTTTCTAAACATAATCGACACCCAAACATGCGATTTCCCCACCCGATACACCAAGAATAATATCATACGATACAACCTAGGGTTCTAATCACTTTTATATCAACAAGAATACGATTCGTCTTCTAATTACAAGATTCGGTAAGAATATCACATAAGCATTAAGAATGCCACACAATTATCAAGAACGACATATAAACATCAAGAACTCCACATAATCACCAATAACACCATAATTATCAAGAATCTCCCAATATCAAGATCACCCATGGAATTATCCCATCAATCATCAATAATAATATCACAAATCATCAATACACAATAACATGGGGAAATCCTACGGGGGAAATCATAGCTATGAAAATAGGTTTTGTTGAGACATGGGTTACCTCTTAGCCTTAATTAATTCCTTGGCTATGAAGGGTCTTTCTTTAAGCTTTCTTGCTTTCTTGATTTCTTCTAAGGGGATTCTTGGAGCTCTTTTGGGGTGGTGGGGCGTTATTCTTGTGGGAGTTCTAGGTGCCTTCTAGATTCCCTATTTATATATCTAAGGGTCTTATTTAGGGTCTAATCCTTTTAGGACTAGGGGTTGGGTTTAGGGATGAGGGCCCATGGACTATGGTGGGCCTTTTTCTCTAATTAATTATTATAATTTATTCTTTCTCTTGGGCTATGGGTTAATTAATTAATTGGTTTTAGGGGCCGTAACACGGGGTGTTACACTCTCCCCCCCTTACGAGGGGCTTCGTCCCCGAAGCCCGGTGCGTTAATCCATTCTTTCACCCCCTAGGCATTCCGCATCTTGGCCTCCCGGTT
Source organism: Ipomoea nil (assembly GCF_001879475.1). Taxonomy (NCBI): domain Eukaryota; kingdom Viridiplantae; phylum Streptophyta; class Magnoliopsida; order Solanales; family Convolvulaceae; genus Ipomoea; species Ipomoea nil. Next base: position 2,540,515 of record NW_017618593.1, on the reverse strand, counting down.
AGGAATGTGGCCCCACGTTTCGCCTTAGCTGGGGTAGACTGGATTTCTGGTGGTGTTGTGATAGAAAGGTTTTGGGTCTACCTCGGTCTCCTGCTCCTGAGCTGGACGTCCCGCGAGTGCCCAAGGTGGCCTCGATTGCTGCCACCCTCTAATATAGTGCGCGTGTCGTACGGATCAATGATGAGAACCCTTCCTCCATGATTTGGTTTTGCCGGTTGAGCTGTGCGAGTATGCGTTCATTGATTGAGCCCTCGTTTTGCTCCCTTGGGTTCCCTCCTGATCGTGGTTGCACCGACGGGTTGGGTTCGTCATCCTCCTCCTGGTCCTCATTTCCCTCCAGGATTCCACAATCTTGCATTGCTCGTTTGAGCTTCTTGTTGGAAATGTCTAATTGGTCGACCAATTCTCTTCGTTCATCCTCGGGTTTTTGGCAAATTTCTTCGAGGGTGAGGTAATGTCCTCCCTCGGTGTAGTAGATATCATTGCGGCGTAGGTTCTGGGCGTTAAAGACCATGCCATTTGCGGTCTTGACCTCGGTGTGGCTTAGGTCCACCCCCTTTTTCTCCATGATCCAACTTAGGATCATCCCGTAGGGTAGGCTAAGCCGGTTGCTTGATTTGCAAAACTCCATGTGTTTTAGCATGAGGGCCGGCAGGTTGAACTTGATTTTGTGTTTCAAGAAGTAGGCAAAGGTGCACTCTAAACTCCCCACGTCCTTGCTTTTATTGTTCGTGGGTAGGAGGCTATCGGTTACAATCATAACCAATATCTTTTGTTCCGCCGATAGCCACTTTCTATTTGGTTGTGTGGCCGAGGTGAATCCTTCCTCTTTCCCGAGTAGGTACCCGAGGTAGTCTTTGTACCCCGTGTTTTGGGTATCAATCCACCCCTTTCGGTCATAGCTTGACACACCTGTGGTGGTCAATTTCAAATGCTTGGCCAAACGGCCTTCGGAGAGTATGATTTCCTTGCCGCGGACCTTGGTGGTGATTTCTAGCTTATCACCCCGTTTGGTGGCTTCAAGATGTTGATAGAATTCTTTCACCAATTCGGGTACGTATCCCCCTAGATGGCGAGATACGTATCCAAAAGCCCTTGGTGATTAAGCATATCAACCACTTCCGGAGAAAATTGGTCGGGTTCAAGGGCTTTACCTCCGATCACGGTGTAATCGGCGTTGTTCCATTCCGGGGTGCGGGTTCCGAGGGGTTTCTTCGGCATTTCGATAGGCGACACTTTTCCGGCGACTTTTTCCAGCGGGGATTTCTTTAGCTGCTTGCGAGGGCGGTAACGGTGGGCGGAGTGCAGGTGACGGCTCGGCGAGGCGGTGCAGGTCTCCGGTGGCGTGGGGTGTTGGTGGCAGCGGGTGGAGCTTGGGCAGGTGGCCGGCGGCGTTTTGGGCGTCGCGGGCGATCTCCGGCGGAGCGGCTGGGTGGTGGCGCGGCGGCGCTAGGCTGGCGGGAGGTGGTCGAACGGCGACGCCGTTCGGCTGGTGGTGTCGCGTGTGGCTGGTGGTTTTTCCGAGTAGGGGGTGGTGAGGTGCGTGATAGGGGGAAGGGGAGGAAGTGGGGAAGAAGAAGGAGAGGAGGAAGAAGAAGGGTTTTTTTGATTTGGCGGTTTTGTGGGTTTTAGGGATTTGGAGGGGTTTATCAAGGGAGTGTTCCCTTGAGATTTCAAGAAGCACTCATAGCCTAGTGGTTAAGAACTTTGTCTTATAAGTGGGAGGTCTAGAGTTCAATCCCCATTAGTAACATTAGGCATTTCTTGATGGTGTGGTCGTTGTCTTTTTCCTTCTTTTGTCCTTTAGTGGGGGAAGGTTTGGGTTGTTATATAGTTTGTGGTTTCGTCTTTATAAGCAGGATCGAATTTTAATCGAATCTTTTATTTATAAAATTCCGAAGTAATCGCTAAATAAGTAGTTTTTACTATGAAGGTGATTACAAGGAATTGCCGGTTTATCCTAGACAGAATTCGTCTTCTTGATTTTCTCTTGCGGGGTTTGCTTGATCCTCGTCTTTTGGGGTTAGGTTCCCCTCCTCGAGGTTGCTCTCGTTCCCGAGGTCGGCTTGAGTGCGGCTCATGATGAATATTTTCCCGGGAGCGCCATAGTTCCCTTGGTGGGTGGTGCCTCCGTGTTAACCTGTGGTGGTGGGGTGTGGCCTTTGGGGTTGAACACACTGGAAGGCTTTGTGCCCTTCTTCTCCGCAGTTGAAGCATCGCCAGGGATTGCCCATGCAATCTTTCCCTCTATGGCTTTTGTTGCATTTTGGGCAAGGGAAGCTCCTTGGGTTTGCTTCATTGTTCCCTATGGACGGTCTTTGGTTGGTCAGGTTGCTTGGTCTTGTGTTGGTGTCGTTCCTTGTCCTTTTTACCGGTGGTGCTCCCCCTCCGGTATTCCTTTTTCGTATCTGTTCCTGAACCCCGCGCTGGAGTAGTTGGATTCTATAGAGATTGGCGGCACTGGAGTAAGCCTCATTGAGAGTCCGAGGTCGGCTTACCACTAGTGCTTTCCAGGCTTCGAAGTTGAGGCCCGAGACGAATCTTTCTATCTTGGTTACTTCGGCTGGGATTAGCTCTGGTGCGAAGCGCGCCAGTTCGAGGAATCTCTTGTGGTATTCCATGACGGTGGCTGTCCCTTGTTTCAGATGGAGGAACTCTTCGTACATGGATGCTTTCACGTGTGTTGGGTAGAATCGTTCTTGTAGTCGTGTTTTGAGGTTTTCCCAGTTGAACCCTGGTTCTTGTTGGTAAGCGGGACCCTCATGGATCCACCAAAGATCGGCCTCGTGTCCGAAGTAGAACGAGGCTATCTCTATGAGACTTTCTTCTGGGCATTCCACTAACCTGAGTATCTTGTCGAGGGCCCGGATCCATTCCTCCAGGATCACGGGGTCCTCTTCTCCTGAGAACATGGGCGGTCGATGGTTTGAAACTTGTCGGGCGACGTCTGAGTTCGTGTTTGATGGAGGAGGCGGGGGCCTGTCGTTGCGAAGAGCTACGTCGCTTAGTGCCTGGGCGACTTGCGTTAGTTGTTGCAGTGTTTGGGTCAGGGGGTCGTGTGTGGTGGGTTCCGGAGTCCTCGATTGTCTTCTGTTGGGTGCCATGCTGTCGTTTTTCTGAGTCAATGTTTTATAAGAACATTAAATTAGAGCTTGGCGTCTTTGTTTGACGTGAAAAGCGGAAAAAGGTTTTCTTTAGACAAGGAAGGAATGAAGTGAGGGGGTTTATGTGTAGGTTTCACAATCTCACCGCGCGTCCTAAAATTCCAGTGTCCTATGTTCCTAAATACCTAGAGTTCAAGCCTAATGTCCTAAAGTCCGGCTTTAAGAGACTTATCCTAGGGTCAAACTTAGGCTCTGATACCAACTGTAACACCCCAGATTTTCAAGACATTTAAAACTTATATAACAAGGATAACATCTCATTAAATCCCAAAGTAAAACATAAGTGTACGGGGTGCTATGCCACACCTGGGCTAGAGAACCCAGGTGAACAGGCTGTCTAACTAATATCCTCCGAAATATAAATGCATAACATGGCACGCAGGCCGAAAGGGGAACTACTCTACTTCTACGTTCCAGTCTAGCGCGCTCCAGTGCTCTAATCCTCTGTGCCTGAAAGCCAAATATATCTGTTCAGCGAGAGATGCTGGAAACCCACTCCAACGCGTTGAAATACAATACATATAGAGATATATATAGATATACGAAAACCATTTTGAGCATGAAGATATATCCTACGAACTCTAGCTTTTCAAACCGGGAAGGACTCAACAGATAAGGTTAGACACAAGCAACAGTTATAACGAGCGTATACAATGGGCAAGGCAGATAAAGCTGAGCACAATTAATAATCATAACCCATCATAAACAATCCCTAGCATAAATCCCATAGTCACATCCCCCCAAGATACCCATAATCACCACTCATCCATATCTCATCACATAGCACACTTTGTTGGCGCCACAGGACCAATCGCATGCCAATACATGAGGGTCAGTGCATATAGCTCTGACACGGCCCCGCAGCACCTTGCCCCGTATCGCAACACGGAGGGGTCGATCGCAACCGACCGATGAACCGCAGCTCATCATAATGTTTGATCGCAACCAAACAGTGGACCGCAGCCCAAGAGAATGTCATCTGACCGCAGCCAGGAAATATGAACCGCAGCACATGTAGAAACGTTTGATCGCAACCAAACGGTGGACCGCAGCCCAAGGGTGTAAATCTGACCGCAGCCAGCTTCTGAACCGCAACTCAGGAATAACCAATCCGATCGCAACCGAATTGGGGTGTCATGCACACATAACACATAGCAAGCACATGCAACCCACATTAACACATTGGGAAGGGGAGAAAGCGTATAACATAACCTATGCGTGATCCTTCACATACTAAGAATGGTCCTAAGGGGTTCATACTTCTTCCACCTAGGTCAACGGGATACCAATTCAACTAGCATGCAATATATAAGACTCATAAACCTACGAACGGTACCGGAAACATCAAACTAGACACGGCACGATGAACGGAGTCCGTTGGGACACCACGGGAATCGGGGAAACATCAAACGGGGAAGCCGGGGTCCCGAATGGGGGAGATTTCCAGCGGGTAGCCGGTGGGTGGGGGGGCCACCCGCCGGCTGCCCGCCGGTAAGCACTGTTCCGGACAGAGGGTCGCCGGCGGGCAGCTGCCCGCCCGCCGGCTGCCCGCTGCCGGAGTCGTCCCTTCAGGCCGTGGGTAGGTGGCGGGTCCCCTACCCCCCACCTACCCCCTTCTGAGTCTTTACACACAAAACGCCCCGGGAACCATTGTGGAACCCGAAACCATGCTTAGACACTTTACAACGCAATTAACGATCAACACGTAGACAATTAATGGATCAAATACGAGAAACGTACGGCACATAACCTATCATGCTTTTCTAAACATAATCGACACCCAAACATGCGATTTCCCCACCCGATACACCAAGAATAATATCATACGAAACAACCTAGGGTTCTAATCACTTTTATACCAACAAGAATACGATTCGTCTTCTAATTACAAGATTCGGTAAGAATATCACATAAGCATCAAGAATGCCACACAATTATCAAGAACGACATATAAACATCAAGAACTCCACATAATCACCAAGAACACCATAATTATCAAGAATCTCCCAATATCAAGATCACCCATGGAATTATCCCATCAATCATCAATAATAATATCACAAATCATCAATACACAATAACATGGGGAAATCCTACGGGGGAAATCATAGCTATGAAAATAGGTTTTGTTGAGACATGGGTTACCTCTTAGCCTTAATTAATTCCTTGGCTATGAAGGGTCTTTCTTTAAGCTTTCTTGCTTTCTTGATTTCTTCTAAGGGGATTCTTGGAGCTCTTTTGGGGTGGTGGGGCGTTATTCTTGTGGGAGTTCTAGGTGCCTTCTAGGTTCCCTATTTATATATCTAAGGGTCTTATTTACGGTCTAATCCTTTTAGGACTAGGGGTTGGGTTTAGGGATGAGGGCCCATGGACTATGGTGGGCCTTTTTCTCTAATTAATTATTATAATTTATTCTTTCTATTGGGCTATGGGTTAATTAATTAATTGGTTTTAGGGGCCGTAACTCGGGGTGTTACACTCTCCCCCCCTTACGAGGGGCTTCGTCCCCGAAGCCCGGTGCGTTAATCCATTCTTTCACCCCCTAGGCATTCCGCATCTTGGCCTCCCGGTTAGGAATGTGGCCCCACGTTTCGCCTTAGCTGGGGTAGACTGGATTTCTGGTGGTGTTGTGATAGAAAGGTTTTGGGTCTACCTCGGTCTCCTGCTCCTGAGCTGGACGTCCCGCGAGTGCCCAAGGTGGCCTCGATTGCTGCCACCTTCTGATCTAGTGCGCGTGTCGTACGGATCAAGGATGAGAACCCTTCCTCCATGATTTGGTTTTGCCGGTTGAGCTGTGCGAGTATGCGTTCATTGATTGAGCCCTCGTTTTGCTCCCTTGGGTTCCCTCCTGATCGTGGTTGCACCGACGGGTTGGGTTCGTCATCCTCCTCCTGGTCCTCATTTCCCTCCAGGATTCCACAATCTTGCATTGCTCGTTTGAGCTTCTTGTTGGAAATGTCTAATTGGTCGACCAATTCTCTTCGTTCATCCTCGGGTTTTTGGCAAATTTCTTCGAGGGTGAGGTAATGTCCTCCATCGGTGTAGTAGATATCATTGCGGCGTAGGTTCTGGGCGTTAAAGACCATGCCATTTGCGGTCTTGACCTCGGTGTGGCTTAGGTCCACCCCCTTTTTCTCCATGATCCAACTTAGGATCATCCCGTAGCATAGGCTAAGCCGGTTGATTGATTTGCAAAACTCCATGTGTTTTAGCATGAGGGCCGGCAGGTTGAACTTGATTTTGTGTTTCAAGAAGTAGGCAAAGGTGCACTCTAAACTCCCCACGTCCTTGCTTTTATTGTTCGTGGGCAGGAGGCTATCGGTTACAATCATAACCAATATCTTTTGTTCCGCCGATAGCCACTTTCTATTCGGTCGTGTGGCCGAGGTGAATCCTTCCTCTTTCCCGAGTAGGTACCCGAGGTAGTCTTTGTACCCCGTGTTTTGGGTATCAATCCACCCCTTTCGGTCATAGCTTGACACACCTGTGGTGGTCAATTTCAAAAGCTTGGCCAAACGGCCTTCGGAGAGTATGATTTCTTTGCCGCGGACATTGGTGGTGATTTCTAGCTTATCACCCTGTTTGGTGGCTTCAAGATGTTGATAGAATTCTTTCACCAATTCGGGGTACGTATCCCCCTTGATGGCGAGATACGTATCCAAAAGCCCTTGGTGATTAAGCATATCAACCAATTCCGGAGAAAATTGGTCGGGTTCAAGGGCTTTACCTCCGATCACAGTGTAATCGGCGTTGTTCCATTCAAGGGTGCGGGTTCCGAGGGGTTTCTTCAGCATTTCGATAGGCGACACTTTCCGGCGACTTTTTCCGGCGGGTCTCCGGCGGGGATTTCTTTCGCTGCTTGCGAGGGCGGTAACGGTGGGCGGAGTCCAGGCGACGGCTCGGCGAGGCGGTGCAGGTCTCCGGTGGCGTGGGGTGCTGGTGGCAGCGGGTGGAGCTTGGGCAGGTGGTGGGCGGCGTTTTGGGCGTCGCGGGCGATCTCCGGCGGAGCGGCTGGGTGGTGGCGCGGCGGCGCTTGGCTGGCGGGAGGTGGTCGGACGGCGACGGCGTTCGGCTGGTGGTGTCGCGGGTGGCTGGTGGTTTTTCCGAGTAGGGGGGAGGTGAGGTGCGTGATAGGGGGAAGGGGAGGAAGTGGGGAAGAAGAATGAGAGGAGGAAGAAGAAGGGTTTTTTTGATTTGGCGGTTTTGTGGGTTTTAGGGATTTGGAGGGGTTTATCAAGGGAGTGTTCCCTTGAGATTTCAAGAAGCACTCATAGCTTAGTGGTTAAGAACTTTGTCTTATAAGTGGGAGGTCTAGAGTTCAATCCCCATTGGGAACATTAGGCATTTCTTGATGGTGTGATTGTTGTCTTTTTCCTTCTTTTGTCCTTTAGTGGGGGAAGGTTTGGGTTGTTATATAGTTTGTGGTTTCGTCTTTATAAGCAGGATCGAATTTTAATCGAATCTTTTTTTTTTTTAAATTTCGAAGTAATCGCTAAATAAGTAGTTTTTACTATGAAGGTGATTACAAGGAATTGCCGGTTTATCCTAGACAGAATTCGTCTTCTTGATTTTCTCTTGCGGGGTTTGTGTGATCCTCGTCTTCTGGGGTTAGGTTCCCGTCCTCGAGGTTGCTCTCGTTCCCGAGGTCGGCTTGAGTGCGGCTCATGATGAATATTTTCCCGGGAGCGCCGTAGTTCCCTTGGTGGGTGGTGCCTCCATGTTAACCTGTGGTGGTGGGGTGTGGCCTTTGGGGTTGAACGCACTGGAAGGCCTTGTGCCCTTCTTCTCCGCAGTTGAAGCATCGCCAGGGATTGCCCATGCAATCTTTCCCTCTATGGCTTTTGTTGGATTTTGGGCAAGGGAAGCTCCTTGGGTTTGCTTCATTGTTCCCTAGGGACGGTCTTTGGTTGGTCAGGTTGCTTGGTCTTGTGTTGGTGTCGTTCCTTGTCCTTTTTACCGGTGGTGCTCCCCCTTCGGTATTCCTTTTTCGTATCTGTTCCTGAACCCCGCGCTGGAGTAGTTGGATTCTATAGAGATTGGCGGCACTGGAGTAAGCCTCGTTGAGAGTCCGAGGTCGGCTTACCACTAGTGCTTTTCGGGCTTTGAAGTTGAGGCCCGAGACGAATCTTTCTATCTTGGTTACTTCGGTGGGGATTAGCTCTGGTGCGAAGCGCGCCAGTTTGAGGAATCTCTTGTGGTATTCCATGACGGTGGCTGTCCCTTGTTTCAGATGGAGGAACTCTTCGTACATGGATGCTTTCACGTGTGTTGGGTAGAATCATTCTCGTAGTCGTGTTTTGAGGTTTTCCTAGTTGAACCCTGGTTCTTGTTGGTAAGCGGGACCCTCGTGGATCCACCAAAGATCGACCTCGTGTCCGAAGTAGAACGAGGCTATCTCCACGCGACGTTCTTCTGGGCATTCCACTAACCCGAGTATCTTGTCGAGGGCCCGGATCCATTCCTCCAGGATCACGGGGTCCTCTTCTCCTGAGAACGTGGGCGGTCGATGGTTTGAAACTTGTCGGGCGACGTCTGAGTTCGCGTTTGATGGAGGAGGCGGGGGCCTGTTGTTGCGAAGAGCTACGTCGCTTAGTGCCTGGGCGACTTGCGTTAGTTGTTGCAGTGTTTGGGTCAGGGGGTCGTGTGTGGTGGGTTCCGGAGTCCTCGATTGTCTTCTGTTGGGTGCCATGCTGTCGTTTTTCTGAGTCAATGTTTTATAAGAACATTAAATTAGAGCTTGGCGTCTTTCTTTGACGTGATAAGCGGAGGAAGGTTTTCTTTAGACAAGGAAGGAATGAAGTGAGGGGGTTTATGTGTAGGTTTCACAATCTCACCGCGCGTCCTAAAATTCCAGCGTCCTATGTACCTAAATACCTAGAGTTCAAGCCTAATGTCCTAAAGTCCGGCTTTAAGAGTCTTATCCTAGGGTCAAACTTAGGCTCTGATACCAACTGTAACACCCCAGATTTTCAAGACATTTAAAACTTATATAACAAGGATAACATCTCATTAAATCCCAAAGTATAACATAAGCGTACGGGGTGCTATGCCACACCTGGGCTAGAGAACCCAGGTGCACAGGCTGTCTAACTAATATCCTCCGAAATATAAATGCATAACATGGCACGCAGGCCGAAAGGGGAACTACTCTACTTCTACGTTCCAGTCTAGCGCGCTCCAGTGTTCTAATCCTCTGTGCCTGAAAGCCAAATATATCTGTTCAGTGAGAGATGCTGGTAACCCACTCCAACGCGTTGAAATACAATACATATAGAGATATATATATAGATATACGAAAACCATTTTGAGCATGAAGATATATCCTACGAACTCTAGCTTTTAAAACTGGGAAGGACTCGACAGATAAGGCTAGACACAAGCAACAGTTATAACGAGCGTATACAATGGGCAAGGCAGATAAAGCTGAGCACAATTAATAATCATAACCCAACATAAACAATCCCCAGCATAAATCCCATAGTCACATCCCCCCAAGATACCCATAATCACCACTCATCCATATCTCATCACATAGCACACTTTGTTGGCGCCACAGGACCAATCGCATGCCCATACATGAGGGTCAGCGCATATAGCTCTGACACGGCCCCGCAGCACCTTGCCCCGTATCGCAACACGGAGGGGTCGATCGCAACCGAGTGATGAACCGCAGCTCATCATAATGTTTGATCGCAACCAAACAGTGGACCACAGCCCAAGAGAATGTCATCTGACCGCAGCCAGGAAATATGAACCGCAGCACATGTAGAAACGTTTGATCGCAACCAAACGGTGGACCGCAGCCCAAGGGTGTAAATCTGACCGCAGCCAGCTTCTGAACCGCAACTCAGGAATAACCAATCCGATCGCAACCGAATTGGGGTGTCATGCACACATAACACATAGCAAGCACATGCAACCCACATTAACACATTGGGAAGGGGAGAAAGTGTATAACAAAACCTATGCGTGATCCTTCACATACTAAGAATGGTCCTAAGGTGTTCATACTTCTTCCACCTAGGTCAACGGGATACCAATTCAACTAGCATGCAATATATAACACTCATAAACCAATGAACGGTACCCGAAACATCAAACTAGACACGACACAATGAACGGAGTCCGTTGGGACACCACGGGGATCGGGGAAACATCAAACGGGGAAGCCGGGGTCCCGAATGGGGGAGATTTCCAGCAGGTAGCTGGTGGGTGGGGGGGCCACCCGCCGGCTGCCCGCCGGTAAGCACTGTTCTGAGCAGCGGGTCGCCGGCAGGCAGCGGGTCGCCGGCAGGCAGCTGCCCGCCCGCCGGCTGCCCGCTGCCGGAGTCGTCCCTTCTGGCCGTGGATAGGTGGCGGGTCCCCTACCCCCCCACCTACCCCCCACTGACTCTTTACACACAAAACGCCCCGGGAACCATTGTGGAACCCGAAACCATGCTTAGACACTTTACAACGCAATTAACGATCAACACGTAGACAATTAACGGATCAAATACAAGAAACGTACGTCACATAACCTATCATGCTTTTCTAAACATAATCGACACCCAAACATGCGATTTCCCCACCCGATACACCAAGAATAATATCATACGATACAACCTAGGGTTCTAATCACTTTTATACCAACAAGAATACGATTCGTCTTCTAATTACAAGATTCTGTAAGAATATCACATAAGCATCAAGAATGCCACACAATTACCAAGAACGACATATAAACATCAAGAACTCCACATAATCACCAAGAACACCATAATTATCAAGAATCTCCCAATATCAAGATCACCCATGGAATTATCCCAACAATCATCAATAATGATATCACAAATCATCAATACACAATAACATGGGGAAATCCTACGGGGGAAATCATAGCTATGAAAATAGGTTTTGTTGAGACATGGGTTACCTCTTAGCCTTAATTAATTCCTTGGCTATGAAGGGTCTTTCTTTAAGCTTTCTAGCTTTCTTGATTTCTTCTAAGGGGATTCTTGGAGCTCTTTTGGGGTGGTGGGGTGTTATTCTTGTGGGAGTTCTAGGTGCCTTCTAGGTTCCCTATTTATATATCTAAGGGTCTTATTTAGGGTCTAATCCTTTTAGGACTAGGGGTTGGGTTTAGGGATGAGGGCTCATGGACTATGGTGGGCCTTTTTCCCTAGTTAATTATTATAATTTATTCTTTCTCTTGGGCTATGGGTTAATTAATTAGTTGGTTTTAGGGGCCGTAACACGGGGTGTTACAGTAGTTCCCCGAACTCTGTTAGTTTTGTTATGGGCCTGTGTGCCTCTTATGATGAACAATAGATTGTTGTTGGTTTGACCATGTCTCTTGTTAGACTTTTAGATTGTTGATGTTGATGATGTTCTTACCTGTGTGTTCGCCTTAGTGTGGACGTGGCATAACACTCTTCGTTTTCCAGTTTTATATAGTTAGACTTCAGCTGTGTTTTACTTATATTGTGGTTAAATTATCTTGCATATTTAAGATTAAAATGGCATGGAAATCGGGGGTGTTACACTTTCCACCTTGTTTGCACACAGCACACACATTGTCATTGTAACACCCCAGATTTTCAAGACATTTTAAGCTTATATAATAAAGGTAATATCTCATTACATCCCAAAGTATATCATAAGTGTACGGGGTGCTATGCCACACCTGGGCTAGAGAACCCAGGTGCACAGGCTGTCTAACTAATATCCATTGAAACACAATGCATAACATGGCACGCAGGCCGAAAGGGAAACTACTCTACTTCTACGCTCCAGTTCTAGCGCGCTCCAGTGCTCTAGTCCTCTGTGCCTGAAAGCCAAATATATCTGTTCAGCGAGAGATGCTGGTAACCCACTCCAACGCGTTGAAATACAATACATATAGAGATATATATAGATATACGAAAACCATTATGAGCATGAAGATATATCCTACGAACTCTAGCTTTAAAATCGGGAATGACTCGACAGATAAGGCCAGACACAAGCAACAGTTATAATGAGCATATGCAGTTCACAATAGATAAGGCAGATAAGGCAAGGCATAAACAATAATCATAACCCAACATGAACAATCCCCAATATAAGTCCCATAGTCACATCCCCCAAGACACTCATAATCACAACTCATCCATATCACAACACATAACACACTTCGTTGGCGCCACAGGACCAATCGCATGCCCATACATGAGGGTCAGCACATATAGTTCTGACACGGCCCCGCAGCACCCTGCCCCGTATCGCAACACGGAGGGGTCGATCGCAACCCACATTACACATTAGGAAGGGGGAGAAAGCGCATAACTAAACCTATGCGTGATCCATCACATACTAAGAATAGTCCTAAGGGGTTCATACTTCTTCCACCTAGGTCAACGGGGTACCAATTCAACCAGCATGCAATATAATAGACTCATAAACCTACGAACGGTACCCGAAACATCAAACTAGACATAGGCACGATAAACGGGGTCCGTTGGGACACCACGGGGAACGGGGGACGTCAAACGGGGAAGCCGGGATCCCGGGTGGGACGACTTTCCAGCGGGTAGCCGGTGGGTGGTGGGCCACCCGCCGGCTGCCCGCCGGGTTCTACTGTTCCGGGCAGCGGGTCGCCGGCGGGCAGCTGCCCGCCCGCCGGCCACCCGCTGCCAGGCGGTGGTTTACGGCTATGGGTAGGTAGCGGGTCCCCTACCCCCCACCTACCCCCCACTGACTCTTTTCACACACTTTACGCCCCGGGAACCGTTATGGAACCCGAAACCATGCTTAGACACTTTACAACACAATTAACGACAACCCGTAGACAATTAACGAATCAAATACGAGGAACGAACGGCACATAACCTACCATGCTTTTCTAAGTATAATCAACACCCAAACATGCGATTTCCCCACCCGATAATCCAAGAATAAGATCATACGATACAACCTAGGGTTCTAATCACTTTTATATCAACAAGAATACGGTTCGTCTTCTAATTGCAAGATTCGGTAAGAATAACACATAATCATCAAGATCATCACCCAATTATCAAGAACAACACATAATCATCAGGAACTCCATATAATCATCAAGAATATCATAATTATCAAGAATCTCTCAATATCAAGATTATCAAGATCCCCCATGGGATCATCACATCAATCATCAACAATAATTATCACAAGTCATTAATACACAATAATATGGGGAAACCCTAAGGGGGAAATCATAGCTATGAAAATAGGTTTTGTTGAGACATGGGTTACCTCTTAGCCTTAATTAGTTCCTTGGCTATGAAGGGTCTTTCTTTAAGCTTTCTTGCTTTCTTGCTTTCTTCTAGGGGAATTCTTGGAGCTCTCCTGGGGAGGTGGGGAGTTTAGGCGTGTGGGAAGTTCTAGGTGTCTCCTAAGTCCCTTATTTATATATTTAGGAGTCCTAATTAGGAACTAATATTATAGGCTTGCTAATTCTATTCCTTTCGGAACTAAGGATTGGGTTTAGGGGTTGGGTTTATATATGAGGGCCCATGGACTATGGTGGGCCTTTTTCCCTAATTAATCATTATGATTTATTCCTTCTCTTGGGCTTATTGATTGATTAATTAAATGGTTTTAGGGGCCGTAACACGGGGTGTTACACTCCCCTCCCCTTTACAAGGGGCTTCGTCCCCGAAGCCCGGTGTTATAGTCCATCCTTTCACCCCTAGACACCTCGTATCTCGGCCTCCTGATTAGGGTTGCGGCCTTACGTTTGTCTTGGCTTGGGGTAGGCTGAACTTTTGATGGTGTTGTGATAGGGAAGTTTTCGGTTTTACCTCGGTTTCCTGCGCTGGAACTGGGTGCACCGCGAGTGCCCAAGGCGGCCTCGATCGCTGCTACCCTTTGATCGAGTGCGTGTGTGGTGCGGATCAGGGATGAGAACCCTTCTTCCATGATTTGATCTGTCGGTCGAGCTGTGCGAGTATGCGTTCGTTGACCGAACCCTCGTCTTGCCCCCTCGGGTTCCCTCCTGGTCGTGGGTGCACTGACGGGTTAGGCCCGTCTTCCTCCTCTTGTCCTTCATTTTCTTCCGTGCCTCCGCAATCTTGCATGGCCCGCTTGATCTTTTTGTTGGAGATGTCCAACCGATCAACCAATTCCCTACGTTCCTCATCGGGTTTTTGGCAAATTCCTTCGAGGGTGAGATAGTGTCCTCCTTCGATGAAGTAGATGTCGTTGCGGCGGAGGTTTTGGGCATTGAAAACCATGCCATTGGCGGTTTTGACCTCGGTGTGGCTTAGGTCTACCCCATTTTTCTCCATGATCCAACTTAGGATCATCCCGTAAGGTAGGCTAAGCCGGTTGTTTGTTTTGCAGAACTCTATGTGCTTTAGCATGAGTGCCGGCAGGTTGAACTTGATTTTATGTTTTAGGAGATACGCAAAGGTGTACTCCAAGCTTCCCACATCCTTGCTCTTGTTATTGGTGGGCAAGAGGCTATCGGTTACAATCATAACCAATATCTTTTGCTCCGCCGATAGCCATTTCCGGTTTGGTCGGGTGGCCGAGGTGAACCCATCCTCTTTCCCGAGTAAGTACCCGAGATAGTCCTTGTATCCCGTAGTTTGGGCGTCAATCCACCCCTTCTGGTCATAGTCGGACACACCCGTGGTGGTCAATTTCAAGAGCTTGGCCAAACGGCCTTCGGAAAGCACAATTTCCTTGCCGCGGACTTTGGTGGTGATTCCTACCTTGTCACCCCGTTTGGTGGCTACAAGGTGTTGATAGAACTCCACCAATTCGGGGTACGTATCCCCTTTGATGGTGAGATACATATCTAAAAGTCCTTGGTGTTTAAGCATATCAACCAATTCCGGAGAGAATTGGTCGGGTTCAAGTGCTTTACCTCCGATCACGGTGTAATCGGCATTGTTCCACTCCGGGGTGCGGATTCCGAGGGGTTTCTTTGGCATCGCGATAGGTGGTACTTTTCCGGTGGGTTTTTCGGCGAGGCTTCCGGCGAGATTTCCGGCGAGTCTCCGGCGAGGTGGGCATCGCTCCGGCGTGTTTTTCCAGCGGGCGTCCTCCACGAGGCGGCGTCTTCCGGTTGCGAGGGAGGCGGCGGCGAGGCGGGGTTCATGATGAGGAGGAGGTGGCAGCGGGTCTCGGCTGGGCAGACTCCGGGCGGATGGCGGGTGGTCTCCGGCGGCTTGGTCTGGACGGCGGCGAGGCGAGCGACTCTGCCGGGGTGCGTCCGAGCGGTGGCGGCGTCGGTGGGAGATGGTGGCTGTGGTGGGGCAGTGGGGTATGCGAGAGGGAGGAGGAGAGGGTGTGGGGAGAGAGAGAGAGAAGAAGAAGAAGAAGAAGAAGAAGAAGAAGAAGAAGAAGAAGAAGAAGAAGAAGGGTTTTTGATTTGGGGTTTTTGTGGGTTTTAGGGATTTAGAGGGGTTTAACAAGGGAGTGTCCCCTTGAAGTTTCAAGAAACACTCATGGCTTGGTGGTTGGGACTTGGACTTATAAATGGGAGGTTTAAGGTTCAATCTCTAGTGGTGACATTAGGCATTCCTTGATGAGGTGATTTTTGTCCTTTCCCTTGTTTCGTCTTTTAGTGAGGAAGGGTTGGGTGGATGGCATAACTTGTGTTTTACTCTCGTAGTGGAATCGGAATTTGAACGAAAAGGAATCTTTATTCATAATACTTTCTAAGTAGCTAAGCTAAGTAGACATAATGCTCCCGAAGTAATTAAACTGAATAAGTGGTTTATACGATACAGGGGGCGGTTACAAGGGGGTGATGGCTTATCCTAGACAGAATTCACTTTCGGGATTTTCTTTGGCGGGGTCCGTATGGTCCTCGTCTTCAGGGATTGGGTTTTCCCCTTCTAGGTCTTCTTCGTTTCCGAAGTCGGCTTGCGTTTGGCTCATGACGAATACTTTTCCGGGAGCGCCGTAGCCCCCTTGGTGACCGATACCCCCGTGTTGGCCTGTGGTGGTGGGACGCGGTCTTTGGGGCCGAGTGCATTGGAAGGCCTTGTGTCCTTCCTCCCCGCAGTTGAAGCATCGCCAGGGGTTGCCTGCGCAGTCCTTGCCTCTGTGACTTTTGTTGCATCTCAGGCAAGGAAAGTTTCTTGGGTTCGCTTCGTTGCTTCCCGGGGGCGGTCTTGGGTTAGTCGGGGTTGTTTGACCTCGTGCCGATGTCGTTCCTTATTCTTTTCACCGGTGGTGCCCCACTTCCGGTGTTCCTTCTTCGCATTTGTTCCTGAGCTCCGCGTTGAAGTAGTTGGATCCGATAGAGGTTCGCGGCACTGACGTAAGCCTCGTTGAGGGTCCGGGGCCTACTTACTACTAGTGCCTTCCGGGCTTCGAAGTTGAGGCCCGATATGAATCTTTCTACCTTGGTCACCTCGGTGGGGACAAGTTCGGGTGCGAAGCGCGCCAGTTCGAGGAATCGTTTATGGTACTCCACGACGGTGGCCGTCCCTTGCTTTAGATGAAGGAACTCTTCATACATGGATGCTTTTATGTGGGTTGGGTAGAACCGTTCACGTAATCGTGCCTTGAGGCTTTCCTAGTTGAACCCTGGTTCTTGTCGGTGGGTGGGTCCTTCGTGGATCCACCAGAGGTCAGCCTCGTGTCCGAAGTAGAACGAGGCTATTTCTACACGACGCTCCTCGGGGCATCCTACTACCCCTAGAATCTTGTCAAGAGTCCGAATCCATTCCTCCAGGACTGCAGGGTCCTCCTCTCCGAAGAACGTGGGTGGTCGGTGATTCGAGACTTGTCGAGCGACGTCAGAGTTTGCATTCACCGGAGGCGGTGGGGGCCTGGTGTTGCGAAGGGCCGCGTCACTTAATGCCTGCGCGACTTGTGTTAGTTGCTGTAGGGTTTGGGTCAAGGGGTCGTCGGTGGCGGGTTCTGGAGTCCTTGATTGCCTTCTGTTCGGTGCCATGCTATCGTCTTTCTAGTCAGTGTTTATAAGAATGTTAAGTTAGAGTTCGACGCACTTCTAGTGAAGTGATAAGTGGGGAAGGGTTTTAGAATGGGGAAGGGCAACGTGTAGGGAAGTTATGTGTAGGTTTCACAATCTCACCGCGCGTCCTAAGATTCCTGAGTCCTATGTTCCTAGGTACTTAGAGTTCAAGCCTAACGTCCTAAAGTCCGGTCTTAAGACTCTTTTCCTAGGGTCAAACTTAGGCTCTGATACCAACTGTAACACCCCAGATTTTCAAGACATTTTAAGCTTATATAATAAAGGTAATATCTCATTACATCCCAAAGTATATCATAAGTGTACGGGGTGCTATGCCACACCTGGGCTAGAGAACCCAGGTGCACAGGCTGTCTAACTAATATCCATTGAAACACAATGCATAACATGGCACGCAGGCCGAAAGGGAAACTACTCTACTTCTACGCTCCAGTTCTAGCGCGCTCCAGTGCTCTAGTCCTCTGTGCCTGAAAGCCAAATATATCTGTTCAGCGAGAGATGCTGGTAACCCACTCCAACGCGTTGAAATACAATACATATAGAGATATATATAGATATACGAAAACCATTATGAGCATGAAGATATATCCTACGAACTCTAGCTTTAAAACCGGGAATGACTCGACAGATAAGGCCAGACACAAGCAACAGTTATAACGAGCATATGCAGTTCACAATAGATAAGGCAGATAAGGCAAGGCATAAACAATAATCAGAACCCAACATGAACAATCCCCAATATAAGTCCCATAGTCACATCCCCCAAGACACTCATAATCACAACTCATCCATATCACAACACATAACACACTTCGTTGGCGCCACAGGACCAATCGCATGCCCATACATGAGGGTCAGCGCATATAGCTCTGACACGGCCCCGCAGCACCCTGCCCCGTATCGCAACACGGAGGGGTCGATCGCAACCGACCGATGAACCGCAGCTCATCATAGTGTTCGATCGCAACCAAACGGTGGACCGCAGCCCAAGAGAATGTCATTTGACCGCAGCCAGGAAAAAGGACGAACCGCAGCTCGTATAGAAACGTTTGATCGCAACCAAACGGTGGACCGCAGCCCAAGAGTATCAATCTGACCGCAGCCAGCTTCTGAACCGCAGCTCAGGATAACCAATCCGATCGCAACCGAATTGGGGTAGCACACACATAACACGTAGCAAACACATGCAACCCACATTACACATTAGGAAGGGGGAGAAAGCGCATAACAAAACCTATGCGTGATCCATCACATACTAAGAATAGTCCTAAGGGGTTCATACTTCTTCCACCTAGGTCAACGGGGTACCAATTCAACCAGCATGCAATATAATAGACTCATAAACCTACGAACGGTACCCGAAACATCAAACTAGACATAGGCACGATAAACGGGGTCCGTTGGGACACCACGGGGAACGGGGGACGTCAAACGGGGAAGCCGGGGTCCTGGGTGGGATGACTTTACAACACAATTAACGACAACCCGTAGACAATTAACGAATAAAATACGAGGAACGAACGGCACATAACCTACCATGCTTTTCTAAGTATAATCAACACCCAAACATGCGATTTCCCCACCCGATAATCCAAGAATAAGATCATACGATACAACCTAGGGTTCTAATCACTTTTATATCAACAAGAATACGGTTCGTCTTCTAATTGCAAGATTCGGTAAGAATAACACATAATCATCAAGATCATCACCCAATTATCAAGAACAACACATAATCATCAGGAACTCCATATAATCATCAAGAATATCATAATTATCAAGAATCTCTCAATATCAAGATTATCAAGATCTCCCATGGGATCATCACATCAATCATCAACAATAATTATCACAAGTCATTAATACACAATAATATGGGGAAACCCTAAGGGGGAAATCATAGCTATGAAAATAGGTTTTGTTGAGACATGGGTTACCTCTTAGCCTTAATTAGTTCCTTGGCTATAAAGGGTCTTTCTTTAAGCTTTCTTGCTTTCTTGCTTTCTTCTAGGGGAATTCTTGGAGCTCTCCTGGGGAGGTGGGGCGTTTAGGCGTGTGGGAAGTTCTAGGTGTCTCCTAAGTCCCTTATTTATATATTTAGGAGTCCTATTTAGGAACTAATATTATAGGCTTGCTAATTCTATTCCTTTCGGAACTAAGGATTGGGTTTAGGGGTTGGGTTTATATATGAGGGCCCATGGACTATGGTGGGCCTTTTTCCCTAATTAATCATTATGATTTATTCCTTCTCTTGGGCTTATTGATTGATTAATTAAATGGTTTTAGGGGCCGTAACACGGGGTGTTACAGTCATTCCTATCCATATGATGATCTGAAGGAGCCCCTTTGGAGTGTCCACTGTTGAATTTTTCAGCAGATCCCGAGATAATTATATCTTCAACACCAATTCATCCTAAACTCTCCTTAAGTTCTGTCATAATTTCACGAGTGGGCCTATCTTATTCCCTTGAATTGGTTTTTCTTCATTTTGATTATCAGTTCACGGAGCTTTGTATGAAGTTCTGAAATAATGAGAGATGAAAGTTTCAAGAAACCTAAGGTTTGTTTGTAAAAATTAATGAATTTTTTGGGATGTATTTTGTTCTGTTCAAAACTGTTAATTTGGTTTATGTTGATTTAGATTTCATGGACCAAGACTCTGGTCAAGAAATGGTTCAATATCAAGAGCAAAGCTGAGGACTTTCATGCGGATGACATCCTCTATGGTGGTGATTGATCTAAGACTATCTTCTGAGGTAACATTTATAACATCAAATCATTCTTCATTTTTAGTATTCTTTAGCTTATATTTATTGAGAGTTTTGTCCCATGAGAATAAAATGTTTTTTATTTCGTTTTGTTGCTCTCTTAATTGTCTATTACTCTGCAAGGCCCTTGATATATGGTTGTCAAATGAGGAGCCAATCTCTTACTCTATTTTGAATTTGTATCGTCCTTAGCTTGTGTAGCAGTTCACACATCCTCTGTCTGAAAATGCTTACTAATAACATTCCAATTTCCATGTGCCTATTTCTTTACTTGAATGTATTTAGACAACTCGACTTGCACAATGTGACATCTCCAGTGATAGTACTAAGAGCTTATTCATCATCTGATGTCCCTGAACGTGTGATAATGTCTAATGGTAAAATTGTATCCAGGTTGTTTAACCTTTTGGCTGAGTGCCCTCCCTGTAGGATAGAGTACAAAATCTGGTCCTCATAAAGAATTTCTTATTTTCTATTTATTCAAATTTCAAACTTGATTACTCTGCATCATGCATGATTGAGTTTGGCTGGCGACAATTATTACAGGAAACATCTTTGATGTCAAAATGACTATAGATGGAGAGCCAATAAAAGTGAGCAGCTATTTCAGCATCTTTTTGGAATTTCTCCATGTCTGATCTTGTTTTTGCATCTAAAGTGAGTGGAGTTGTCCTTCTTCAATTGCTTGTGTAGGTTTCCCGGGTGAACCTATCATATCTTGTATCATAACTACCATATCTTGTGTATTCTAGGAACATTTAATTATGCCTATTGCAATCAAAATCCCTTTATAGTTATTCAAGTTTTCAAATTTAGTATCTGAGTAATTTAGGTTGCATGCTTTGTAACTCAAAACAAATAAGAAAAGTTTTAGTTATGTATTGATATGTATTACTTAAGATACTTATATAAGTATATATATTATTAATGAACTATAAACATTATGAAGCTGTGTGTCATAACTGCCATATCATTTGTTTTCTATGAACATCTAATTATCTTTAAAGAGTGGTGGCACCAGACATGGGGTTTATGATCCTTGAGAAATAATAATTCTCCATTTTGACAGGTTGAGATAAAGAGAACCATTCCCAAAGGATCTGCTGAATCCAAGGATATCAAGACATGAAGATTTTTGTTGGTGGTATTTCCTCCTGTCGTAACCGAAGTAAAAGATGTGTCGTGTTTTTTACTACTTTCTACCTGATACTTACAGTGTGGTCACAGCAGGACTGTGATTGTTCACTTTTGCATGTTTCACCAGCTTTATGATCTCTAAGATTTAGCAACCAACATGTTTTATGCCTTTTGATGTGTTCCCTAATACATCTATTTGACAAAGATTATATGTTCTGTAATGGGTTATCAGATGTAAGAAGCAAACATGATTTTGGCATCCCTACAGTCCCCTGGCTGTAGGCACAGTTTTTTTTTTTTTTTTGTTTTTTTTTTTAATAACATAACACGCCGGTTTTTAACAAAAAACCGACGTGTTATGTTAGTTTTTTTTAAAAATTAAATACATACAAGTATACAACGTCGGTTATTTAGTAATAACCGACGTTAAAAGTTATATTAATTAAAAAAAATATACGTCGGTTTTTATTTAACCGACGTCGTTTGTTTACTATACAACGTTGCCCAGAACAACGTCGCTTTTTAGCCGACGTTAAAGACCCTAAATAGCCGGCGTTAAAGGCCTTCTGTGTAGTAGTGATTTAATGAAAATCTAGGTGTTTCTATTATTGTTTTCATTACTTAATACAAGGTTATACTTGTGTAAAAGATGAATTGATTGATGGTTTTTTCTTCTTGAAGTCCGGTGCAAGAATCTCTAACTCTAAACTTTGGGAAGGAATTCAAAGTGCGGCTAAAATGCTTCATACTTTCAGGCTTAGATCATTCAATGGGTCGAGGTTTGAATTGTGATTCATCAAGATGCTACTTGCTTGCTTTCCCGCACTTGAAAAGGTTGTCATTATTCGTCGGATGAAGTTTGATTCCAATAAGGAGTTTAAAATTATGCAAAAGCTTTTAAATTGTTGTCGTGCTTTGAACAGGTGCTTGGCGCGACGACACGGGCTCGTGCTCTCCGGTTGGTGGGCGAATTACAGGGATTGCGGCAGGGGGATGCTTCCATCCTGGACTACCTTGGGTGTGCGCAGGTGCTTATTGAGGATTTGGGACTTGCCGGCCGTCCGGTGACGCTAGAAGATTAGATTATGTACATATTCCGAGGTCTGCGGTTTGAGAATCGCCCTTTGGTGGTGTCGCTGACAAAGGGCGCTCCGGTGTCTCTGCCCGAGTTCTCTGATTTTCTGCCGATGACATTGGTGATGTTGCTGCCGCTCCGGTGGCCATGGCGGCTCAACGTGGTGGAGGTCGTTCGGGCGGGCAGCAGCGTGGAGGCGGCAACTGCGGCTGTGGTCGCGGCAAGGGGCGTGGACACGGTCGAGGTGGTGTCGGCGCTGTCCAGTGCTAAATCTACTCCGGCGATAGGCAGAGCGCACGTTGCATACCCCGTGGACGATGTAGCTTCGGTTGGCACTCAGCAATAGTTTCCTGACACTGGTGCGTCAAACCATGCCACCCCGGATTCGTCTTTGATGTCCTCGGCGGTCTCTTATACCGGCTCGGATCATCTTCGTGTTGGTGAAGGTAAGTGTTTACCTATTGTTGCTACTAGTTCATCTTTGGTAGCCACTTCTAAAACACTGTTTCGGTTATCTGATGTTCTCTATGTTCCTAGGCTTTCTGCGTCTTTATTATCTGTACAACGCTTTGCACGAGATAATAATGTCTTTTTTGAATTTCACGCTGATTGTTTCTTTGTGAAGTATCGTTCAACCAAGGATGTTCTGTATAGAGGGCAGGCTTCGGGGGATCTCTATTCTTGGCCTATTTCTAGTTTGAGTCCCGCTGCGTTAGTGGCCTCTCGTGTCTCTTATGATGTTTGGCATGGTCAGCTGGGTCACCCGCATTCTCGTGTCTTGCGGCAGATTTTGAATTCGTGTTCTATTGATTCTAGTTTTAGTGATAGTTTGGTGTCTTGTCGTACTTGTATGCTTGGGAAATCGTCTCGGTTTCCCTTGCCTCGTGTCAATACTACTATGTCGCATGGTTTAGAGCTTATTTATACTGATATTTGGGTCCAGCACCTTTTCTTTCTGTCAATGGTTTTCGATATTTTATTTTGTTTATTGATAACTACACACGATATGTATGGTTTTATCCTATGAGTTTAAAGACTGATGTGTATGCTACCTTCAAGCAGTTTCGATCACTTGTTGAGCGTTCGTATGGTTGTAAGATTGTCTCTATACAATCCGATTTAGGGGGGGAGTATAAACGGTTGCACCATACTTTTGTCTCCTTGGGTATCAATAATAGGCAGTCTTGTGCCTATACCCATGAGCAGAATGGTAGAGTAGAGCGTCGGCATCGTCACGTTGTGGAAACGGGTCTGGCTCTCATGGTTCAGGCTTCGGTTCCACAGCGCTATTGGGATTATTCTTTTGAGACTGCGGTCTATCTCATCAATAAAATGCCTACTCGTGTCCTAGATAATGTTAGTCCTCATTATCGTTTGCATCGTTCTAATCCTTCATATTCCTTCTTACGCGTGTTTGGCTATCTCTGTTATCCTCTGTTGCGCCAATACAATCGTAACAAGTTACAGTATCGGTCATCCTCTTGTGTGTTTCTTAGTTACCCATCCTCGTTTCGTGGCTATCGTTGCTTTGATCCTGCTACTAACAAGGTATTCATTTGCCGCCATGTGCGGTTTGAAGAGACCATATATCCGTTTGCTTCTTCTGCGCCTTCTCAGGTTCCTAGCTCTCGCCCGATTGAGCCATGGGGTGTTGGTGCCGTCCAGGTTGGTGTTGGCTCCGATATGTGTACCGCTGAACCGGAACCTCATCCGGTGTTGGACTCGGATTCCAGGGCTGCTGCGGATGATTCGAGTTCTCGCACCGTGACTGCCGTAGCCTCGGATGGTGCGGTCGCTGGTGCTCCTACCGGGCCCATGCGAGGTCGCCGTTCAGTGAAGGATGTTCCGCCCCGGTCTCATGTTATGGTGACTCGTTCTCAGGGACCGACTCAGCATGTGGCACTTATGGAACTTCCTGATCCGACTTGTTATTCTCAGGCGGTTCGGTATCCGGAATGGCGTGAGGCCATGGATCTTGAGTTCAATGCCTTGCTCTAGAATAACACTTAGCGTCTGGTCAGTCGCACGCCAGGCATGAATGTTATAGGGTGCAAATGGGTGTTTAGGACTAAACGCAAGGCAGATGGAACGATTGAATGACACAAGGCTCGGTTAGTTGCTAAAGGTTTCAAATAGGTGGCAGGGTAGGACTTTTTCGAGACTTTCAGTCCTATAGTCAAACCGACTACCTTGATGCTTCTTCAGTCCTTCGCTGGGTCATTTGGTTGGGTCATTTGGCAGTTGGATGTTCACAATACCTTTCTCAATGGCAACCTTGCAGAGACGGTTTACATGCGGCAACCGCCCGGTTATGAAGACCAGTCGCGGCCGGACTGTGTGTGTCTGTTACAAAGGTCACTTTATGGCCTTAAGTAGGCCCCTCGGGCGTGTTTCAAAAGGTTGCATGCTTTCTTGGTGTCGGTTGGCTTTTCACCATCCAAGACTGATGTTTCCTTATTCATCTATACTCGTGACTCTGTCTGTTTATAGTTGCTTGTGTATGTTGATGATATCCGCCTTGTTATGGGTTCTGATGCTTCTCGTGTTACTCGGCTTCTTGCTGACTTAGCCTCAGAATTTAAGATTCGTGACATGGGTGCACCGTCTTTTTTTTTTCTTGGCATTGAGACGATCTCCCAAGATGGCAGTTTGTTTCTTTCTCAGCAGCGGGCGATACATGCGGGATATTTTGAGTCGTGCAGGTATGGTGGCTTGTAAACCGTTGGTGTAACACCCCGAAATTTTTAAACTTTTAAAACTTATATAATGAAGGTAAATCCTTATTAAATCTCAAAACCAAACATAAGAGTACGGGGTGCTATGCCACATCTGAGCTGGAGAACTCAGATGCACAGGCTAACTAACTAAAATCCTCAATGCAAACGTCAATACATAATCATGGCATGCAGGCCGAAAGGGAAACTAACTAATCTATGCTTCGGATCTCTAGCGCGCTCCGGGTCTACTCATCGGTGCCTGAAAGCCAAATATATCTGTTCAACGAATGATGCTGGTAACCCACTCCAACACGTTGAAATCTAATATAGGTAGATATATATTTATAGATATAGGAAAACCATTTTGAAGCAGGAAGATATATACTTAGGAGACTCTAGCCTTAAAACCAGGAATTGACTCAGCAAGTAGGGGTAGGCACGATAATCAATGATAACAGTTAAGTAGAGACAATCATCATAAAGAATATGCATCAAAGGTCACAGATCACTTTCAAATCAATCATATCATAATCCAATCATAATTCATATCACACAAGCACACTTTGGTGGCGCCACGGGACCAATCGCATGCCCCCAACATGAGGGTTAGTGCATATAGCACTAACAAGGCCTCGCAGCACCCTACCTTATAGCGCAGCATGAAGATAGTTGATTGCAACCAACCCTATAGACTGCTGACGAACTCAGCAGCGGACCACAATCGTACACACCGCTGACGCGCTCAGTCGTTGGACTGTGATCCTCTTTACTATGGGGGACTACGATATTTCACACTGTTGACGAGCACAGTCGGTGGATCATAGCAGATCAAGCCCTACACACCGCTGAGGGACTCAGTCGGTGGGCGATGATCCTCGGAGACTACGTGTAACACCCCGTGTTATGGCCCCTGAAACCAATTAATCATTTAATCAATTACCCAAAAGAAAGGACTAAAATCCAATAATTAATTAATAAAAGGCCCACCATAATCCATGGGCCCTTATCCCTAAACCCAATCCCCTAGTTCCAGAAGGAATAAAACTAACCCTAATTAGGGACTCTTAGGTATATAAATAGGGGGCATAGGAGGCACCTAGAACCCAACCACAATAATCCCTCACCACACAAGAAGTTCCAAGAATCCCCCTAGGAGAAATCAAGGAAGAAGGAATTTTAAAGAAAGACCCTTCATAGCCAAGGAAATTAATTAAGGCTAAGAGGTAACCCATGTCTCAACAAAACCTATTTTCTTAGCTATGATCTCCCTCTTAGGCCTCCCTCTATATTCTTGTGTCTTGATGAATCGTTTGTGATATTGATGATGTGATCTTGATAATTGGTGTTATGATTTTATGTGTGATCTTGATAATCTTGATGATGATGCGGGATTCTTGATGATTGTGTGATATTCTTGATGAATCTTGATGTTTCTTGATATTAAAAGATGAGTTATGATCTTGTTAATTTAAATATGATTAGAGCCCTAGGATGTATCGTGAAATTCGTATGGTGTTATCCTTGTTGTATTTGGTGGGAATTCGCATGCTCGGGTGTTGTTTTGGTTTAGAAATTATGATATGATACGTGCCGTATGTTTCTTGCTTTTGATCCGTTAATTGTCTATGTGTCGTCATCAATTGCGTTTAAAGGTGTCTAAGCATGGTTTCGGGTTCCACAAGAGATCCCAGGGCGTGTATTGTGAAAAAGAGTCAGTGGGGGGGTAGGGGACCCGCCACCTACCCGCGACCGGAAATAACGCCGCCGGCAGCGGGCAGCCGGCGGGCAGGCGACTGCCTGCCGGGCACCCACTGCCAGAATATTTGTCGCCGACGGGTGACCCTTCACCCACCGGCTACCCGCTGGAAATTATCCCACCTCGGGATCCCGACTTCCCCGTTTGATGTTCCCCCAACCCCCATGGCGTCCCAACGGACTCCGTCTATCGTGCCTAAGGTCTAGTTTGATGTTTCAGGTACCATTCGTAGGATAAACGAGTCTTATATATATATATATATATATATATATATATATATATATATATATATATATATATATATATATATATATATATATATATACATGTTGCATGCTAGTGGAATTGGTATCCCGTTGGCCTAGGTGAAAGAAGCATGAACCCCTTAGGGTTATTCCTAGTATGTGGATGACCACGCATAGGTTTTGTTATACGATTTCTCCCCCTTCCCAATGTGTTAATGTGGTTTGCATGTGCTTGCTATGTGTTATGTGTGCATGATACCCCAATTTGGTTGCGATCAAATTTGTTATTCCTGAGCTGCGGTTCAGAAGCTGGCTGCGGTCAGAATTACACTCTCAGGCTGCGGTCCACCGTTTGGTTGCGATCAAACGTTTTACATGAGTTGCGGTTCGTATTCCTGGCTGCGGTCAGATGACTACTCTTGGGCTGCGGTCCACTGTTTGGTTGCGATCAAACATTATGATGAGCTGTGGTTCATCGGTTGGTTGCGATCGACCCCTTCGTGTTGCGATACGAGGCAGGGTGCTGCGGGGCCGTGTCAGAGCTATATGCGCTGACCCTCATGTATGGGCATGCGATTGGTCCTGTGGCGCCACCAAAGTGTGCTTACGTTGATGAGATACGAATTGGAGTGATGATGTGAATGAGATGAAGTGAATCTGTGACCATAGGATATATGCTAGTATCTCTATATGCTTGATTATAACTGTTGAATGTGCTTATCCTTATTTGTCGAGTCTATTCCTGGTTTTAAAACTAGCGTCTCCTAAGTATATATATTCCTGCTTCAAAATGACTTTTCGTATATCTATATATGTATATATCTATCTACAATGTATTTCAACGCGTTGGAGTGGGTTACCAGCATCTCTCGCTGAACAGATATATTTGGCTTTCAGGCACAGAGAAATAGATACTGGAGCACGCTAGAGATTTGGAGCATAGAGTAGATAGTTTTCCCTTTCGACCTGCGTGCCACGCTCATGTATTTACATTATCGAGGATATTAGTTAGCTGGCCTGTGCACCTGGGTTCTCTAGCCCAGGTGTGGCATAGCACCCCGTACTCTATTATATTATGTTTTGGGTTTTAATGAGAATTTACTTTCATTAGATAAGTTTCAAAAGTTTTAAAATTTCGGGGTGTTACACTATGGCCCTACACACCGCTGGCCCATTACTCGGTGGATCGCAGCCAGCCGTAACCCTACACACCGCCTGATTGCTCATTCAGTGGACTACAACCTTCCACGGGCTTATTTGCCCTACACACCGCCTGGCGCGTCTAGTTTGGTGGGTGATAGCACACGAGGCCCATGTGGACCGTAGCCCAAGAAATGAATCACTGACCGCAACCAGGAGAATGAACCGCAGCTCATGTACAACGTTTCATCGCAACCAAACAGTGGACTGCAGCCCTATATAATATTTATATATCTGACCGAATGCAACCGGCCTGGTTAACAGTTGGTATGGTTCTCAACCCATCCAACTGCCCGTATAGCCAATTTGATCGCAACCAAATTGGGGAATCATGCATCGCATAACACATTGTAGCACATAATAGCATATTGGGAAAGGGGAGGTGTATAAATAAACTTACATGTGATCATTCTCATACTAAGGGTAGTCCAAAAGAGTTCATACAACTTCTACCTAGGTCAACGGGTTACCAATTCAACTAGCATGCAATTACAAGACTCTTTTATCCTACGAATGGCACCCGAAACATCAAACTAGACTCAAGCACGACAAACGGGGTCCGTTGGGACACCACGGGGAATGGGGAACATCAAACGGGGAAGCCAAAGACCCGGGATGGGTGACAAACCAGCCGGTAGCTGGTGAGTGGAGGGTCACCCGCCGGCTGCCCGTCGGCGATGAGTTTCCGGGCAGCGGGTGTCCGGCGGGCACTCGCCTGCCCGCTGCCGGTGATGCTCTTTAGGGCAGCGGGTAGGTGGCGGGTTCCCCTACCCCCACCTATCCCGCACTGACTCCTTAACACAACAAACGTCCCAGGATCCTCCATGGAACCCGAAACCATGCTTAGACACTTTAAAACGCAAATAATGACACCACGTAGGCAATTAATGGATCAAAAGCAAGAATCATATTGAACACATCCTAACATGACTTCTAAACATAAACAACACCCGAACATGCGAATCCCCACCCAAATATAAATCAAGAACATCTCAATACAAATCCCCAATCCAACCTAGGGCTCTAATCCCACACGAGCCATCAAAATCATATTTTATTTTCATCATCAAGAACCATCAAGATTTATCAAGAATCATCACATAAATATCAAGAACCTCTTTTTAACATCAAGATCATCAAGATCACTCATAAAATCATCACATCAATCAATCAAGACTATATCACAAATATCATAAAGAGATTCATCAAGACACAAATATATAGAGGGATCCAAAGAAGGAGATCATAGCAAAGAAAGTAGGTTTTGTTGAAACATGGGTTACCTCTTTGCCTTAATTAATTTCCTTGGCTATGAAGGGTCTTTCTTTAAGATTTCTTCTTTCTTGATTTCTCCTACGAGAATTCATGTGTGGTGAAAGTTATTGTGGTGTGAGTTCTAGGTGCCTCCTATGTCCCTATTTATATATCTAGGAGTCCCAATTAGGGTCTAAGTGGTATGGATTTGCTAATTCTATTTCCTATAGGACTAAGGGATTGGCTTTAGGGATTAGGGCCCATGGACTATGGTGGACCCCCTTTTAGCTAATTAATGGATTTTAACTGTCTTTTTGGGCAGAGTAATTAATTAATTAATTTGGGTTTAGGGGTCGTAACACGGGGTGTTAAACTATCCCTCCCTTACAAGAGGCTTCGTCCCCGAAGCTGGTGCGTGGATCCATTCTTTCACCCCTGGACGTCGCGTATTTTGGCCTCCTGATTAGGAAATGTGGCCCCGCACGTTATCATTGCTGGGGTAGATTGGATTTCTGGTGAAGTGGTGATTGGAAAGTTCGGGTCTACCTTGGTTCCCTGCTCCTGAGCTGGATGCCCCGCGAGTGCCCAGTATGGTCTCGATTGCTGCCTCCCTCTGATCTAAAGCGCGTGTTGCTTGGATTACGGACGAGAACCCTTCGTCCATGATTTGGTTTTTCCAGGTGAGCTGTGCGAGGATGCGCTCGTTGACGGATTCTTCATTTTGGCCCCTTGGGTTTCCTCCTGTTCGTGTGGGTACCGGTGGGTTAGGCTCGCTATCCTCTTCCTGTTCCTCATTTCCCTCTAGTCCCCCACAATCTTACATTGCCTGTTTAAGCTTTTTGTTGGAGATGTCCAATCGATCAACCAATTATATTCGCTCCTCCTCGGGTTTAAGACAAATCTCCTCGAGGGTGATGTACTGTCCCCCTTCGGTGTACTAGATATCATTGCGACGGAGGTTCTGGGCATTGAAAACCATGCCGCTTGTGGGCTTGACCTCTGTGTGGCTCAGGTCCACTCCCTTCTTCTCCATGATCTAACTCAGGATCATCCCGTAAGGTAGACTAAGCCGGTTGCTAGTTTTGCAGAACTCCATGTGCTTCAATACAAGGGCCAGTAGATTGAACTTGATTTTGTGCTTTAGGAGGTAAACAAAAGTACACTCCAAACTTCCCACATCCTTGCACTTGTTATTTGTAGGCAACAAGCTATCAGTTACAATCATGACTAGTATCTTTTGTTCCGCAGTTAGCCATTTCCTGTTTGGTCGAGTAGCCGAGGTGAAGCCTTCTTCCTTTCCGAGTAGGTACCCGAGGTAGTCCTTGTACCCCGAGTTTTGGGTACCAATCCACCCCTTCCGGTCGTAGTCTGACACACCCGTGGCGGTCAGTCTTAAGAGCTTGGCCAAGCGGCCTTCGGAAAGTATGATTTCCTTGCCTCGGACCTTAGCGGTGATTTCCAGTTTATCACCTCGCTTGACGGCCACCAAATGATGATAGAACTCTTTCACCAATTCGGGGTATGTATCTCATTTAATGGTTAGATACGTATCCAAGAGCCCTTGGAAGTTAAACATGTCGACCAACTCTGGAGAGAATTGGTCGGGTTCGAGGGTTTTACCTCCGATCACGGTGTAGTTGGCGTTGCTCCATTCCAGGGTGCGGATTCCGAGGGGCTTTTTCGGCATATTGAGTTTTCTTCTAGGTGGCGTTTTCCGGCGAGCTCCGGCGCGATTCTGGCGGGGGTTCCGGCAGTGCAGCTTCTCCGACGGCGACGGTTTCCGGCGGGGCTTGGCCTTGGCGAGGTGGCAGTGGACCAAGGTGGAGCTCGGGTTGTGTGGCAGTGGCGACGTGTGGCAGCGGGAGATGTCCGGGTGGCCGACGGGCAGCGGTGGCGCTGCGGGCTACCCCGTGGCGGCGACGGTGGGAGCTGCCTGGGCGGATGCCGGTGGCTCAGGTGGTGACGGCGGCTGGTGGGGTGGCTTGTTGTGGTGATGGGGTGGTGTTGTGTGGCGGCGGGGTGAGTGGGAGAGGAAGAGAGAGAGAGAGAGTGTGTGGAAGAAGAAGAAGAAGAAGAAGGGTTTTTGATTTGGGGGTTTTGTGGGGTTTTTAGGGATTTGTAGGGGTTTAAGAAGGGAGTGTTCCCTTAAGGTTTCAAGAAACACTCTTAGCTTAGTGGTTAAGGCTTTAACTAATAAGTGGGAGGTCCAAGGTTCCATTCTTGTTAATAGCATTGGTTTTCTTTGTTGTGTAATCCTTGTCTTTTTCCTTCTTTTGTCTTCTAGTGGTAGAAGATTTGGTTGGTCCCTCTTGTTGTTGATGTGGATAGTCTAGTTCCTTTCCCTTATGCTAAAATTATTTTGATTTAGCTCTTTACTTATAATAATTCTGAAGTAATTAGTCTAAACAAGCAATTCAACTACGAGGGTGGTTACAAGGGGTTTGTCAGTTATCCTAAACAGAACTCATCTTCTTGGTTTTCTTCCAGCGGGTTTGCATGATCTTCGTCTCCTGGGACCGTGTTTTCTTCGTCAAGGTTGCCCTCGTCCTCAAGTTCAGCTTGCGTGCGGCTCATGACGAACACTTTTCCGGGGGCACCGTAATTTCCTTGATTGTTCGTGCCTCCGCGTTGGCCCATGGCCATAGGGCGTGAGCTCGAGGGTTGAGTGCAGTGAAAGGACTTGTGCCCTTCCTTTCCACAGTTGAAGCATCGTAAGAGGTTCCCCATGCAGTCCTTGCCTCTATGGTTTTTGTTGCATTTTGGGCAAGGGAAGCTCCCTGTATTAGCTTCGTTGTTTCCTGGGGCTGGCCTCTGTCCTGCTGGATTGTTCGGTCTTGCATTAGCGTCGTTTCTTGTTCTTTTCATAGGTGGCGCCCCACCTCCTGTGTTCCTTTTTCGAATCTGTTCCTGAACCCCACGCTGTAGTAGTTGGATTCGATAGAGATTGGCGGCACTGGAGTAGGCCTCGTTGAGGGTCCGGGGTCCGCTTACTACTAGTGCTTTTCGGGCTTTGAAGTTGAGGCCTGATACAAATCTCTCTATTTTGGTTGTTTCTGTGGGGACTAGTTCTGGCACTAAGCCTGCCAGTTCGAGGAATCGTTTATGGTATTCCATGACGGTAGTCGTTCCTTGTTTTAGGTGAAGGAACTCTTCGTGCATAGATGCTCTTACGTTGGCTGGGTAGAATCGTTCTCGCAGTCGTGTTTTCAGGTTTTCCCAGTTGAACCCTGGTTCTTGCCTGTAAGTGGGTCCCTCATGGATCCACCAAAGGTCTGCCTCATGTCGGAAGTAAAATGAGGCTACCTCTACACGACGTTCTTCTTGGCATTCTACCACCCCCAGAATCTTGTCGAAGGTCCGAATCGATTCCTCAAGGATGGCGGGATCTTCTTCTCCCGAGAAGGTGGGTGGTCGATGATTTGAAACTTGTCGAGCGACTTCTGACTTTGTGTTTGGTGGAGGTGGTGGTGGTCGGTAGTTGCGGAGAGCTACGTCGCTTAGTGCTTGGGTGACTTGGTTTAGTTGCTGTAGGGTTTGAGCCAGGGGGTCGTGTGTAGTGGGTTCTGGAGTCTTTGATTGTCTTTTGGTAGGTGCCATGATGCTGATCTATAGAGCCAATGTTTATAGTGATGTTGAGTTGGAGTGTTGTACCCTTACCTTGATGTGATAAGCGAAAGGGAGTTCTTAAAATTAATGAGGGATAAAGTGAGGGGAGGTTATGTGATGATAGGTAGGCTCATAATCTCACCGCGCGTCCTAAGATTCCTAAATCCTATGTTCTTAAATACCTAGAGTTCAAGCCTAAAGTCCGAGAGGCTGGTCTTAAGAGTGTTATCCTAGGGTCAAACTTAGGCTCTGATACCAACTGTAACACCTCATAATTTTTAAACTTTTAAAACTTATATAATGAAGGTAAATCCTTATTAAATATCAAAACCAAACATAAGAGTGCGGGGTGCTATGTCACATCTAAGCTAGAGAACTCAGATGCACAGGCTAACTAACTAAAATCCTCAATGCAAACGTCAAAACATAATCATGGCACGCAAGCCGAAAGGGAAACTAACTAATCTATGCTTCGGATCTCTAGCGCGCTCCGGGTCTAATCATCGGTGCCTGAAAGCTAAATATATCTGTTCAGCGAATGATGTTGGTAACCCACTCCTACGCGTTGAAATACAATATAGGTAGATATATATTTATAGATATAGGAAAACGATTTTGAAGCAAGAAGATATATACTTAGGAGACTTTAGCCTTAAAACCAGGAATAGACTCAGCAAGTAGGGGTAGGCACAATAATCAATGATAACAGTTAAGTAGAAACAATCATCATAAAGAATATGCATCTAAGGTCATAGATCACTTTCAAATCAATCATATCATCATCCAATCATCATTCATATCACACAAGCACACTTTGGTGGCCCCATGGGACCAATCGCATGCCCCGAACACGAGGGTTAGTGCATATAGCACTAACACGGCCCTGCAGCACCCTACCTCATACCGCAGCATGAAGGGAGTTGATCGCAACCAACCCTATAGACCGCTGACGAACTCAGTGGCGGACCACAGTCCTACACACCACTAACGCGCTCAGTTGGTGGACTGTGATCCTCTTTACAACGGGTGACTACGATCCTACACCCTGTTGACGAGCACAGTCGGTGGATCGTAGCGAATCAAGCCCTACACACCGCTGAGGGACTCAGTCGGTGGGCGATGATCCTCGGAGACTACGACCCTACACACCGCTGGCCCATCACTTGGTGGATCGCAGCCAGTCGTAGCCCTACACACCGCCTCATTACTCATTCGGTGGACTACAGCCTTCCTCGGGCTTATTGGCCTTACACACTGTCTGGCGCGTCCAGTTCGGTGGGTCATAGCACACGAGGCCCATGTGGACCGCAACCCAAGAAGTGAATCACTCATCGCAGCCAGGAGAATGAACCACAACTCGTGTACAACGTTTGATCGCAACCAAATAGTGGACCACAACCCTATATAATATTTATATATCTGACCGATCGCAACCGGCCTGGTTAACAGTTGGTATGGTTCTCAACCCATCCAACTGCCCGTATAGCTAATTTGATCGCAACCAAATTGGGGAATCATGCATCACATAACACATTGTAGCACATAATAGCATATTGGGAAGGGGGAGGTGTATAAATAAACTTACATGTGATCATTCTCATACTAAGGGTAGTCCTAAGGGTTTCATACAACTTCTACCTAAGTGAACGGGTTACCGATTCAACTAGCATGCAATTCGTAAGACTCTTTTATCCTACGAATGGCACCCGAAACATCAAACTAGACTCAAGCACGACAAACGGGGTCCGTTAGGACACCACGGCGAATAGGGAACATCAAACGGGGAAGCCAAAGACCTGGGTGGGTGGAGGGCTACCCGCCGGCTGGTGGAGGGCTACCCGCCGGCTGCCCATCGGCGACGAGTTTCCGGGCAGCGGGTGTCCGGCGGGCAGTCGCCTGCCCGCGGGCCGCTGCCGGTGATGCTCCTTGGGGCAGCGGGTAGGTGGCAGGTTCCCCTACCCCCACCTACCTCCCACTAACTCCTTAACACAACAAACGTCCCGGGATCCTCCGTGGAACCCAAAACCATGCTTAGACACTTTTAAATGCAGATAACGACACCACGTATGCAATTAATGGATCAAAAGCAAGAATCATATTGAACACATCATAACGTGACTTCTAAACATAAACAACACCCGAACATGCGAATACCCACCCAAATATAATTCAAGAACATCTCAATACAAATCCCCAATCCAACCTAGGGTTCTAATCCCACCCAAGCCATCAAAATCATATTTTATTTTCATCATCAAGAACCATCAAGATTTATCAACAATCTTCACATAAATATCAAGAACCTCTTTTTAACATCAAGATCACTCATAAAATCATCTCATCAATCAATCAAGATTATATCACAAATATCATAAAGAGATTCATATAGACACAAATATATAGAGGGAGCCAAAGAAGGAGATCATAGCAAAGAAAATAGGTTTTGTTGAGACATGGGTACCTCTTAGCCTTAATTAATTTCCTTGGCTATGAAGGGTCTTTCCTT
This sequence comes from Ipomoea nil, assembly GCF_001879475.1. Lineage (NCBI taxonomy): Eukaryota > Viridiplantae > Streptophyta > Magnoliopsida > Solanales > Convolvulaceae > Ipomoea > Ipomoea nil. The sequence continues at coordinate 2,505,133 of NW_017618593.1, read as the reverse complement.
AAGATTTCTTCTTTCTTAATTTCTCTTACGGGAATTCTTGTGTGGTGAAAGTTATTGTGGTGTGAGTTCTAGGTGCCTCCTATGTCCCTATTTATATATCTAGGAGTCCCAATTAGGGTCTAAGTGGTATGGATTTGCTAATTCTATTTCATATAGGACTAAGGGATTGGCTTTAGGGATAAGGGCCCGTGGATTATGGTGGACCCCCTTTTAGCTAATTAATTGATTTTAACTCTCATTTTGGGCTGAGTAATTAATTAATTAATTTTGGTTTAGGGGTCGTAACACGGGGTGTTACAGTTGGTTACTCCGGTTCCTGTATCTCGGCCATCTTCTGATTCTGTGGTTCCCTATGCGGATCCCACGCAGTAACGTAGTTTCGCTGGGGCTCTACAATATCTTACTGTCACACGCCCGGATCTATATTTTGCTGTGAATCGGGTTTGTCAGCATATGCACTCTCCGACTACTGAGCGTTGGGCTATGCTCAAGCGTGTGCTACGGTACGTTAAAGGAACTTTGCATTTTGGTCTTTTTATTCGTCCTTCCTCTTCTGTTGTCGTCCATGCTTTTTCGGATTCAGACTGGGCTGGTTATCCGGCTGACAGGAAATCCACTAGTGGTTTTGCGGTTTTTCTTGGTGGTAATCTGATTTCCTGGTCTTGTCGAAAGTAACATACGGTTGCTCGTTCGTCTACTGAGGCTGAGTACAGGGCCCTAGCTGATGTGTCTGCAGAAGTCACCTAGCTTGTTTCTCTGTTGCATGAGCTTGTGGCATCGTTAGTTGTTCCTCCTACTCTCTGGTGTGATAACCTGGGTGCGACTTATCTCTATCCGAATCCAGTGTTTCATGCTCGCACAAAGCATGTGGAAATTGATTACCACTTTGTTCATGACAAAGTGGCGAAGAAGGAGCTGCAGGTTAGCTTTATTTCCACCAAGAATCAGCTAGCTGATGTGTTCACTAAAGCTCTCCCTGGTCCGCGCTTCTCTACTCTGTGTGGCAAGCTCAATGTCGTTGCTGGTCCACCTTGTGGTTGAGTGGGAGTATTAGGAGTCTATTATTATTAGTATTCGTCTTGTAATAGGTTTACTATTCTCTGCTAGATATACTCTTGTACAGACTCATTCGTTGATTATTATTCAGATATATCGTATCCTCATCAACTCAAGTATTCTTACTAGTTGAATCTTTTAGCACACAACCCTGTTTTGGTTATGAATTAATCTTACATTGCTTGTTATCTACAAATATGCCAAAGAGATTTGGATATTGCCGCCTCTCTCTGTTTCACTGTTCCGATCACAGCTTCTTCTCAAACCCAGTCTGCTGCGTTCTGCTGTGTGTATGTATACCTGCTTCTGCCTTTCCTTTTTCAATCCCAGACACTAACTTCATACTGTCATACAATCTTTACTCTTTAGGGAATAATGTTCAATAGATGTTCATAGTGTGATTGAAATTGAATAAAGTGATTTTGATATATGATTTATTTGTGTTTTCTACTCTGCAATTGGGTGCACTAATCCTTTTGTATTCCAATTTAATTACGATCACCAAGTACACAATTTGGGATTTTGTTCTAATTTTAATTTTTATTTGTTTCTTCTTTAAATTGCATATGTTGAAGTTATGTAAATGATGTCGGGGAGAGACAGAATCAGTCAACTTTTGACAGAAATACTTGACAATATTTTGAGATTTTTGTCAATCGCAGAAGCTGCTAGAACTACCATTTTCTCTACTATTTGGAGAGATTGTTGGTTAAGTCTCACACAACTCAACTTTGATCATCAATTCAATTCTTATATTCAGAGAAAATATTATGACAGTTATAATCACACATCAACCATTATGTATGTAATCAACAAAATTCTCATGCGGCACTATGGACGTATTCAGAAATTTGTCTTTGACGTTTATTTTAACTTACCAATTGTAATACCCACTAATTTAGAAATAAAGATATATCTATGTTATTAAATGATGTCAACAATTCAAAACTTATTAAAAGATGATATTGGGTAAATTACTAAGTTGCCCCTCTCTATCCTTAAAGCTTAAGGAATTCCTTTTATCTTGGAAGAACATTTCATTTGAAAGAAGAAAAAGAAAATATTGGCTAGAGAGGGATAGGGGAAGGAAAACCTTGAAGCTTTGATCTCCATTTTCTTCAAGCTTAGGTCTCAAGTTATTGGGAGTATTCTAGGTGAGTTTGATCTCCATTTTTCACTCTTTTTAAGTTTGGTTTATCATTGGAACCCTAAGATTGATGTTTGAAAATTTTAGGGATTTTGACAAGGAGTATTTGGGTGAGCTAAATAGCAAAGATTTGGATGTTTTAGGTAAGTGGTTAACTCTTCTCTCCTTATTTTGCAAAACCCATAAACTATTTTAGAATCTCTACTACTTTGAATGCCCATTTAAGGGTTAGTATGGGTTAAAAGTATTTTGGACAATGATATGTTTTTGGACTATTAAACTTGACTAAAGATATCCTTGGGCATGTCTAAGTTTGGATTTTGCGAATAAGTGAACATGACTATATTTGACTATATTCGTATGTGTATGGTTTGTACTAACGTGTTTTGCTCTAAAAGAGGATCAAGTAATTTATTTGACAATTATTAGTTTATGATTTCATAATATTACTTTTGGATATGTACATTGTTATGTGATCTTTAAGGAATTGATTTTTGCTACAATGAGCTATTTGATTATAAGAATTCTTTTGAAGTTTTGACCAAACTCATGAGGCAACCTACATTTTGTTGTTTGTTCTGTTCGGCTTGGAACGTTCCTAATTGCTCATTTCGAATCGTCGAGCTTGACTCATTCCGAATCGTCGAGTCTTTTGAATTATTTGTTGGAACATTCCATCCGGCTCATTCTGAATCGTCGAGCCTGACTAATTCTGAATCGTCGAAGCTACCAAAATATATAGAGATATGAAAAAATAATTTCTAGTGGAGTGGTATGAAACGGGGCATTGCCGACTTGGTGGCTAGATGCATGATATGTCAATAAGTCAAAGCTGAACACCAAAGAGCTGTAGGATTATTAAAACCCGTAGAGGCACCTCAATGTGGGATCATATATCTATGGATTTTGCGATTGGATTACCGAACAGTCAGCACGGGGAAAATACAATTTCGGCTATTGTGGATCGACTCACTAAGGTTGCACATTTCTACCAATCAAGTATACACCTTTTGAAGCTTTATGTGGAAGGAAATGTTGATCTCTTTTATATTGAGATGAAGTTAGAGAAAGAAAAATCTTAAGGCCAGAACTTGAACAACTCACAGTTGAGAAGGTTCAATTAATTAAGAATAGAATTAAAGAATCTCAAGACAGACAAAAAAGCTAGGCTGATTTGAAAATAAGAGAATAAGAATTCAAAGTTGGAGATTTGGTATATTTAAAGGTTTCACCAACTCGAGAAGTAATGGGGTTTGGAGAAAAGGGAAATTAAGTCCACCTTACTTATGACCATTTGAGATTTTGAGTAAAGTTGGTAGTTTGGCTTATGAGCTAGCCCTACCAATATAACTGTTGGAAAAATTAGCTTAAAATTGCATAAAATAGCATATTAAGTGGCTATTTTGTGGTACAATTATCAGTGGGGTCCACTTCCGATTTGGGTCGAGTCAAAGTGGATTCGGGTTCTTCGTAGTGAGACGAAGAGATTGATATATTGTACGCTCAAAACGGATAATGGGTGAATGAGATATTGATTCTCAAAGTAGACCCATTTGAGTTGGGAAATGAAGGGAAATAGTGGACTTTGTCCCACATTGGTTTGGAAAGAAGATTTGCCCCCCTTATATACAAGAGCTCTTTTGAAGGTTGTAGAATTGTATAGCATAGAGGCTTTCTCGTGCCGGGGGAGGAGGGGTGCAAAATCCAACTAGAAGAGATCGAAAAGGCTTGATTTAAGCTCGAGCTCGCGTGCGCCGGCACCTGCGGGCACGAATGTCGTCCGGAAATTGGCCCGCCTTGCGGGCTAAGTTATGCCAAACTTCGATATCATTTTCCAATCGAAATAGTCACTTGGCTCGGCCAAAACCGAGAGTGGTACTCTAGTGCTACAGAGAGCACGAGAGGTGTACTCTAGTGTTGCACCACAGCACGGGAGATTTGCTCTCGTGTCCTGAACCTGCACCCCAACGGTCAGAAACCCGAAAGTTCAGAAGATTAAACACATATGTTACTGGAATTAACACTGTTTTAATTCCAATTTTAAACCTGAGTTCAATCGTACTTAGTGGGTGGCTGTTACAGGTGTTACACAATTGGTTTTAATACCAATTTAATGGCCATGTGGAATGCTATCCCTCCAACATCCCTATATAAAGAGAGGTAGGACAGAAGCATTTTATATAGCACAAAACCAAAGGAATTCCACTACTGTTTTGCTTCAAAACTTCTGCTTCTACTCTCTTCTTTACCCAGCAGTGTTCTAAGCTTTGCTTTGTTTGCCGGGTTCTTTGTTTAGGTGCTTAAACAAAGAATCGTAGCACGTTTTATCCTGTGAAACCTAGGCTACAACGCTCCTAGCACTTGTGGGAGGTAGCAAATAAGGTTTTAAGGAAAAGAACATTACGTTCAAACTCGTGCTAACCCTTACCCAGTTTTTCCACTTCTTTTCCTTCCCAATTTTTATGTTTTCCCATAGAATAACAATCTTTCCGTAGAATTATTATTTTGAGATTTTTCAACCATATTACCCAACAATAACTAGCTGGAGTTCATAATGTATTCCACGTATCAATGTTGCGAAGGTACATTGCATGTCCGAGTCATGAGGGGGAGTGTCAACCATTCCAAGTCAGAGATGACTTAACTTAAGAAGAAGTACCTCTTCGCATCATTGACCGAAAGGAACAAAGTAGTGAGGTCCCGAGTAATCCCATTTGTTAAAGTGTGTAATTTTGCATATTCTCTTTTTAGATAGATTAACAGGATTAATCAACTGTCAGTGATTAATGATTGATTCAGTTACGAAGTCAGTCAGTAATAATAAATCGTGGAGAAGATGTAAGAGAAGGATAACAGCACAAACCCAACGACACAGAATATTTACCCAGTTCGATACAGTGTGTATCTACGTCTGGGAGACGATCACATAGGCGTCCAAGCCACTAAATCATAATCCAATGTACAAAAGGTAGATATACAATAATCTTACCCAAGTGCCCCACACAAGGTACATACCCAGTCTACACAGGTTTAGTGGATTGTTGAAGATGGAGAGCCCTGCATACAGAAGTCCAATGAAATCCCTTCACTTGGAGAACCCACTCTAATGCAGTCCACTTCAATAACGCTCTTTACAGTTGTTCCCACAACAGGGTGATCACAGTGTCCTTTCGTTTAACCAGCAGTGATTCTTCTCAAGTTCATCATCTTAATCACTATGAACATATTGTATTGAGAAGATACATGACAATCAAAGATCTAATCTCATATAGCAGATGGGGAGTGTTTCTTCACACTTTCGGTGTAACCCTAAATCTCTTCGAGTAAGGGTACTTATAGATTCTTCAATAAACTCTCTCCATAAAAGACTTTGATTGTAGAAGGTAGGACTATAAAAGAGGAATGTAATCTCAAAAGATTAGGTCCATACCTTTCTTGAAAATATACGCTGATCTTCTTTCCAAACTTGTCTGATAATACCGCGTAAGACTTTTAGAAATCAGCTTCCTAAATCAGATCTTCAGTGTCAGTCCTTCTGTTGTTGCTTATGATTGATCAGTCGACTGTAGAGCTGGACGGACAAACTCTAAATCTATCTTAGTTATGCCATAATAATATCGCCAATTATAATATGGGGTTGTTGAACATTAAAAACACTAACAAACTCCCCCTTTGGCTATTATTTGGCAAAACAACTCGACTATATAGATAGACACACCATAATGAACTAAGATAGGATAATATAAAGAAGCAACCCAATAAGTCTGATATGATTACAGGGAATACAAACAGAATCATAAGATCTAAAGTAGTTTATGATCAAAAACAAAAAAATGGTGCCATCAATAACAATGCCCAGCTAGGGCCAGAAGGTACTCAAACACAAAAAAAAAAAAAAAAAAAAAAAAAAAACTCCCCCTGAGTTCATACTACTCCCCCTTTTTGCCAATGATAGCCAAAGGTCAAGCATTGGAGGGAGTGTCACTGTCAGACTTCGCAGGATCAGCAGCAGCAACAGATTCAGATAGGCTTAAACGAAGAAGAACGGTCGCCAGCTCAGTACGGGCCCCTGTCAGTTGCTTTGCAATAATGCTATGTACTGTCTCAAGATCAGTGACCCTTGCCTTCAACTGTATGGAAAGCTGAACATCCTTAGCATGAGGAGAGTTATCAGACATAGCATCAGGTTCAGAAATGGATGGGGCAGACACAAGAACAACATCCCGAATGTGATCTCCAGTCAGCAGACGTTTATCAACAGTATAGAGCAGTGTTGGACTGATCATCTCACTGGGCATAGGCTCAAGTCCCTGAGTGGTAAGAATGCCAAAAATCAGATTTGGGAAGGGTAGTCTTACCTTCTGTTCCCGTGGATGAATTAAGGTAAGGATGCGATAGTAAATCCATTTTCCCAGATCAATTGGCATCTTCGTTCCAATTCGAAATAAGAAGCCTGCCAGTAACTTGCCAACAGTGTGGAAATGGGCTGATGGGAGCCAGTTGTGAAGGGACAGGAGATGTAGAATCACATATCTGGATGTGAGATGCGAGCTCTGCAGATAGTTCTTATCTCCTGTATGCCATGATTTTGTCTGTCCACCAGTGAGAGTTCTAGCCATCAAGTTCCAGTCAGTGACAGGGTCTTCTTGCACAATAGTCAAACCATAGTATTCATTGATCATGTCCAGCCCAAAAACGTACCACCTTCCTCTGATGAAAATCTGCATCGGTCGTGACCAGATAGGATGTCAATCTCGTCATTGAGAATTCATACGTGAGAAGCTTAGAGTATGGGCAGATGTTCGTGACAGTCTTCAACAATCCGACTTCATTCAGCAAAGGTAAAATGTCACATACAAAGTTCAGCTGGTTCTCATCCACAGATCGTTGAACAATAAGATCCCTACTAACCATGGTAGACCATTTGGTCTGAGCAGCAGGAGAAACAAACTGAGGCCTGTAAACAGATGGATCAGTTTCTTCGACAGGTTGAACCTCAGGAGTAATGCTTCATCCTCTTGATCGTGTGGATGGCTTCCCTTTTCTGACAGATGGTGCAAGTACAGAAGTAGCTTGAACAGCAGGCCCCTTTTGCTTAACAGACGATCGTAGAGTCTTGAACACTTGTTGAATAGGCGGATTTCCTTCCGGCTTAACAGCCTCACTCGACTTCCTTTTCTTCTCAGGCTGATCAACATCAGCACTGTCATCACCAGTCTCAACAACAACCTTTACTGGAACATTCTTCCTTTTAGACCGTCTTGTTTCTTTGGTTGGGGATTGAACAGGAGTCACAGAGTGACTGGAATTAGAAACATTGGCAGATGAGCTCCCAATAATATTCGAAATTTCTCGAATTTTGAAGGTCGTGGAGTCAGGATGAGCAGTGGCCTCAATAGTTGGAATATCAGATGGAAGTGCTTGAGATCCATACACTTCAGCCAGTATTTTATCATCTTCGCTAGAGGATTCAGAAGGATGAATCACTTGATACGGTTGAGGGATTGAAGCAGATGGTAGACCAGCAAAGTGTCGCACATGTTCCAGACTTTCACCTAATGATGTGGCAGTATAGACTGGGATTCCACCTGTTTTCTGAGACTTGTGGGGGCTTGATAGATCAACAGATTCAACATTAGCATGTAAGCCAGGAGTGTCATCGACAGAACAAACTTCTTTAGGGTCATCAGCAATTGCAGCCGGATGCAGAGCATTATTATCAGAAGCATAAACAACTAAACTCAATTTATTTGGCTCATCAGAGGACTTTTCTTTCTCATCAGTCACATGCAAGACATCAGTTTTCCATCAACAGACTCACTCAAAGGCAGAGATGTAGAATCAACATTCTCAGGGGGATTCTCGGAATCCAAATCAGTTAAATTTTCAGAAATAACAGGCACACAAGATGGGGTAGCAGAATCATCAGGTTTATCTGGTGAAATTTCAATAGGAGTTTCATAATTGTTTGACCTGTTTCGGAGGATCTCATGTCTGTGTTTTGCCTCTTTCTAAGCAGCTTCGAGATACAGAGGGTGGGCCTCCGCTTGCCGTCGAGAGACCTCAACCAATTCTAGGGCTCGATGTGCAAAGTATTGAAGGAATGCCCCGGCCCGATTTCCATCTGAGGGTTCTGGAATATATACTGGAGAAACTTCATCACTGGCTTCGGAAACCATCATAAGCAGTTCAGTCGCATCATCTTCAGACCATTCTGCATAAAATTCTGGGTAGTTGGACATAACAGTCACCAAAATCTCGTCGCGAAGCAGAGGATCAAGTTTGAGCTTCTTCTTCATGGCAAACTGCAAAAGCGTCTGAATGTGCTTAAGGGCCACCTCCGGAGAATGTGTCTTGCTTCCGAGCTTGATGATGATATTTCTTACCGGGTCTGCCAGAAATTTTTGTGATAGGAGAAGTACAAATTACTGAAGGCGGATATGCTGAGAGAGCAAGAGTTTGAGTGCTGAGATGCTCGAAAAACTGTTCTCTTCTTGGCCCGGTAACAAATAGACTAAGGGGTGAAGAACCTTAATCAATGCGGCTTGTCAAATATCATGCAGACGCGATTGATTGACACAACGGTACATCTTCTTTTTAGGAAGGAAACGGAACCCAAGGAAATTTGAATTTTGAAAGAAGATTAAAATCTTTTGAGATATCATTATGGCCAAAATAAAACCACTTAACAAAAATAGAGAGGAGTCTTCAAAAAAAAAGTCAAACCGTAATACTGACCCGTGTACATCACTTCAAAAAAAAGTCAAACCGTAATACTGACCAACTGCTTTAATTAGTCAATTCTACAAATTCCCAGAGCAGACCTGAGAATTTCAAAACGATTAGCGTCCAGTGGCTTAGTCAGAATATCCGCCAGTTGTTTGTCAGTTTGAATGTATTCCAATTCAATTTCCTTGGATTCAACCAAGTCTCTGATGTAATGATGCCTGATGTCAATATGCTTTGTTCTGGAATGTTGAACTGGATTCTTGGAAATATTAATAGCACTGACATTGTCACAATAGAGTGTCATTATCCCTTGAGAAAGACCATAATCCAGAAACATCTGTTTCATCCAAACCAACTAAGTAAAGCATCTTCCTGCAGCTATGTATTCTGCCTCTGCAGTGCTTAGTGAAATTGAATTTTGTTTCTTGCTTAGCCATGACACTAAGTTTTTACCAACAAAGAAACATCCCCCGGAAGTACTCTTTCGGTCATCAATATTTCCTGCCCAATCAGCATCACAGTATGCAACCAGACTTAGTTCACTGTCCTTGGAGTACCAGAGACCATACTGCATCGTTCCTTTAACATATTTCAGAATGCGTTTTGCAGCTATCAGGTGTGATTCCTTTGGGTCAGATTGATACCTTACACAGATTCCAACACTGAACATTATGTCTGGTCGACTGGCTGTTAGATACAACAGACTGCCTATCAAGCTGCGATAAACTGTGTTATCCACTGATACACCAGTTTCATCTTTCGATACTTTTGTGGAGGTGGAGATAGGTGTCCTGGATGATTTACATGATTCCAGATCAAACTTTTTAACTAGATTCTTGGCATACTTCTCTTGTGAAATAAAGTATCCTTCAGGACTTTGCTTGACCTGTAGAGCTAGGAAGTATGTCAGTTGACAAACCATGGACATTTCAAACTCTTCCTTCATCACTTTTACTAACTCGTCAGTGTATTTCTGTAAGGTTGATCCAAACACAATGTCATCAACATAGATTTGGGCAATGGTTACATGACTTCCAGTAGTTTTTACAAACAGGGTTTTGTCAACACTTCCTCGTTTATACCCATGCTGGAGCAGATACTGTGTCAGTCGTTCATACCATGCCCATGGGGCTTGTTTGAGACCATAGAGAGCTTTTCGAAGCTTATAGATATATGAAGGATGATCTGGATCTTCGAAAACTTTAGGTTGAGCCACATAGATATCTTCGTGGAGATAACCATTCAGGAATGTTGTTTTGACATCCATCTGAAGCAATGTGAATCCCAAAATGCATGCGACAGGCAACAAAATCCTGATTGACTCGAGTCTAGCTACATGAGCAAAAGTCTCATCATAGTCAATTCCTTCAATCTGAGTATACCCTTGAGCCACTAACCGAGCTTTGTTCCTTGCTATATTCCCTGCTTCATTAGTTTTATTTTTAAAGATCCACTTCTTTCCAATTACATTAACCCTATCAGGTCTTGAAACTAGATCCCAGACATGATTTCTCTCAAACTGATGTAGCTCCTCCTGCATTGCCTTGATCCACAGATCATCCTGTAAGGCTTCTTTAACATTTTTGGGTTCTATCTTTGAGGTATAACAAGCAGACACAGATACTTCTGTTAGATTATTTCTTATTCTGCTTTGGGTCTTCATTCCATCTGATGAATCTCCAATAATGTTATCTGATGGATGATTTTTTTGAGTTCTGGTGGGTTTGTCGTTACCTGTATCATTTATGAGGTTTGTCTCCTGATCTGAACTTTCTTGATCTTCATCTGACGATTCTTGTGGTTTGGGCTGACTGTTGCTGTTAGTAGCGGTTGTATCACTGAGAGGAAGTTCTGTCACTGAATCTGTCACTGTTGAGTCTATTGATTCTTCTAGATTGTCATCGATAACCACATTTACTGACTCCATCACAGATTGAGTCCTCTTGTTGTAGACTCTGTAAGCACGACTGTTTGGAGAGTATCCAAGGAAGATGCTCTCATCACTCTTTGGTTCGAACTTCCCTCTTTGTTCTCTATCAGCTAGCACATAGCACTTTGTCCCAAATACATGAAAATACTTCAGATTTGGCTTCTTTCCCTTCCAGAGCTCATATGGAGTTTTAGTTGTTCCTGGTCTAAGATAGACCCTATTTATAGTATGACAAGCTGTGTGAACTGCTTCAGCCCAGAAGCGTTGCGGCAGATGCGAGGCATGTAGCATAACTCTAGCCATTTCTTGCAAAGTTCGATTCTTTCTTTCCACTACTCCATTCCGTTGAGCAGTTCTAGGGGCTGGGAACTCATGTGAATACCGTGCTCGGAGCAGAAATCTGAATATAGTGATTTCTCGAATTCCTTTCCATGATCACTCCTCATTCTCTGAACTTTTATTATAGACTCATTCTTTTCCTTCTGAACTCTTATACACAGAGTTTTAAAGGCCTTGAAAGCTTCTGTCTTTTCTCTCAGAAAGTATACCCAGCTGTATCGAGAGAAATCATCTACACACACAAATATGTATTTCTTTCCCCCAATGCTTTCAGTTTGCGTTGGCCCCTTGAGGTCTATGTGGACAAGATCTAGGCACTTCTCAGTGGTGATGCCTCTTACTGCTTTGTCTGGAGTTCTGATTTGTTTCCCAATAGCACAAGCACCACAGATTTTTTCCGGATCTATTCTGATTTTAGGTACACCTTTCACTGCTTCCAGTTTTATCAACTTATCCATATCTCTGAAGTTTACGTGACCCAGTCGTCTATGCCAGAGTTTTGATTCATCTGATTTGGATAAGTGACAAGTAGTTCCATTTGGCAGAACATAACAATTGTCTGAGGACCGAGTTCCTTCCATGACTAGTTGATTTGCTTTGTCACTAACTCTGCAGCAGTTACAATCAAAGCACACATTCCAATTTCGATCACACAACTGACTGATGCTAATTAGATTCGCTTTTAACCCACTGACTAGCAGGACTTCTTCTAATTGAGGTAAGCCTGGTACATTCAGGATACCTTTCCCAACTATTCTCCCTTTTTGTCCATCTCCATATGTTACGGCTCCACTGCTGGGTGGAACAGCCATCAGACACTTAACATTTCCTGTCATATGTCTGGAACACCCACTGTCAAAGTACCATCTAGCGTCAGTTATAGATGCAGTCAGAGCAATGGTGCGGTAGCAGATAACTTCTGACTTCCTGACCCAAACCTGTCTAGTGAAGGGTGTAATGGTCTTATTCTGATATTTTTCCTTCCTTTGATCTCTGTAAAAAAAATAATACTCAGGCCGAGTATGACCTTTTGTTTGGCAGTAGTGACAGATAGGGGTGTAATATTTAACTTTGACAGTCTTATTTTTGAACCTTGAATAATGAGATTGATAAGTTAATCTGGCCAGGCCAGTATCCGCAGTCTGGTCGTATGTCCTTCCCTTGTTCTGTACTGACTGAGATGACTGTCCTTGTTCATAGTTGTGATTAGCTGTGGTTTTAGACATATCCTCTTTGATGAACTTAGGTGCGTTATTCGAAGATTCACCTTGTTCAAATCCCAAACCCTTTTTATCATTCGGATTTCTGCCAGAGTCTAGAATCTTATCTAGGGTAGATGTGGTGTCCATCATCTGGATATTTTTCTTCAGACTCTCCAATTCCTTGATCAGTTTTCCTTCTCTGGACCTTATCTAAGTGATGAGATCTTCTTTTATGACTAGATCAGTATTCAGTTTCTTTAGAAGATCATCTCTTTGCTTCAGCTCGTCATTCATATTCTTATTCACTTTCACAAGTTGTTCCCAGCTAGCAACAAGTTTTGCAAATTCTGTTTCAATTTGAGTATGTCTCTCTTCAAAATCGTCAGTCGATATGTATGATTCTTCATCTGATTGGTCTCCGTCTGACTGAAGGTCTGTAGCGGTAAAGAAGCCTACAAAGTTTCCCACGTTATCATCTGACTGATCATTTGAAGTTTCTTCCTCATCGTCACTTAAAGTAGCTACAGACATAGCTTTTTTCCTTTTGAGATACGTTGCACATTCAACCTGTATGTGACCATATCCTTCACATTCCCTACACTGCACTGACCGGTTGAGAGATTTACCTGTGTCTGTGGAATTGGTTCTGTTTTGTCTTGATCGACCAATCTAAGGTTGATTGTTCTATGAGAAAGGTGCTGTTTCAACCTTTTGATATGAGGAGTTGTTGCCTTTGTATTGAGTTCTGGTAGACTGACCTTGACCTTTTCTGTTGAAACCTTTTAAGATTTTCTTGAAATTCTTGGTTAAAAGTGCCAAGGTTTCATCATCTATGTCATCTGTGTCAGATTCTCGATCAACCTCAGCCACAAAGGCCACTAACTTTCCTTTTCTGTTGCTTCCAAGATCATCATTAGCAAGAACTTCTAGTTCATATGTGTGTAAGCTTCCCATGAGTTCTCCGACAGTCTTCTTTTCCCAACCAGTGTTTTCCTGAATAGCAGTTACTTTCATTCGAAAGCCTTTAGGTAAAGATCGAAGGATCTTTTTGACCACTCTTTCATCAGTGAAAGGCTCTCCAAGGATTGAGGCTCGGTTCATAAGATTCTGGACCCTACTGTGGAAGGTCGAAATGGTTTCTTCTTCAGTCATTCTGAGTGCCTCGAATTCTGACAGAACCATTTGTAGCTTTGACTGTTTGACATCAATAGTTCCTTCAAATCTGGTTTCAAGAATTTCTCATACTCATTTAGCCTCTTTTACTCCTGTGACAAGAGTAAACACAGATTCATGCAAAGATCCTACAATTGAATTTAATGCCTTGTTGTTTAGATCCGAGGCATTCATTTCATCGTCTGTTCAAGTCTCCATGGGCTTATCTTCAGTAACTCCTTGTGCATTCTGAGTAGTGGGATGACTCCACCCAGTTAGGACAGTACGATAAATCCTGGTACCTTGTGCTTGAAGATATGTCTCCATGCGAGCCTTCCAGAAAGAGTAGTTATGACCATCTAGTTCTTGTGGTTTCATACTTGCATCCATCCTGAATACAAACAACCAGCCAACGAACACACAGAAAAACTTGCGAAAGACAGAGAGAATGCAAAACTAAAAACAATCCGTCGGATCAAGTCACTATGTAGACTTAAAAGCTCTGATACCACATGTAATTTTGCATATTCTCTTTTTAGATAGATTAACAGGATTAATCAACTGTCAGAGATTATTGATTGATTCCGTTACGAAGTCAGTCAGTAATAATAAATCGTGGAGAAGATGTAAGAGAAGGATAACAACACAAACCCAACGACACAGAATATTTATCCAGTTCGATATAGTGTGTATCTACGTCTGGGGGACGATCACATAGGCGTCCAATCCACTAAATCATAATCCAATGTACAAAGGTAGATATACAATAATCTTACCCAAGTGCCCCACACAAGGTACATACCCAGTCTACACAGGTTTAGTGGATTGTTGAAGATGGAGAGCCATGCATACAGAAGTCCAATGAAATCCCTTCACTTGGAGAGCCCACTCTGATGCAGTCCACTTCAATGACGCTGTTTACAGTTGTTCCCACAACAGTGTGATCACAGTGTCCTTTCGTTTAACCAGCAGTGATTCTTCTCAAGTTCATCATCTTAATCACCATGAACATATTGTATTGAGAAGATACATGACAATCAAATATCTAATCTCATATAGCAGATGGGGAGTGTTTCTTCATACTTTCGGCGTAACCCTAAATCTCTTCGAGTAAGGGTACTTATATATTCTTCAATAAACTCTCTCCATAAAAGACTTTGATTGTAGAAGGTAGGACTATAAAAGAGGAATGTAATCTCAGAAGATTAGGTCCATACCTTTCTTGAAAATATACGTTGATCTTATTTCCAAACTTGTCTGATAATACCGCGTAAGACTTTTAGAAATCAGCTTCCTAAATCAGATCTTCAGTGTCAGTCCTTCTGTTGTTGCTTCTGATTGATCAGTCGACTGTAGAGCTGGACAGACAAACTCTAAACCTATCTTAGTTATGCCATAATAATATCGCCAATTATAATATGGGATTTTTGAACATTAAAAACAATAACAAAGTGAAATGATCACATCATACCCCAAGAGAAGGAACATGGGAAAAGGAAGATGATATGATGGATAGATATCCTGAACTCTCCAAGTTTAAAGGTATGTAAGTTTCGAGGACGAAACTTATTTTAAGGAGGGGAGATTGTAATACCCACTACTTTAGAAATAAAGATATATCTATGTTATTAAATGAGGTCAACAAGTCAAAACTTATTAAAAGATGATATTGGGTAAATTACTAACCTGCCCCTCTCTATCCTTAAAGCTTAAGGAATTCCTTTTATCTTGGAAGAACATTTCATTTGAAAGAAGAAAAAGAAAATATTGGCTAGAGAGAGATAGGGGAAGGAAAACCTTGAAGTTTTGATCTCCATCTTCTTCAAGCTTAGGTCTCAAGTTATTGGGAGTATTCTAGGTGAGTTTGATCTCCATTTTTCACTCTTTTTGAGTTTGGTTTATCATTGGAACCCTAAGATTGATGTTTGAAAATATTAGGGATTTTGACAAGGAGTATTTGGGTGAGCTAAATAGCAAAGATTTGGATGTTTTAGGTAAGTGGTTAACTCTTCTCTCCTTATTTTGTAAAACCCATAAACTATTTTAGAATCTCTACTACTTTGAATGCCCATTTAAGGATTAGTATGGGTTAAAAGTATTTTGGACTATGATATGTTTTTGGACTATTAAACTTGACTAAAGATATCCTTGGGCATGTCTAAGTTTGGATTTTGTGAATAAGTGAACATGACTATATTTGACTATATTCGTATGTGTATGGTTTGTACTAACGTGTTTTGCTCTAAAAGAGGATCAAGTAATTTATTTGACAATTATTAGTTTATGATTTCATAATATTACTTTTGGATATGTACTTTGTTATGTGATCTTTAAGGAATTGATTTTTGCTACAATGAGCTATTTGATTATAAGAATTCTTTTGAAGTTTTGACCAAACTCATGAGGCAACCTACATTTTGTTGTTTGTTCCGTTCGGCTTGGAACGTTCCTAATTGCTCATTCCGAATCGTCGAGTCTTTTGAATTATTTGTTGGAACATTCCATCCGGCTCATTCTGAATCGTCGAGCCTGACTAATTCTGAATCGTCGAGCCTGACTAATTCTGAATCGTCGAGTCTTTCTAAATAATTATGCAGATAATGGCCTTTGCCACGGGTTATAATAGTGGTTGCAGGTTGCCAATGAGTAATATGTTAAAGAATGATTTGTGCTTTTGAATGTATTGCATTATGAAATAATGTTGATGCCCATGTATCTAAAGTTTTCTGTTTTGGGAACTTTTGTATAGTATGATGAAAGTATTATGACTTTGATATGGTTTAAAGATCGAGATTTGCATCTAATTATTACTCTAAAGCTTAGTGTATTATATTATGGTTGCTTGATCCGGGGTGAGAAGAGTACCACTTACTGGGCATTAGCTCATTATTTTTATTTTTCCTAATGTTTCAGAGTAGTTAAGGACATGTGAATAGCAAGAGCACAAGTGGTGGGATCTTGAAGGTGACTCTTGAAACTAGGAGACTTACTCCTAGTATTGGAGCTTATCAC
This sequence comes from Ipomoea nil, assembly GCF_001879475.1. NCBI lineage: Eukaryota > Viridiplantae > Streptophyta > Magnoliopsida > Solanales > Convolvulaceae > Ipomoea > Ipomoea nil. Next base: position 2,488,566 of record NW_017618593.1, on the reverse strand, counting down.
AGACTTTTATTTATTTGGTTATTCTATTTGACCCTTTGTATTTTTGGTAAACCATTGTGTTTGGTTTTGGTGCTTGTGATTCATTTTGGACACACTACTCTTGATTGTAAATACTTAATAGTGGATTTGATGAGTTTTGAAAAGAACTAGTTGATTATATTTTGCCATTTTAGCTGTGGAATTATTATGTATTCAAGTGTTATTGTGAAGGTTCCGAGAGGTATGTATGGTTAGGCTACGTATTGTTACAAGTCCTAATGTAATGATACGGCCGGGTCATGTCCTAGAAGTGGGGCTTGACACCAATCGTCAGTGATGGGCCTAATTCTCGGAAGTTTGATTTCGATCAATGGTTCTTTTTTATCACTCAAAAAGATGTTGAAGAAATGAACATTAATATGGTTTCTTTAGAAACAGATTTTCTATAGAATAAATGCCTCAGGCTCCTAAATTGCTTATTTTCTTGCTTAACTCTCAAGAGGTTGGAACTTTGGGGAATATTAGTTGCACCAACAATACATGTGCCTTGCATATTTCTGAATGTTACTTCACTTAGTTTTGATGTCGTTGTCTTTGGTGCTATTAATTTGAATTGTGTTATAAATGTTCCTATGCTTGAAACTCTCTCATTTAACAGATGTCAAAATGTGTCATATTTTAACATTATGGCCCCAAGGCTTGGCAGTTTAACACTCAATGATTATGAAGACTATGACGATATTGATGATTATCTTCCTATTCTCCCAGTTAACTTGGACTTGTCATTTATTCATACTGTTTATTTGGATTTTTATTTCGAGATATATTAGCCACAATACTTCTTCATCATTTTCTTTTTATGCGGATTATTATTTATTTGAAATACATTTTAAGAACTAATCCATTTTTATATCTTTTTTATTTCCAAGCATTTTGTCATCAGTGAATACATTTTAAATGTGGAATGCCTGGTGTTATCATATGTCAATTTTCATGATGATGATGACTTTTCTTCATTTATTCATTCATTACGAATATTCCCAAAATTATGCAAGCTCAATATTATGGATTTATCGGTAATTTCATTTTCATTGATAAATTATTTAATGAAATTCTAGTTCTTCTTCTAATATTATTTAGCATTACTTAATACAAGGTAATACTTGTGTAAAAAAATGAATTGATTGAGGTTGATTTTTATTTTTTTTTAAGTTTTATGCAGAAATCTCTAAACCTATACTTTGGGAGGGACTTCAAAGTGCGGCTAGAATGCTTAAAATGCGTCACACTTTAAAGCTTACATCATTCAATGGGTCGAGGTTTGAATTGCAAATCATGAAGATACTACTTGCTTGCTTTCCCGCACTTGAAAAGGTTGTCATTATTCGCTCAGTGGAGTTTGACTCTAATAAGGAGTTTAAAATTATGCAAAAGCTTTTAAATTTTCATCGTGCATCAAAGAAAGCAAAAATCATTTACATATAAGCATCATATTATATTTTTGTTGAACTGAATTTATGTATCTCCGTAATTCACTCTTTAAGTTTAATATCATTATCTAATGTACTAATGGTTAGCTTGAGTATTCTTACTAGCTGAATCTTCTATCACACAATCTTTTTTTGGTTTAAACGTTTCTTGCTAGTTATCTACAAATATGCCAAAGGGAATGAAGCTATGTTGTTGTGCTTTATAAAAAATATAGGAATTTTTATTTTGAATAATGACATATGACATCATTCCTCCTATATGAATTGTGTAAAATGCAATAGAAGAAAAGGCAAAGACATGTAAATGAAAAGTTTGAGTATACATCATATTGCTTTCAATTCATCTTATGTGTCATTGGTTAATTGGTTACTATTTTCTTTTAAAAAAATAATGGTAAATTAACCAATTCATGTCATTCAATGAGTGAAAGCCACATCAGAAAGGAAATCGAGAAAGAAAATTTAGGCGGGGTATAAGCATTTTCCCTGATTAATTACTCGTAATTGCAACATCCTATGTGCTAGATGATGTGACATTTTTAAAATAAAGTAATGATATTAAAATTTTTCAAAAATAAAAAACAAACAAACATATATAATCGCAACCTTCTTCTTCTTTCATCCTCTTTTCGTCTCTCCTGGCTGCCTACAAACTGCTCTTTTTTTTAACAAAAAAAATTGATAAAGTGTTTCCCTTCTTTTCCCCTCCTTCATCTCCAAATTTGGAGACGATGAAGGAGGGAAAGATGAAGATGGTAGCCATGGCCGACATCTTTCTTTCTGTTTTTTTTGTTTACTTTAAATTTAATATTAATATTTTTTATTTTTTTATTTTTAAAATGCCACGTTAGCTACTACATATGGTGTTATCAGCGATTGCCTAGAATTAATCGATTCTTGGCTTGAATGCCGCACGATAATTACAAGTTAATAAGTTTAATTACAATTTTTTAAAGATTATAAACTTAATTAACCTTTTGTATAAAGTTCTGAAGTGTATTTGATTATTTTTCCATTTATAAATAACGAGTTAAGTCTCATAGCAGGAGGGAGGGAGTAATATTTAATTATTGGCCAACCTAGCTAGCTATATAAGAACAAAATTCTATCCTTGCCTTGAAAAAAAATTGTCAACTTAGCTTTTAGCTAGCACAACCATACATTGATTACATTTCTATGTCCCAAGGAGATGTAAACAGGCTATAACTAGACTTTGCACGTACTCCATGAAGACAAGTTGTGCTTTGGAAGATATTCGAGGGAAGTTCAACAACTCCCTTGGAATTTTGAATGTCATAGTAGCGCCATTATGCTTAGATTTTTGGATAACAACTTTCTCTAGTGTAGGAAATTTTGATAGCAGTGCTTTCATGAAATGTATTTCCAATATCAATCCGTTAAACGACTCAATTCTTGCTTGATTGCCTTAAGCATCTTGAAATTAATCTTGATTGATAAAGCAAGAATCCTTCATAAGTCTTGAAATAACATCTTTGTCATCTTTGCCAATCCACCAACTCGACTATAACTCAACAAGAATGAAAAACACGTTAGGGAATACAAAGAATCAAACCATTCTAGGTGTGTATGAGATACATACACTTTCCTGTATGTTTGTAATCACCCTACAGGGCCATTCCAATAAAAACTGGGACCTATACAATATCTTAATTTGAGGTCCTTTTTCAAATAATTTCTATGTATAAATAATAGTTGTAACAAAATATAAATCTCTCTCTCTCTCTCTCTCTCTCTATATATATATATATATATATATATATATATATATATATATATATATATATATATAGAAAAGTAAAATCCTCCAAACCAATTTTCCCCCCCAAAACTTAGGGGTATTTATATAAAATCATATATATTCTGATTATGGAATATATAATAATGGAATAATGTTTAAATTGGCCACTGAACGTAATATGAAAATGTAATTAGGCCACTGAACGAAAAAAAAAAAGGTACAATTTAGGCCACTGAACACTCCAAATGTATTCAATTTCACCTGATAGCAGGTTACCTTCTTACGTGACAGTTGGGTTGTTATTTTTAATAATTTTAAAATAATTTTTGATAATAATTATAAAAAAAAAAAAAAAAAAAGACGGGGTGGCTGGCAGCCAACCCGTCGTTTTATTTATTTATTTTTAAATTTTTTAAAAAAATTATTTAAAGATTATAATATTTAAAAGAATATTTGAAAAATAATTGAGTTAATACCCAAAATCGTCCTCGACTATAGTGGTTTTTCTCAATTTCGTCGTAAACGACTTTGGTGACCTAATATCGTCCCAGACTGTTGTGTTTTGCTCAATTTAGTCCCAGACTTTTGTGTTTGTGCTCAATTTAGTTCCTCATTTATTATTCTGTCCATTTGGTGTTAAATAAATAACAATTCAGTAATTTTAATATTGACATCTCTTTACTCATAGACATGTCAACTGCGAAATCCCTTTTTTTTTTTTTACGAATTACTCCCAGAATTACTCCTAAAATTGCGAATATAAAATTTGATTTACAGGTCTGGGAGTAATTCTGGGTGTAATTCGTACAAGAAAGAGGAATTTCGCACTTCACAAGTTGAAAGTGAAGAGAGATCAATATTGACATTACTGAATTGTCCCTTTATTTAACACCAATTTGACGGAATAACAAATGGAAGACTAAATTGAGCGAAACACAAAAGTCTGGGACGATATTAGGTCACCAAAGTCGTTTAGGACGAAATCGAGAAAAATCACTATAGTGGAGGACGATTTTGGGTATTAACTCAAAAATAATTGAAAGATTTAATGGTTTTACATTACTTTGAATATTCATTTGTTTTATTCGTTTATCGACACCATGTTCATACGTGAAATTATAGTATTTAAAAGAATATTTGAAAAATAATTATTAACTGAGTATAAAAACGGCACGAAATTTAGGCCAATTAAAATAAGAAATGACTATTAATAATTGACTAAAAATAAAAAATGCTTCAAAATTAACTCAAATGCAAAAAAATGAAATGAATATTAATACTTGATTAAAAAATAAAAATGAAATGAATATTGATGTTTGATTATTAATAAAATAATAAATTACTGAAAATATAAAAAATTTCATTAAAATTAGGCCAATTTGGAAACTGGAATGAATATTAATACCTTTTTTTTTTTTTTTTTGAAAGCTACTGGCTCTATTACATTGTAGTATCTGTTTATATACTCTCTCAACCTACTGAAACACAAAAAACCAAAACCAATAACGCCTCCACTGAGGCTCAAACTCATAATCTACCAAATGAAAGTCTAACCTTGGTACCATTAGACCACATAGTCCTAGTAAATATTAATACTTGAATACTAATAAGTTACTAAAAATATAAAAAATTACTGATATAAAATGTATTAATAAATATGTAAAATGAAGTTTGCATCTTAACGTTTAGCTGAGATAGAAAGAAATATTAATCTCGATTATATATTTTATTAAAGAGAAAATTCAATTTTGGTCATATGACTATAGGGGCTTTGTTAATTTCAGCACTTGACTTTCAAAAGTGTCAATTTAGTACTTTGGCTATGTAATTTTTATCAATTTTGGTCACTCCGGTCAAATTACCAGCCAAATTTTGTCAGAAAATTTTAATAGTTAAAATAATGAGAGTATTTTAGAAATTTCACATGTAACACCCCCGATCTTACCAAATTTTTAAAACATAAGAGGCAAGAGATAAGCAATCTAATCATCCATAAGCATTAAGCGAAAGCAAATCTAAACGAGGGTATTATGCCACATCTTACAGTACTAAAGATGCACATGCGAGAAAACTAAACAGTATAAACAAGTCATATAGAGTCAAGGCACACAGGCCGCTCAAAAGGCTCACAGGCCATCAAAACATAACGTCTAGACAATGTGACTAAGCTATCTATCGCTCCAAGTCTAGCGCTCTCGGGCATCTACTCAAACCTGTAGAACAAGGAAAACATAATATGCGGATGACACCCGGTCAGCGAACATTGCTGGTAACCCATCAATACGCGTTAAATAGTATATATAGATAAGTATAAGTCAAAACCATTTTGAAACGGAATACAGTATATATCATTTCAAAAGTCATAGAAAGAAGTCAACTTCAAGGACTCATTAACACTCTCAAAAGGAAGAGGAATCACCATCCTTACGACAATAACGAGACAAGAATCATGAAAGACAATACAACTCAAGATGCATTCTAATGATTAGCAAAGAATACACATCCACACAACAGCAACTACATGCCACAGTGACAACTACATGTCACAAGTTTCATAGTTTCAACCTTATGCCGTGTTACAACCTTATGGCTACTCCCTGCCTTATTTCAGTTCCAACCATTACCTCCCAGTGCCACCCTGTATTTCTGAATCCAACCTTTTGCCTACGGGGACCGTCGTCCCCCAACCAACACTCCTATTCACCGCCGAACTCTCAGTACACGAGGGTACCATTAAATATCATATCACAAAACCACCAATCTCGTGAGCAAAGCTCAAGTAACAAACCACCAATATCAATCATGACCACACAAGTCATCCCATCATTACCAAGAAGACTAAGGGTCCACAATAACCTTAATCAAGTATCAATCAAAGGGTACAATGATTGCATACGTTCATATCATAGGAATGAATCAATGGATCACAACAAAGATATGAAACCATACTCAACAACGAAGGATTACAATCCGACACCAAACGATGGTCAAAACAAGTTGCCAATCCCAATAAGAAAGAACAAACCGCACATACTAGCATTTCAATATCAAACTAGCATGCTTATCAAACGGGTAAACCTAAAGAAGTTCCATAGAACATTCAAGACTAACAATAGTCTAACGAATCACAAAGTCAGACCCTTAGCACGATTCAAGACACCAAATCCTACATGGATTCCTAACATACCATTCTAGACATACGAAACATCAAGAAGATTCACAAATAGCCCAATAAAACAACATCGGGAGGTCAAAACATCAATACCGAGTCAAAAGAATCACGGGGAACAAATCCCCGCCCAACATCATACATGTTCCCCGCGGGTGGGGTGACGGGTGGACAACCACCCGCGGTTACACCAACCCACGAAGCATTGTTCCCCGCTGGTGGGGCGGTGGCTAGGGCCCTGCCCGCCGTTCCGCCCGCGGGTACACCCTGTACACCAAAATAATCCCTTCGGGGATTTTCAACAACAAGTCCAAATTCAAGTTCAAAACACCCAAAATCTCACACAAAACAACAATATGACTTGAACCCATGAAATAGCCAAGCTATGAAATTTAAGAACCCTAAGAACAAGCTCTAAACATGCATCACCACAAGACAATGCATCAAATCTCACAAATCAACACAAGAATCATCATATAAGTAAGAAGATAGGTTTTGTAAAGCATGAGTTACCTTTTTAGCCTAATAACTTCCTCTTATCACCCTTAGAAAGCCCTTCCTAAAGCTCCTCTTCCACACTAACTTTATACACAAACCAAAAGGCAACAAAGAATATATCTTTAGAAAAAGACACCTAAAAGGGGGTTAAAAACACCAAAAGACCAAGGATCTTACCCTCTCCTATGCTCAAGATGAAGAAAGTAGGAATCTTGGAAGCCAACTTGCAAGATCTGGGATGCCCAAATCCTAGCTTGGAGAAGAAGCTACACCTTTCTAGAGAGAAGCTAGAGATTTTGTGTTTAGATTGTAGGGTGAATGAAATGAAGGAGTGTTGCTAGGTTAGCTTGAACCACAAACCTTAGGTTGAAAGACATCCCTACCCATACTAAAGTTGAAAAGGAAAGGAAATAAGGGCACAACTCAAGAAGCATAAGGTACAACCCCTTTGACTTAAGTGACTAGTCAAAATCTAGTCCCTCGACTATTGAATTTCAGGATTTTTAGGAAATGAATTAACAAGGAGAGACTAGGATTAATTCTCTAACTAATCCTTGATTAGAGTTTAGATTTACGGCGTGTCACATCCTCTCCCCCCTAACAAGAAGCTTCGTACCTGAAGCTTGGGCACGACGAGTTCAAACAAACCGGTAACAACGAATCAACCATGTGAGAAAAGGAAAACAAGAATACCATTTAACCAAAACTTCAAGGATCCAAAAGGTGTAAGGTTGGCAAAGATCAAGAAATTGCAAGGTTCCAAAAGGTCATAAAGGAAATTCTTTGAGCAACATAAACGCTAAGGTCAAGACAACGACAACTAGAAGCCTTCTAAACCACGCCTAAACTCAAACAACTGAATTATAACTAGGCAAAACACTAAACTAACTATCCAAGAAACAAACTAACAAACAAGATAAAAAAGAAAGAGCAACAAGCACAGCCAACAAGCAACAACTATCAGCGATAACAACAAATGAGGAAAGAAACGAGCTTACCCCTACTCTAGTCTAAAAGGACTCACTCTCCGACTCCTCGGCATCCTCGTCCGAATCTTCCTTAGCTCCACCACGGCAAAAATCGGCCTACAACTGGTCCAACCTCTGGTTGACAGCGACGAACTGAGTCTTCATGAAAGCGAAACATTCCTCAATCATCCGGTTCTGCTGACAAAGAAGGGTGACCACACGCTCCTCGTGTGTCATAGCATCATGCTCCTTTTTGGTTCTCACTTCCTTTCTCTTTATGTTTTTTTCACTTTCGGAGTTGCTCTCCTCGACCTCCTCTGCTTCTTCCCCACCTTCTTCCTCTTCCCGCTCTTCTCCACCTTCATTCCCAGCGTCTCCTCCCAAGCTTTGAACCGTGAGGTTCAACTTTCCAATAGGAATCTCAAGCTCTGCAACCAACAAACTCCTCTCGGCAGGGGCTTTTCTGGCGACCTCTTCAAGAGTGATGTAATCCGCATCATCCAGCTAAAACAGGTTGCAACTACGGAGGTTTGTGGCATCCAAAACCATCTTGCCCACCGACTTAGGCACACAACCATCAAGCTCACTCCCTTCTTGGCAAAGATCTAGCTTAAAACCATGCCATAAGGCAAACTCTTGCGGTTATGGTCTCAACAATAGACCATGTGTTGTAACATCAACGAAGGAAAGTTGAACTTCACCTTATTCTTCAGATAAAAAGAAAACTTGCACTCCAGCTTACCCAGCAGACGACTCTTATTGTTATTGGGCAACAAACAGTCAGAAACGAGCATGACCAAAATATTTTGCTCAGCAGATAACCACTTCCTCTCTGGCCTCGTGGCCTGAGTAAAACCACTAGCTCTTCCCAAAAGCTAACTCAGATTATTCCGATAACTCATGTTATTCGTCTCAATCCAAGAGTCACCACTATACTACGAAACTCCCGTAGTTGTTAAACTCAAAAGTTGAGCCAATCGTTTCTCGGTTAAGGAAATTTTTACACCTCTCACCTTAGAGGTAAATTCCATCCTTCCACTATCTTTAGTCACACTCATGTGATGGTAGAACTCTTTCACCAAGCTTGGGTATGTCTCGGTCCTAATGGTGAGAAATCCATCCAACAACCCTTGGTAGTTCAACATTTCCAACAAAGAACTCGAAAATGAGTCGGGGTCAAAAGCTTTATCTTCCAACACTAGGTAGTGGGCATCCACCCATTCCATTCTTCTCGTCAGATTAGACCTCCTAGGCATGATTCTGAGACGTCCAAAACCCCAAGGTAGGCCCAAAACCAAAGGTAGCCCCAACTTTCTCTTCTTCTTCTTCCTTTCTCTTCTCTCTCTCTCGCTTCGATTCCGACTGGTCGACGGCAAAATGGCGTCTCCCGGCAGTGGTTCACGGCGGTGAGGCTCGGCGTTGGCTGGCATGGTGGTGGCGTGCTCCGGTTGCAACGGGTAGAGGTCGGCGACGGGCAGGGGGGGTCTCGGGTATGACTTGCAGGTGGAGGGGAAAAAGAAGAGGAAGGGTTTTGGGATTTTGGGTGAAATTTGGGAAAAGAAGATTTTAATTTGGGGATTTTTGGGTAAGATGGAAATTATGGATTAAAAGGAATTTAGGTAGAATAAGGTTCAAGAAACACAATTGGTCTAGACGGTTTAAAGGTTAGGTTGGAACCTTGGATACCCGTGTAACACCCCCGAATTTCAACAACTTTTAAAACCAATTAAAGCTTATGAAAGAGGTAAAGTTTAATCATTAAGATTAAGCAAAGCGGAAGCTAACTACACAAATCCGGGAGATGATATGCCACACCTACACATCTATAGGTGCACAGGCTAAGTCTAAACAAACATATAAGTCATACTCATAAAAATCCATGGCTCACAGGCTAAATCTCTAACTAAAACAGTCATAGGGAGTTGCACTATCTAACAAGCAGCTAGCACGCTCTCCAAAAGTTACTCAAGACGTGTAAAGCAACATAAAGAAAGGGGATGACACCGGTCAGCGAACATTGCTGGTAACCCATCAATACGCGTTAAATAACATATATAGATAGTATAAATCAAAACCATTTTTGAAACGAAATACAATATATATCATTTCAAAAGTCATAGAGAGAAGTCAATTGCAAAGACTCAATCACACTCTCAAAGGAAAGAGGGAAATCAACATCCCAAGACAACAACAAGATAAGATTACCAACTGTAACAAATACAATTCGAGGTTTATTCTACTGATCACAAAGTAGAATACATCTCGACATGCTCATTAGCAAGGAACGCATACACACATTGGCAACTACATGCCACAGTGCCAACTACATGTCACAAGAACACAATTCCAAGTTCCAACCTTATGCCCTGTTCCAATCTTATGGCTACCCTCGACCTTATCACTAGTTCCAATCGTTACCTCCTAGTGCCACCCTGTACTTCTGAGTCCAACCTTATTCCTCCTGGGACCGTCGTCCCCCACCAATCTTTACCACCAATCAGAACCGTTTTACCACCGATCTCATAGTACACGAGGGTACCGTTCAATATCATAACATAAAACTACCAATCTCAAGTAACAAACCACCAATCTCAATCATGGCCACACAAGGACCGCATCAGTACCTTGGAGATTAAGGCCCCATAAACCTTAATCGTGCAATCAAGGTACATCAAGTACACACATTTACATCATAGGAATCAATCAATGGATCACAACAAAGATATGAAACCATACTCAACAAGAAAGGATTACAATCCGACACCAACGATGGTCTACACAAGTTGCCAATCTCAATAGGAAGTAACATACCGCAAACACTAGCATTTCAACACCAAACTAGCATGCTTATCAAACGGGTAAACCAAAAATAGTTCCATAGAACATACAAGACTCATCATGGTCCAACGAATCACAAAGTTGGACACTTAGCACGATTCAAGACACCAAATCCTACATGGATTCCTAACATACCGTTCTAGACATACGAAACATCAAGAAGACACTCAAATAGCCCAATAAAACAACATCGGGAGGTCAAAACATCAATACCGAGTCAAAAGAATCACGGGGAACAAATCTCCGACCAACATCAATTGTGTACCCGCGGGTGGGGTCACGAGTGGACCTCCAACCGTGGTTCAGCCCGCGGGTACATACACCCACGAGGCTGGTTCCCCGCGGGTGGGGCGGCGGGTGGTTCCCTGCCCGCCGTTCCGCTCGCGGGTACACCCTTGTACACCAAGATATCCCTTCGGGGATTTTCAACAACAAGTCCAAATTCATGTCCAAAACATCAAAAATCTTACACAATACAACAATATGACTTGAACCCAAGAAATAGCCAAGCAATGGCATACAAGAACCCTAATAACATGCTCTAAACATGCATTACCACAAGACAATGCATCAAATCTCACATTTCATCAAAAAAATCACAAGTAGAAGCCAAGAAATCATCATATAAGTAAGAAAATAGGTTTTGTAAAGCATCGGTTACCTTTGTAGCCTAACACTTCACTTTTCTCACCCTTAAAAGCTTCTCCTAAAGCTCTTCTTCAACACCAACTTCATAAACACACCAAAAGACAACAAAGATTCTATTTTTAGAAAAATACATCTAAAAAGATACTAAAAACACCAAGAGATCAAGGATCTTACCCTCCCCTATTCTCAAGGTTAGGGAAGTATGAATCTTGGAGGTCAACTTGTAGGATTTAGGATGCCCAAAATTTGGCTTGGAGAAGAAGCTACCAAATTCTTAGAGAGAAGGTAGAGGTTTTGTGTTTAGAGTGTTGGTGGATGAAATGAAAGGATGATGCTAGGTTAACTTGGAGCACAAACTTTAGGTTGAAAGACTCCTTTGCCCTTACTAAAGTTGGAAGAATAAGGACACAAGGGAACAACTCACTAGGCATAAGGTAAAACTCTTTGACTTGGATTGACTAGTCAAATTCTAGTCCTCCGACTATTGAATTTTCAGGATTTTAGGAATAAATTAATAATAAGACTAGGATTAATTATCTAATTAATCCTAAATTAGAGTTTGGATTTACGGGGTGTCACAACCCGGGTTCGAAACTTAGTGGTTACGAAATTAACCCTTTAGCTTTTTAGGTTTCACTTGTAAAGATTTCGTAATGGTTGGCTACTCTAAATTTTAAGTTAACAAATTAGGATTAGACAACCCGAAAAAATGATGTTTGAGTTAACAGTATACTCGTAAGGCTTCGAGCTTAGAAGTAACATTAAACCACTCAGAATTAACAAGCAAATCACAAGGGGACAACTCACTAGAAAGATACAAGAGGATCACACAACAAAGGATAAGGAAAACACAAGAAGGCACACTCTCAAGGTAAAGGTAAGCTTAAGAAAGGTTACATGTCGTCTCTTCCTCCACCAAACCCTCAGACTCGGCCTGTGACCGGCCCACCACGAACACTCGGATCGAAGGCTTTGCCCCCAGCTACACCTAGACCGGAACTCCCTCCCGAGGGTCCACTAGGTCTCACACCGGATGGCAAGGCTCTCTGATTAGCTTGGAGAGGGCACACGAAAGCTTTGTGGCCTCTTTCCCCGCACTTGAAACATCGAAGCGCGTTCCCTTGGCAATCCTTCCCTACATGGTCCTTCCCGCATCTCTTGCATGTAAAATTCCTCTCTTGAGCTCCACTCTCGACCCGAGTTGATCCTTGAGGCGGAGAGGGTGCGGGTCTGGCTCGGAAGTCTTGTCTCAGCTTCTTGAAACTGTGGGACCCACTTCCTTTATTCCTCTTCTTGGCGAACTAAAACGACCCTCGCTGCAGCTGTTGCACTCGATACAGATCCGTCGCGCTCAGATAAGCCTCCTTCAGAGTTCTAGGCTTGCTCACACTTAATGCCTCCCGGGCTTCATAGTTGAGCCTTGCCACGAATTTCTCCATCTTTGCTAGCTCGGTGGGGACCAGCATCTTTGCAAAATGCGCGAGCTCCAAGAAGTGCTTGTGGTACTCCACCACACATGACGACCCCTGTTGAAGGCGCAAAAACTCCTCGTACATGGCGGCTCGGACGTGCGATGGATAAAACCTCTCCCTTATCTTGTCCTTCAAGGCTGACCAGTCGAAATCAGGCTCTTCTTGACACGCGGGATCCTCGTGTACCCACCAGAGATCAGCCTCATGATTGAAGTAGAAAGAAGCCAGCTCCACTTGGCGATCCTCAGGGCAACCTACAATGGCGAAGATCTTATCGAGGGATCGGATCCACTCCTCGAGTATCACGGGATCCTCCTCTCCAGCGAACACTGGCGGCCTATGTCCCGAGACTAAACGTCCCACATCTCGATTCCCGGCATGCGGCGACGGAGGAACAGTCGTACGGGCGCGGTGACGAGGCGTAGCCATGACGAAACTTCTACAATAACATCACGGTTACGGTAGGCACAAATAAGCAACGCACCCTTACCTGGCGCTAACTACGAGAGCGCAAAAACGAAACAGAAGTAACAATGCAAACATAACAAACGGTAAACAACACACAGCTCACCACGTGTCCTAAAAGTCCTAAGTCCTAAACACTTAGATACTTAAAGGTCATCTTATGGTCTCTGTGACACCCCGTAATCCAAATTCCATTAAGGGATTAATTAAGTAATTACTCCTAAATCAAATGGTAATTTAATTCATTAAATTCCTGAAAATTCAATAGTCGGGGACTAGTAATTGACTAGTCAACCCCAAAGTCAAAGTTGTACCTTGAGCTTTGAGAGGAGTTCCCTTACACCTCTTCATTTTAGTAAGGGTATTCATGACATTTCACCTTGTGTTAGTAATGCAAGCTAACCTAGTAGACACTCCTCATTCTTGTTCCTTACACTTCCCAAATTAGAGCTCTACCTTCTCTCTAAAAGTTGGATAGCTTTTCTTCCAAGCCAAGTTGGAGCTTTGTCAAATCTTCAAGTGTTGTCTCAAAGATTCTACCATTCATATCTTTGAGCATCTAGGAGGGTAAGATCTATGTTTATCTTGTGTTTTTAGTGTTTCCTAAAGTGTCTTTTCTTAAAGATAGAATATTTATGATCTTTTGGCGTGTTCTTGAAGTGGGTTTAGAAGGCGAGCCTTAGTAGGAGCTTGGTGAAGTGTTAAGTGATGGTTTTTGTCTACAAGAGGTAACCCATGACCTACAAAATCTATTTTGCTTACCTATATGATGATTTCTTGGATTCTACATGTGTTTTGCTATGAAATGTGAGTTTTTATGCATTGTATTGTGAAAATACATATCTAGAGCTTGTTATTAGGGTTCATGTGTGCCATTGCTTGGCTATTCCTTTGATTAAAGTCATTTTGTTGTATTTGGTGAGATTTGGCATGTTTTGGACTTGAATTTGAGCTTGATGTTGAAAATCCCTGGCGGGATTATTCTGGGCACAGGCACGTACCCGCGGGCGGAACGGCGGGCAGTGGCCTACCCGCCGCCCGCCGGCGGGGAACATAAGGCCGCTGGGTGTGTACCAGCAGGCGGAACCACGGTTGGGGGTCTACCCGTGGGTCCACCCGTGGGGAACATCATGGTTGATGTTCGGGATTTGTTCCCCGTGATTCTTTTGACTTGGTATTTGGTCTTTTGACTTCCCGTTGTTCTTTTGTGGAACTATTTGAGTGTCTTCTTGATGTTTCGTATGTCTAGAACTATATGGTAGGAATCCATGTAGGTTTTGGTGTCTTGAATCGTGCTAATTGTTCAATATTGTGATTCGTTGAACCGTGATGAGTCTTGTGTGTTCTTCAGAACTACGTTTGGTTTACCCGTTTGATAAGCATGCTAGTTCGGTGTTTAAATGCTAGCGTGTGTGTTGTTTGTACCTTCCTATTGTTGATGACGAATTGTGTTATTCATCGTTGTTGTTGTTGGACTGTGATCCACTCCTTGATTGAGTATGGTTTCATATCTTTGTTGTGATCCGTTGATTGATTCCTGTTGTGGTGTGATGTGTGTGTGGCTATACCTGGATTGCACGATTAGTGGTATGGGACACTAGTCACCAAGGTACGGCAGTGGTCCTCGTGGTGGCCATGATGTGATTATGGAGTTTGTGACCTGTGTGTCGGATTCACGTGTTTTGGAGAGGCGTGTGTCGCCGTGTGTGTGATCGGTACGTTGTGTACTATGAATTGGTGGTCTTGTTGGTGGTTTGTTGGTGGGGGGCAAAGGTACCAGGAGGGAAAAGGTTGGACTAAGAAGTACAGGGGTCCTGGAGGTAATGGTTGGAACTAGACATAAGGTTGGGGGTAGCCATAAGGTTGGAACCGGGCATAAGGAAGACATATCAATTCGTGATGTGTGATGTCACGAAGGCTTGTGTAGCCATTGTTGTGAGTATCTCTTCTTGTGAAGTGTGTAGTCATAAAGGCATGTGTTGCCATTGGTTGTGTCCTTACTATCTTGAGTTATGTATGTCGGGTGTTAATCAACTATGTGATGGTAGATTATGCCTTGAGCCGTTCTTGTGAGTCGTTATTGCATTTTGTGCCTTGGGATGTGTTCCCGTATTGTTGATTGTGAGTGCTTAAAGTCTTGTGTTTGCTTTTGCTCTCGGTTTTGGAACTTACATATACATATTCCGTTTCGCAATTGATTTTACAAACGTATATCTTATCTATGTATGATATTTCACATATATTGGTGGGTTACCAGCATTATTCGCTGACCAGGCGTCGTCCCATCTTTTATGTGTTTCTTTCAGGTGATGTTTAGACGTGAGCGCGGTCTAGAGCCTGCTACTGTAGCTCCCATCTTGTGTCGTTATGGCCTGTGTGCCAAGGATAGATTTTTGTATTTTGGACATGTATGGTTTTAGCTTATGAATTATGCAGATGTTAGCATGTGCGTTCACCTCTGGGTGAGCGTGGCATAGCACCCCTTCCGTTTCCAGTTTATATAATCCTTTTTCAGTCTCCCGTTGTGTTGATGTTTTGCTTAGATATCTACATGTTTAGGGCTTTAATTAGCATGGAAATTAGGGTGTGTTACAGTTGGTATCAGAGCCTATGTTTGAGCCTAGGTGGGTAAAGTCTAGACTTCTAAGTGGCTAAGTGTGGTTTGAGACCTTAAAGTGACCTTAAGAATCTAAGTGCTAGGCTTAGGACTTTAGGTTGCGCGGCAAGTTGAGCGTTGTTTGCAGTTGTTTGCTTGTTTGTTGTCTTTTGGTAATCGTGTTGTTGTTGTAGAAGCTTTGCGATGCCTACTCGTCCACGAGCGCGTACCCGGAGACCTTGACAAATGAGCAGCTTGCCCAGAACCTGCAGCAGTTAACGCAGACGATACAAACTCTTAGTGAGGCGTTGTTGAACAACAACCATCCTGTGCCACCTCCTCAACCCGCTGGGCACAGGGACATGGGTTGTTTGGTGTCTGGTCACAGACCGCCGACCTTTGCGGGAGAAGAAGGTCATATGAGTTGGCTAGAAAGAGGACTAAGAGTGGAGGTTCTTCCACCTATAAGAAACCGCGACCGAGTTTCCAAGCTAAGAATGCATCATCTCCAACCCAAGGACCCAACCGAATGGAGCAAGGAAATCAAGCCAAGTTGTTCCCGTGCTGTAGATGTGGAAAGGTGCACGCGGGCCAAGATTGTCATGGCCAGACGTTTAAGTGCTTCCGATGCGGAGATAGGGGCCACAAAGTCGCCGAGTGCCCCCACCAGGCCAGTCAAAGGGCGTTGCCACCACCCCCGGGAGCCGGAGGAGCAGCTGGAGGTAGTTCGAGCCGTGGAGCAGCTGGTGCCAGGCCATCAGGGAGAGTCTTTGCGATGGGGCGTTCGCAGGCGGAGTCTGAGGGCCTAGTGGAGGAGGAGCTAGCAGGTAATTCTTTTCTAGCCTACCCTTGTCTTTAGAATACATCTCGTTCCTTGTTTGCCTTGCGTGTTGCCTTGTGTTTCTTCGTTGTCTACTTGGGTTACTTTCCTATCCTTGTCATGTTGTTCCCTTGATAATGATTCCTTTGGAATTAAGTGTAAGCCTTTCTTGATGAATGATTCTCTTAGTTTTATGAGTAAGCCTCGTGGTGGAGTTAGTTATTCATTCTTGGGATGAGTCATGCTTGGGTTAATTCTTATGACCTTTGCATTTGGGTATTCTTGTAACCTTTCTTGTTGAGAACCACCTAAATTCCTCCAAGTATTCTTTGAATTCGAGAGTAGAGAACCCATACCAAAAATCCTTTCTTGTTGAAGCCTAAAAAAAGCAAGTAAAACATTTTATTGCAAGCCTTGACTTTCGAACTTAGGTATACTTTTTGCCAACCCAACCCTTAAACCACTTGAGCTAATTCTCTTACTTAGAACCTACCCAATTTTAATTCCATCTAAACCATAAATTTCCACTTTACCCAAATTCCCAAATTCAATCATCTTTCCCCAATTTTTCCCAAAATCCCTAAAATCCCAAATCTCCCTTCCCTTCTCTTTCTTCCTCCTACCCGTGTGCAGCCGAGAAGAACCCAACCCGCTACCCCCCCCCCCCCCTTCTTCCACCCGTCGACGCATCACCGCTGGACCGTCGCCATCGAGCCGAGCTGCTGCCGTCGCACGCTGGAGCTTCCCTGCCGAGCAGTTCCGTCCGCCGGAAGCCGAGAGAGAGAGCAGCGAGAGTGTGAGAGAGAGCCGTCGAGAGAGAGAAGAAGAAGAGAAATTTGTGGGCTTCTTTTGTTGAGCTTTGGGTCATCTCCTACCATGCCTAGAAGGTCAAGTTTGGATAGAAAAGCGGAATGGGTGGATACCCATTACCTTGTTCTTGAAGGTAAAGCTTTTGACCCAGAATCTTTTCCTAATTCTTTGTTGGATATGCTTAGATTCCAAGGTTTTTTGGACGGGTTCCTCGCCATAAGGTCTGAGACTTACCTGAATTTGGTTAAGGAATTCTATCGTCGCATGGTCGTGACCAAGGATGGTGATAAGCTTGAGATCACTTCTAAAGTGAGAGGTGTGAAAGTAGTTCTGTCCGAAAAGAGGCTAGCTCAGCTTTTGAGTTTATCTGCTTCTGGTGTTGCTCAGTATAGCGGTAACTCGTGGATTAGTACGGATACCATGGGGTACCGGGACTATTTGAGTTACTTGTTGGGTCGCACGAGTGGTTTCACTCAAGCTTAAGGACCGGAGAAAAAGTGGTTGTCCGCGGAGCAAAGGATCTTGGTTGTGCTGGTGACGGATTGTTTGTTGCCCAATAACAACAAAAGTTGGTTGTTGGGAAAGTTGGAGTGCACCTTTGCTTTCTGTCTCAAAAATATGGTTAAGTTCAATCTGCCGGCTTTGATGTTGCAACATATGGTTTTCTGCTGTGATCACAACCGAAAGAGCCTACCGTATGGGATGGTGTTGAGATGGATTCTTGTCAGAAAAGGGGTAAGTGTTGATGGTTGTATACCGAAGACCGTGGGAAAGATGGTGTTGGATGCTACCAATTGTAACACCCCAGAATTTTAGAACATTTAAAACATATATAATAAAGGTAATCCTTATAAAATCCCGGAAACATAATATAAGAGTATGGGGTCAGGCAAACTAACTAGGATCCTCAATAATGTCAATACATAAATATGGCACGCAGGCCGAAAGGGGAACTATCCGCTCTATGCTTCACGTCTCTAGCGCGCTCCGGTATCTACTCATCTGTGCCTGAAAGCCAAATATATCTGTTCAGCGAGAGATGCTGGTAACCCACTCCAACGCTTTGAAATACAATATGTATAGATACAGATATAGGAAAACCATTTCGAAGCAGGATGATATACTTAGGAGACTCTAGCCTTTAAAACCGGGAATAGACTCGACAAGTAGAGGTAAGCATGTTAACAGTAATAGATAGTTAAGTAGAGATATCATCATAGAAATGCACACCAAAGGTCACAGTTCCCTTTCCGATTTCATCATATCATCATTCAATCATCATTCATAGCACATACTCAATGATGGCGCCACGGGACCAATCGCATGCCCCAAACATGAGGGTTAATGCGTATAGCATTAACACGGCCCCGCAGCACCCTACCTCAATACCGCGGTATGAGGGGAGTTGATCGCAACCAACCCTTTTAGAACCGTTGACGAACTCAGCGTCGGATCACGATCGTACACACCGCTGACGCACCCAGTCGGTGGACCGCGATCCCCTTTGCAAGGGGGGACATACGACCCTACACACCATCGATACGCACAGTCGGTGGACCATAGCGGATCTAAGCCCGGCTTACCCCTGAGCTGTACTCAGTAGGTGGGAGAAGATCCTCGGAGACTATGGCCCTACACACCGCTGTCCCATCGTTCGGTGGATCGCAGCCAGCCGTAGCCCTACACACCGCCTGATTACTCAGGTCGGTGGACTACAGCCTTCCTCGGCTTATTGGCCCTACACACCGTCCTGGCGCGTTCAGGTCCGGTGGGTCATAGCACCGAGGCCCATAGTTGGACCTGTAGTCTAAGAAGTAAATCAATTTGGCCTTAGCCACTTCTGAGTCTTAACCCAGGACAATCCATTGGCCTTCAGCCACTTCCGAAACTTTAGTCCGGGATCAATCCATTCGGTCTTCAACCGACTTCCAAACCTTAGTCCGGGAAATATCCATTCTGTCTTCAACCGACTTCCGAACCTGAGTCCGCGAACCACCCAATTGGCCTATAACCAAAATGGGGGATCATGCAACACATAACACATAGGAGCACGTAATAACACATTGGGAGGGGAGAGACATATAAATAATCTTACGTGTGATCATTCACATACTAAGAATAGTCCTAAGGGTTCATACAACTTCCACCTAGGCCAACGGGTTACCGATTCAACTAGCATGCAATTCCTAAGACTCGTTTAACCTACGAATGGTACCCGAAATATGAAACTAGACTCGGGCACGACAAACGGGTTTGTCCATGGCAGCAAGCGCACTCTATCCGAGATCCCTTGTTGGTGCAACGAGCTGCTGTCTCGGCCGAGAACATGCAGGCTGCACCCCATCCTTTGGCCACGGCAGCAAGTATATTATCGGAGCATCATGTGCCGCACAAATGCTATTTCGACGCCAGTTTCTCGCGACACACGGGGATGGCTACCGCTGGCGTGGTGTTGATGACTGGAGGAAGAGAGTATGTATCGGCTTGCACTATACGATTACTAGATTGTCAGTCTCCACTTATGGCCGAAGCACTTGCGTGTAAGGAAGTACTATCATGGTTATGGGCTCGTGGAAATCACTCTATACAATTATTCACGGATTGCTTGACACTACAGCAATACCTCTCACACTCAGCGACCTCTCTTAGGTCGTATATTGGCTATGCCATAGATGCCTGCAGGGCGCATATCGTTACTTTTAATTTTTGTTCAGTTACTTACATTCCTAGATCAGAGAATTATTTAGCTCATACGTTAGCTTTACCTATTCCAAGTCAGCCTGCTACTATGTATTGGGACTCTGTCCCGCCTCACGCTATTTCGCAGTATTTTGAATAAATGCCATGACGGCTCCTTTCAAAAAAGACTCGGGCACGACAAACGGGGTCCGTTGGGACACTGTGGGGGATGGGGAACATCAAACGGGGAAGCCGGAGACCTGGGGTGGGGTACGGGCCAACGGGTAGCCGGTGGGTGGGGGTCACCCGCCGGCTGCCCGCCGGAATTCACTGTTCCGGCAGCGGGTTGCCGGCGGGCAGGCGAGTGCCCGGCGGCTTCTCGCTGCCCGGTGGTGATTCTGGGCAGCGGGTAGGTGGCGGGTTCCCCTACCCCCACCTACCCCCCATTGACTCATTTACCATAATTTCGTCCCCGGGGACCTTTGTGGAACCCGAAACCATGCTTGGACACTTTCAAACGCAATTAACGACACCACGTAGTCAAATAACGGATCAAAAGCAAGAATCACATACGACTCATCCTATCACGACTTCTAAACATAAACAACACCCGAATATGCGAATTCCCACCCAAATATAAATCAAGAACATCACAATGCAAATTCTCAATTCATCCTAGGGCTCTAATCCCGCCCAAACCATCCAGAACATACTTTATCATTAACATCAAGAAATATCAAGATTCGTCAAGAATCATTATATCAAAATCAAGAACTTCTTTTCAACATCAAGATAATCAAGATCATCAAGAAGGCATATAAATCATCTTATCAATCAACAAGATCATAACACAACTATCATAGAAGAATTCATCAAGACACGAGAATATAGTGGGAGGCCTAAGAGGGAGATCATAGCTTAGAAAATAGGTTTTGTTGAGACATGGGTTACCTCTTAGCCTTAATTAATTTCCTTGGCTATGAAGGGTCTTTCTTTAAGCTTTCTTCTTTCTTGGTTTCTCCTAAAGCGGATTCTTGGAACTCCTTGTGTGGTGAGAGATTATTGTGGTGTAAGATCTAGGTGCCTCCTATGACCCTATGTTTATATATATTCCTAAGAGTCCCAATTGGGGTCTAAACACTATGGGCTTACTAATCCTATTCCTTATAGAACTAAGGGGTTGGTTATAGGGATGTAGGCCCATGGACTATGGTGGGCCTTTCTTAGTTGATTAATGGGTTTTTAATTCTCCTTTTAGGGCAAGTGATTAAATACTTTGTTAGTGTTAGGGGTCGTAACACGGGGTGTCACACCAATCTTCGAAGTTGCAACTTGTTTCAGATAGACGATGGTGATTACATCACTCTCGAAGAAGCCACAAGGAAATCCCCTGAAGAAAGAGCCGAGTTGGCAACCGAGCTTGAGATTCATGCTGGAAAGTTGAACCTCGCAGTCCAGAGTTTGGGAGGCGATGAGGAAGTCGAGGGTGAAGCAGGCCATGAGGAAGAAGTAGAAGCACCGGAAGCTGTCGAGGCAGAGGAAAGTGATTCTGAAAGCGAAGAAAACCAAAGAAGAAGAGAAGCTCGTACCAAAAGGGAGCATGATTCCATGACGCATGAGGAACGTGTGGTCACCTTGCTTCGTCAACAGAACCGAATGATCAAAGAAGGCTTCGCTTTCATGAAGATGCAGTTTGTTGCCGTGCACCAAAGGCTAGATCAGATCGAGGCCAGTTCAATTCGTAGAGGAGAGGATGACGAAGAACCCGAGGAGAGCACCGATGAGTCGGAGAGCGAGTCATTCTAGTTCGGTGTTGTGGTAATCTCGTTCACCTTTTCTTGGTTGTGGTTATCCTCTTAGTTGTTGTTACCGTTTGTTAGTTGCTTGTTGCTTGCCTTGCGTGCTTGTTCTTGCTTGTTTGGCTAGTCGAGTAGTTAGCTTTGTTGGTTGGTGCTTTGAGATAGTGGTTAGTTCTTGGTTGTTGGTTAGAAGTTGGTAGTTGTGTTTGGTTTAGAGTTTGACATGCTCATTACCCCGTCGGTTTCATTCTTTCAATCTTAATGTTGATGTACTTCCTGGCTTGCTTTGATGTCTTGTGAATCCTTTGGGTTTTACCAAAAGAGATTATTCTTGGCACTCTTGTCACATAGTTGTTTCGTTTCACCGTTTGTTTTAATTCGTCGCACCCAAGCTTCTGGGACGAAGCTTCTTTGAAGAGGGAGATGATGTGACACCCCGTAATCCAAATTCCATTAAGGGATTAATTAAGTAATTACTCCTAAATCAATTGGTAATTTAATTCCTTAAATTCCTTAAAATTCAATAGTCGGGGACTAGTAATTGACTAGTCAACCCCAAAGTCAAAGTTGTACCTTGAGCTTTGAGAGGAGTTCCCTTGTTCCCTTACACCTCTTCATTATAGTAAGGGTATTCATGACATTTCACCTTGTGTTAGTAATGCAAGCTAACCTAGTAGACACTCCTCATTCTTTTTCCTTACACTTCCCAAAGTAGAGCTCTACCTTCTCTCTAAAAGTTGGATAGCTTTTCTTCCAAGCCAAGTTGGAGCTTTGTCAAATCTTCAAGTGTTGTCTCCAAGATTCTACCTTTCATACCTTTGAGCATCTATGAGGGTAAGATCTATGTTTATCTTGTGTTTTTAGTGTTTCCTAAAGTGTCTTTTCTTAAAGATAGAATCTTTATGATCTTTTGGTGTGTTCTTGAAGTGGGTTTGGAAGGTGAGCCTTAGTAGGAGCTTGGTGAAGTGTTAAGTGAAGGTTTTGTCTACAAGAGGTAACCCATGCTCTACAAAATCTATTTTGCTTACCTATATGATGATTTCTTGGCTTCTACATGTGTTTTGCTATGAAATGTGAGTGTTTATGCATTGTCTTGTGAAAATGCATATCTCGAGCTTGTTATTAGGGTTCATGTGTGTCATTGCTTGGCTATTCCTTTGATTCAAGTCATTTTGTTGTATTTGGTGATATTTGGCATGTTTTAGACTTGAATTTGAGCTTGATGTTGAAAATCTCCGAAGGAATTATTTTGGGCACAGGTACGTACCCGCGGGTTGTGATACCCCGGTTATTTGCCTACTAATATTATTTTATGAATATATGAATATTCCTCCTATTCATTAGCAATTAGCAATCATTACTCCTAATTCTCTATTTTAATAAAAATATATATATATGTACGTTACATACTATTAAAATAATAATAATAATAACAATAATAATAATAATAATAATAATAAATTTTGTATTTTGTCAATTCCCTAGTCTATTGAGTAATTTTCGTAATCTACTTGATTAGTACTAATCATCACTAATTAGCTGGATGGATATTTCCCAAATCATCATCATTGTGTTCCCAATCCAAATCCTAATTATCTTCAAAAATTATATTTTCCGAATTATGATCTTCTTAATACTAGCATGTATATTATAGGTACATTTACATATAAAATTATTGATTATTGATTCCTAACTCTTATATATAGGGCCGCACAATATATGATTTCAGTATATATATTTTAGATTAGAAACCTCATCATCATTCTTCCTTCCCCTCATTTCTTCCTCATCTCTTTCTCGCCGAAAAAAAAATAGTCATAAACTCTTGGTCTTCTCATTCTTTTTATTGGTTTGATCAGTCTCCTCTCTTAATTCAAGAACTAGCATTCGAGGGCCAACAAGTCTAGGTGTTTCGAGTGTACGAAGTGGAGATTGTTGACTTCTAGAGTAAGATTTATGTCTACCTAAAACTTGTTTACCCCAAATTAAAATCATTTTACTAAGTGTTTATGTGCTAAGTTTATTATTGGATAATTGTATGAAATAATATGTGATTATTGGTTATAGTATGATTTATGATGTTTAAATTGATTATTATGAATTTATGTGATTTGTGGAGTTATTTGAATTGTTATGAGATTTGTGGTATATTGGTGAAATAATTAGTATATGGCATGTGAAGCAGTATAATTGGCATTTTTAATACAGTCATTAGGTATGAATTATTGGTACATTGTATTTGGTGTATTAGTATTGGTGGATAATTAGGGTGGATGGATTATTTATATATGGATCATGGCATGCTAATTGTTATAATGGTTGCAGATACAAGTGTAAGGTTGAAAGTATTACTTGGGTGAAAAGACTTTTGATGTAAGATGCGAATTTTGAAAGTTATAGTTACATATATATTTTGTCTCGGAGGATGGTGATACTTGGAGTTTTGAACTCTCCTTTTTGGTTACTATTATTATTATGAGAGCTGAGATCTCTCTAATTGGATTGGCCACCGGTTCGTAGATTCGTCCGGTTTATATATTTTGGATTTGGTTTTGGATATGGTTTGGTTCGGAAGCTTGAAATTTTCCATTTGGATCCATTCCTCCTTGACACTGTATATATTAACTATTGTTGGACATGTGAAAAGTTTAACCAATTATTTGGAAAATCTACCTTTTGTGGTTATTTTGAGAGTTCTGGATACTCTCTATTTGGTGGTTATCTTGAGAGATTGGAAACTCTCTTTGGATTATTAAATTGTGAGTTTGATAATTTTCCTTAATTGGTTATATGGAAATTCTGAGGATATGGTTATATGAAAATGTTGAGATAAAGGTTTATGGAGAATTTTGAGGAAAGAATAATGGTTGAATAATTTTGGATTATGGATAGGCAATGCCTTAGTCGATTTGCTAGAAGTTATGGATATTTTTGTAATTGGATGTGTGATTTCCTCAATATATATATATATTTTTAAAATGATTAAAGACTATTGGTATTGTTGAGAATAAAAATGTTATAAGGGATTTATGTGCAAGTTATATGCACCTATGTGTTATGTGTTATGTGCAAATGTTTTACGGGGTGGAGTAAGTCTTACCAGCTGTGGTATGCTGAATTTGTCCCCTCCTTAGTTTCTTTTGCAGGTACATCTTGCATGACATTCGGAGCATGAGAGCGATTCATCCTTTAGAGCCTTGGAGTTTTATTTTGTTAGAAAATTTAGAAGTTGTATCTAGAGAATTGTATTATTTGAGTTAATAGACTAGTATTAGTTTTGGGTTATTTTTAGTAGTGTTGGTTTTAGCCTGTGCGTTTAGATATAGCTTGTATCTAAACTTGGCGGTAGCATCCCGTTTTCCTTGTTTGGTTTAGCTTCCGCAATTAAATAACGAAATTTTAATTGAAGAAATGCCTTTTTATAAATTAATTCGGTTTTGGAAAATGGGGGTGTTACAAATTGGTATCAGAGCAGTTCGAACCTTTGGGAGCCTAGGTTATAGAACTTTGAAAGCCTAGGTTATGAATTTTTGAGGATATAAGAAAATATAATTGACTAAGAATTTAAGATGTTAAAATTCGCAGTGAGAATGTGTGGCTTCGTAAAATGGTTCCATGTTTTGTTTTAATTGCTAATACTTGCACGTGGTGTTATATATTGTGATGAAAAGAAGAATATTTGGAGGTAAAGTTTTATATTTGTTGAGATATTTAGAAGTAGTGCTTTATATTTTCGTAGAATATAATTATTTGGAAGTATTCTATATTTTGGTCAGAGTATATTTATATGGAAGTGGTGAGACTATGTAATCTGGTGTCCTATATATGAGGAAATTGTTTGGCTTAGTAATTTTATTAAGAACTTAATTTCTTATTGATTATGAGAAAAACATTTGGAGTTGGTGATCTAATTAGTGCTTAATTGTTTATTCTGGAGTTTTGTGACTAGAGGAATATATTGATTTTAATGATTGTACGAAAGCAATAAGAAATTAAGGTCGCCACCCACGGGGAACATAAGGTCGGTGTGTAACACCCCATGTTACGACCCATAAAACCTATTAATCATTTAATCATTTACCCAAAAGAAAGAATTAAATTCCAGTAATTAATTAGGAAAATTCCCACCATGGTCCATGGCCCTCATCCCTAAAACCAATCCCCTAGTCCTATAGGGAATAGAATTAGCAAGCCCATAGTATTTGGACCCTAATTAGGACTCCTAGGTATATAAATAGGGGGCATAGGAGGCACCTAGAACCCACACCACAATAATCTCTCACCACAGAAGAAGTTCCAAGAATTTCCCAAAGGAGAAATCAAGAAAGGAGATGAACTATGATCTTGTTGATTTAAATATGATTAGAGCCCTATGATGAATCGTGAAACTCATATTATGTTATTCTTGATATATTTGGGTGGGAATTCGCATGTTAGGGTGTTAATTATGCTTAGAAGCCATGATAGGATATGTGCTATTTGATTGTTGCTTTTGATTCGTTAATTGCCTACGTGGTTTCATCAATTGTGTTTAAAAGTGTCTAAGCATGGTTTCGGGTTCCATGGGATGGTTATTTTGATAAAGAGTCAGTGGGGGGGTAGGTGGGGGTAGGGGAAACTCGCCACCTACCCGCTGCCCCTAAGGGCGTCGCCGGCAGCGGGCAGGCGACTCCGGGCACCCGCTGCCCAGTAGCCTCGTCGTCGGCGGGTGGTCCTCCACCCGCCGGCCACCCGCTGGTTTTCCCACATCGGGATGGTGGTTTCCTCCGTTTGATGTTTCCCCGACCATCGTGGTGTCCCAACGGACTCCGTTTATCGTGCCTAAGTCTAGTTTGATGTTTCGGGTACCGTTCGTAGGATAAAGGAGTCTTATATATCGCATGCTAGTTTAATTGGTATCCCGTTGGCCTTGGTGAAAGAAGTATGAACCCCTTAGGACTATTCCTAGTTTGTGGATGACCACGCATAGGTTTCTTTACACGTTTTCTCCCCTTCCCAATGTGTTAATGTGGGTTGCATGTGCTTGCTATGTGTTATGTGTGCATGATACCCCAATTTGGTTGTGATCAAATTGGTTATTCCTGAGCTACGGTTCAGAAGCTGGTTGCGGTCAGAATTACACTCTCGGGCTGTGGTCCACCGTTTGGTTGCAACCAAACGTTTTACATGAGCTGCGGTTCATATTCCTGGCTGCAGTCATATGATCACTCTTGGGCTGCGGTCCACTGTTTGGTTGCGATCAAACATTATGATGAGCTGCGGTTCATCGGTCAGTTGCGATCGACGCCTTCGTGTTGCGATACGAGGCAGGGTGCTGGGGGTCCGTGTCAGAGCTATATGCGCTGACCCTCATGTATGGGCATGTGATTGGTCCTGTGGCGCCAACAAAGTGTGCTTGTGTGATGAGTTGAATGATGAAATAAATGAGATGAATTGAATCCGTGACTATAGGATATATGCTAGTATCCCTACATGCTTGGTTGCAACTGTGGAACATGCTTATCTCATAGGATATATGCTAGTATCTTTACATACTTGGTTATAATTGTTGAATGTGCTTATCCCTATTTGTCGAGTCTATTCCGGTTTTAAAACTAGAGTTTCCTAAAATATAACTTCCTGCTTCAAAATGACTTTTCCTATATATATATATATATATATATATATATATATATATATATATATATATATATATATATATATATATATATATATATATGGTATCTCAACGCGTTAGAGTGGGTTACTAGCATTATTCGCTGAACATATATATTTGGCTTTCAGGCACAGATGATTAGCTCCGGAGCGCGCTAGAGGACCCGCGGCTTAGATAGATAGTTTCATATTCGGCCTGCGTGCCATAATGATGTAATGATATTGTTTAAGGATAATTTGATAGTCTAGCCTGTGCATCTGAGTTTTCTATCTCAGATATGGCATAACACCCAGTATTCTTATGTTTAGTACTGCTCTGTTCGGGATTTGATGAGAATTTACCTTCATTACATAAGTTTTAAAAGTTTCAAAAATCTGGGGTGTTACACGGTGGGTGTGTACCTACGGGCGGAACCACGGGTGGGGGGGGGGGGGTGTACCTGTGGGTCCACCCGCGGGGAACATCATGGTTGATGTTCGGGATTTGTTCCCCGTGATTCTTTTGACTCGGTATTTTGGTCTTTTGACTTCCCGTTGTTCTTTTGTGGTAGGAATCCATGTAGGTTTTGGTGTCTTGAATCGTGCTAAGTGTTCAATATTGTGATTCGTTGAACCGTGATGAGTCTTGTGTGTTCTTCGGAACTACGTTTAGTTTACCCGTTTGATAAGCACGCTAGTTCGGTGTTTAAATGCTAGCGTGTGTGTTGTTTGTACCTTCCTATTCTTGATGATGACTTGTGTTATTCATCGTTGTTGTTGCTGGACTGTGATCCACTCCTTGATTGAATATGGTTTCATATCTTCGTTGTGATCCGTTGATTGATTCTTATTGGGGTGTGATATATGCGTGGTTGTACCTGGATTGCACGATTAGTGGTATGGGACACTAGTCACCAAGGTACGACAGTGGTCCTCGTGGTGGCCATGATGTGATTATGGAGTTTGTGACCTGTGTGTCGAGTTCACGTGTTTTAGAGAGGCGTGTGTCGCCGAGGCGTGTGTCGCCGTGTGTGTGATCGGTACCTTGTGTACTATGAATTGGTGGTCTTGTTGGTGGTTTGTTGGTGGGGGACGACGGTCCCTGGAGGGAAAAGGTTGGACTAAGAAGTACAGGGGTCCTGGAGGTAATGGTTGGAACTAGATATAAAGTTGGGGGTAGCCATAAGGTTGGAACCGGGCATAAGGAAGGCATATCAATTCGTGATCTGTGATGTCACGAAGGCTTATGCCGCCGTTGTTGTGAGTATCTCTTCTGGTGACGTGTGTAGTCACAAAGGCATGTGTTGCCATTGATTGTGTCCTTACTATCTTGAGTTATGCATGTCAGGTGTTAATCTACTGTGTGATGGTAGATTATGCCTTGACCCGTTCTTGTGAGTCGTTATTACATTTTGTGTATTGGGATGTGTTCCCGTATTGTTGATAGTGAGTGCCTAGAGTCTTGTGTTGGCTTTTGCTCTTGGTTTTGAAACTTATATATACATATTCCGTTTCGCAAATGATTTTACAAACGTATATCTTATCTATGTATGATATTTCACATGTATTGGTGGATTACCAGCATTATTCGCTGACCGGACGTCGTCCCATCTTTTATGTGTTTCTTTCAGGTGATGTTTAGACGTGAGCGCGGTCTAGACCCTGCTAGTGTAGCTCCCATCTTGTGTCGTTATGGCTTGTGTGCCAAGGATAGATTTTAGTATTTTGGACATGTATGGTTTTAGCTTATGAATTATGTAGATGTTAGCCTATGCGTTCACCTCTGGGTGAGCGTGGTATAGCACCCCTTCCGTTTCCAGTTTATATAATCTTTTTTCAGTCTTCCGCTGTGTTGATGTTTTGCTTAGATATCTCCATGTTTAGGGCTTTAATTAGCATGGAAATTAGGGGGTGTTACAATCTCAAACCACACTTAACTTGTTATAGTCCACACTCTAACATCCTAGGCTCAAACCTAGGCTCTGGTACCAACTATAACACCCCCGATTTTACCAAATTTTTAAAACTTAAGAGGCAAGAGATAAGCAATCTAATCATTCATAAGCATTAAGCGGAAGCAAATCTAAATGGTGGTATTCTGCCACATCTTACAGTACTAAAGATGCATAGGCGAGAAACTAAATAGTATAAACAAGTCATAAAGAGTCAAGGCACACAGGCCACTCAAAAGGCTCACAGGCCATCAAAACGTAACGTCTAGACAAGGTGACTAAGCTATCTATCGCTCCAAATCTAGCACTCTCGGGCATCTACTCAAAACCTGTAGAACAAGGAAAACATAACATGGGGTGACACCCGGTCAGCGAACATTGCTGGTAACCCATCAATACGCATTAAATACCGTATATAGATAAGTATAAGTCAAAACCATTTTGAAACGGAATACAATATATATCATTTCAAAGGCCATAGAAAGAAGTCAACTTCAAGGACTCATTAACAATCTGAAAAGGAAGAGGAATCACCATCCTTACGACAATAACAAGACAAGAATCATGAAAGACAATACAACTCAAGATACATTCTACTGATCACAAAGTAGAATACATCAAGACATGCTCATTAGAAAAGAATACACATAAACACAACGGCAACAACATGCCACATTGACAACTACATGTCACAAGTTTCATAGTTCCAACCTTATGCCCTGTTACAACCTTATGGCTACCCCCGACCTTATTTCAGTTCCAACCATTACCTCCTAGTGTCACCCTGTACTTCTGAGTCCAACATTTTGCCTCCGAGGACTGTCGTCCCCCACACCTACACTCCTATTCACCGTCGAACTCTCAGTACACGAGGGTACCATTAAATATCATATCAAAAAACCACCAATCTCATGAGCAAAGCTCAAGTAACAAACCACCAATCTCAATCATAATCACACAAGTCATCATCATTACCATGAAGACTAAGGTTCCACAATAACCTTAATCAAGTATCAATCAAAGGGTACAACGATTACATACGTTCATATCATAGGAACCAATCAATGGATCACAACAAATATATGAAACCATACTCAACAACGAAGGATTACAATCCGACACCAAACGATGGTTAACACAAGTTACCAATCCCAATAAGAAAGAAAAAACAGCACATACTAGCATTTCAACATCAAACTAGCATGCTTATCAAACGGGTAAACCAAAAGTAGTTCCATATAACATTCAAGACTCACAATAGTCCAACGAATCACAAAGTCGGACCCTTAGCACGATTCAAGACACTAAGTCCTACATGGATTCCTAACATACCATTCTAGACATACGAAACATCAAGAAGACTCACAAATAGCCCAATAAAACAACATCGAGAGGTCAAAACATCAATACCGATTCAAAAGAATAACGGGGAACAAATCCCTGCCCAACATCATACACGTTCCCCGCGGGTGGGGCCACGGGTGGTCAACCACCCACGGTTTCGCCCGCGGGTACACCAACCCACGAAGCATTGTTCCCCGCGGGTGGGGCGGCGGGTAGGGCCCTGCCCGTAGTTCCGCCCGCGGGTACACCCTGTACACCAAAATAATCCCTTCGGGGATTTTCAACAAGAAGTCCAAAACACCCAAAATCTCACACAAAACAACAATATGACTTGAACGCAAGAAATAATCAAGCAATGACATTCAAGAACCCTAAGAACAAGCTCTAAACATGCATCACCACAAGACAATGCATCAAATCTCAAAAATCAACACAAAAATCACAAGTAGAAGCCAAGAATCATCATATAAGTAAGAAAATGGGTTTTGTAAAGCATGAGTTACCTTTGTAGCCAAATAACTTCCTCTTATAACCCTTAGAAAGCCCTTCCTAAAGCTCCTCTTCCACACCAACTTCATACACAAACCAAAAGGCAACAAAGAATCTATCTTTACAAAAAGACACCTAATAGGAGGTTAAAAATACCAAAAGACCAAGGATCTTACCCTCCCCTATGCTCAAGATGAAGAAAGTAGTAATCTTGGAAGCCAACTTGCAAGTTTTGGGATGCCAAATCCTAGCTTGGAGAAGAAGCTACATCTTTCTAGAGAGAAGGTAGAGATTTTGTGTTTAGATTGTAGGGTGAATGAAATGAAGGAGTGTTGCTAGGTTAGCTTGAACCTCAAATCTTAGGTCGAACATCCCTACCCTTACTAAAGTTGGAAAGACAAGGAAATAAGGGCACAACTCAAGAAGCACAAGGTACAACCCCTTTGACTTAAGTAACTAGCCAAAATCTGACCGGAGTGACTAAAATTGATACAAATTACATAGTCAACGTACTAAATTGACACTTTTGAAAGTCAGGTGCTGAAACTAACAAAGTCCTTATAGTTATATAACCAAAATTGAAATTTTATCTTTTATAAAATGTAAAGTTAGTGGAAATATAAAAAAAATTATTATTAATAGTTAACTAATTAATTAATATGTAGTAAAAAGAATAATTGACTTAGAATAAAAATGACAGGAAATTTTGGCCAATTAAAATAAGAAATGACTATTAATGTTTTCAAAAAAGAAAAAAAGAAATGACTATTAATAATTGACTAAAATGAAAAATGCTTCCAGACTGACTCAGTATATAGAAAGAATATTAATCTCGGATATATATATTTTATAAAATATAAAGTTAGGAAATAACTAAACTTATTGAAACTGAATTTTTTATAATTTCACCTTTAATATAAATATATAGTTTTAATATCCGAAATTAATAAGATTTTTCTTAATGTTGATATATATATTTTAAATAATTTCAATTTAATAATAATATACCTTAATTATAAAAATAATACCTAATATATATATATATATATATATATATATATATATATATATATATATATATATATAATAAAATTCTACTATTTCATTTTTTCCGCTCAAACTTTTCCAGAGAATTTAAATATTCTGTTGATAATACCGTGTATAACAGATATTAATTAGGTAATAACATAATAGCATAATGTGTAATAATATGTACGATATTTTATAATTAATTGGTAATAAGCATATTCCGTTAACTGCACGAATAAGCATATAGATTTTATATTTAAAAATTTAAATTTATATCTTTTGTTTAAAGTGAAAGATTTAATCGGTTTACATTACTTTGAATATTCATTTGTTTTATTCGTTTATCGACACCATGTTCATGGGTGAAATTATAGTATTTAAAAGAATATTTGAAAAATAATTATTAACCGAGTATAAAAACGGAACGGAATTGAGGCCAATTAAAATAAGAAATGACTATTAATAATTGACTATAATTTTAAAATACTTTAAAATGGACTCAAATGCAAAAAATGAAATGAATATTAATATTTGATTAAAAAATAAAAATGAAATCAATATTAATGCTTGAATATTAATAAATTACTGAAAATATAAAAATTTTCATTGAAATTAGGCCAATTGGAAAATGAAATTAATATTAATACTTGAATATTAATAAGTTACTAAAAATATAAAAATTACTGGGATAAAATGAAATAATAAATATGTAAAATAAAGTTTGCTTCTTAACGTTTATCTGAGATAGAAAGAAATATTAATCTCGATTATATATGTTATAAAATGTAAACTTAGTGGAAATATAAAAAAACTTGTGACACCCCAAAAATCCACACTCCAATCCATGAATTAATTGAGTAATTAATTCTAATTCTTTTGAGGAATTGATTCCTAAAATCATGATTTTTAATACTCAAGGACTAGTATTTGACTAGTCAACCTTTAAGTTGTGTTGTACCTTGTGCTTTGAGGGGAGTTCCCTTGTTCCTTACACTCTCTAAGGGTTAGTAAGGGTAGCCTTGTCTTTTCACCAAGAGTTAGTATTGTATCCTAACCTAGAAGACTTCTTCATTTCATTCCTTACAATTCCTAGAAAAATATCTCTACCTTCTCTATAGAATAGAAGTGTAGCTTATTCTCCAAGCCAAGTTGAGATCCTTGTCAAGATTCCAAGTTTTGCTTCCAAGATTCAACCTTTCACCTATTTGGGCATCTAGAAGGGTAAGATCTAAGCTTTTGTCTAGTCTTTTTGGTTCCATCTTAGTTGTCTTTTTCTTAAAGGTGAGATCTTTATGATCTTTTGGTTTGATCTGGAAGTGGGTTTGAGAAGTGAGTCTAGTGGAGAGCTTGTTGTGGTGTTAGAGAAGTCTTTTGGTATTCAAGAGGTAACCCATGCTCTACAAAACCTATTTTGCTTACCTATATGTGATTTCTTGGATTCTACTTGTTCTTTGCTATGAAATGTGAGGGTTTTATGCATTTATCTTGTGATATTGCATATCTAGAGCTTGTGTTTAGGGTTCCTTTGTGCCATTGCTTGGCATTTTCCTTGGTTCAAGTCATTTTGTTGTGTTTGGTGAGATTTGGCATGTTTTGGACTCGATTTGTGTTTGGAGAAGAAAATCCCCGAAGGGATTTGTTGTGGAACAGGTATGTTACCGCGGGTACACAGCCTCGTGGGATATTGTTCCTGCGGGCGGGACCACGGGTGGGGCACTACCCGTGGGTCCACCCGCGGGAACATGGTTGTGGTGATGTTGGGATTTGTTCCCCGTGATTTGGTTGTCTTAGTGTTTGATGTTTTGGCTTCCCGATGTTCTTTTATGGAACTATTTGAGCGTCTTCTTGATGTTTCGTAGGTCTAGAACTATATGGTAGGTTTAGACGAGAGCGATGTCTAGAGCCTGGTAGCTTAGCACCGTTGTGTTTTCGTGGCCTGTGCGCCAATGTTTTTAGACTGTTTAGATTGATGTATTGGGATAGTATTATACACTTGCAGATTGTTGCCTTAGCGTTACCTAGTGTGGTATACGTGGCATAACACCCCTTTTTGGATTCCTTTTATCCAGTTTCCGTTTATTTCCGTTGTGCTAGTTTTGTTGTTAATCTGCTTGTGTTAGGGCTTCAATTGGGCCTTGTTTTTGGGGGGGGGGTGTTACAGTTGGTATCAGAGCCTAGGTTTTGAGCCTAGGAAGAGTTAAGTCTAGACTTTCTAAGTGGTTAAGTGTGTTTTGAGACCTCTAACCGACCTTAAGAAGCTAAGTGTTAGGCTTAGGACTCTAGGTTGCGCGGTGAGATGTGTGTTGTTTGCTGTCTTGCTTGTTTGCTCTTTTTGGTAATCTCGCTGTTGTTGTAGAAGTGTGCGATGCCTCCGAGTCCCCGCGCTCGCACCGCAGAGACCCCGACTAACGAGCAGCTCGCTCAGAATCTCCATCAGCTGACGTAGACGATGCAGTTGCGCAGTGAAGCCTTGCTGAACAACAATCAAGCTGTGCCGCCTCCGCCTCTTGCTGGGCATCGCGATATAGGTCGTTTGGGTCAGGGCATCGGCCTCCATCCTTCGCTGGCGAGGAAGACCCTGTAGTCCTTGAAGAGTGGCTACGGGTGTTTGATAAGATCTTCACCGTAGTGGGCTGTCCCGAAGAGAGGAGAGTAGAACTGGCAACGTTCTACTTCTGCCAGGAAGCGGATTTGTGGTGGGTCCATGAAGGTCCGACCTTCCTTGAAGAGCCTGGGTTTGATTGGACCGCGCTCAAGGACAGAATGCGCGAAAGGTTCTACCCAGCGCATGTGCGCGCCGCCATGTTTGATGAGTTCCTTCATCTGCAGCAAGGACCTCTATCTGTTGTTGAGTACCACAAGAAGTTCTTAGAGCTGGCGCGCTTCGCAAGGATGTTGGTGCCTACAGAGCTTGCCAAAGTCGCGCGTTTCATTGCCGGTCTGAATTATGAGGCACGAAAAGCGTTGACGGTGAGTATCTGTGTGCCGTGGATCTGTTTCGTGTTTAGCAGCTTTAGAGGGGTTCGTTGGAGTTGGCTAGGAAGAGAGCTGAGAGTGGAGGTTCTTCTATCATCAAGAAGCCCCGACCGAGTTTTCCGGCTAGAGTTGTGTCCTCTTCTTCTCAAGGACCAGTTAGGTTGGAGCCCCAAGTTCAAGCTCAGTCGGTTGGTTGTGGTAAGTATGGGAAAGTGCACACGGGCCAAGATTGTTCCGGCCAGGCGTTTAGGTGTTTTCGTTGTGGTGTTGCTGGTCACCGAGTCGCGGAGTGTCCCCAGCTTGCCGGTCAGAGAACGCTGCCGCCACCCCCGAGGGCCGGAGGAGCACTAGGAGGGAGTTCTGGTTGCGGAGCTGTCGGAGCTAGGCCGTCTGGGAGGGTCTTCGTGATGGCGCGTTCGCAGGCGGAGTCGGAGGGTTTGGTGGAGGAAGAGTTAGCAGGTAACCCTTGTTTTCGTTTTCGAGCCTATCCTTGTTTCCCGAGTGTGCTGTGTCCTTTGTTGCCTTTGTCTTTGTTTGGCAATCCCCGTCTGGGAGGGTCTTCGTGATGGCGCGTTCGCAGGCGGAGTCTGAGGGTTTGGTGGAGGAAGAGTTTTCATTTTCGAGCCTATCCTTGTTTCCCGAGTGTGCTGTGTCCTTTGTTGCCTTTGTCTTTGTTTGGCAATCCTCGGCATGCTTTCCTTGTTAGTATTTCGTTGGATTCTTAGTATAGACTCTTTTCTTGCTAAGTGCTTTCTCTAGTTGGCTTCTAAATTTTGTCTTGTAATAGCCATCTATCCTTGAGTTATCTTGTGCATAGCTCAATTATTCCACCCTTCCACCCTTGTACTTGGTTGCTCTTGCAACAACCCCTTGTGCATTTCGTGCGAACAAATTATTCCACCCTTGTACTTGGTTGCTCTTGCAACAACCCCTTGTGCATTTCCTAAAATTTTTCCTCCTTGTGTAGCCTAAGCGTAATGTTTAAATGTAGCTTTAGAGTTTCGAACCCTAGCCTAATTCTTTTCTACCCAACCTCTAACCCACTTGAGCCAATTTCCTTTCTTGAAACCTAACTGATTTTAATTCCACCTAAACCTTAAATTCCCACTTTGTTCAAAATCCCCAAATTTAATCATCTTTTTCCCCAATCTCACCCAAATCCCTAATTTCTTTCCCCAAATTTTCTTCTCTTTTTCCTTCTCCATACCCGTGAACCACCCTAACCCCATCCCCAACCCGTAGCATCCCTTCCACCTGTCGCCGGCCACCACCGAACCGCCACCCGCAGCCGTCGCCGTTCGCCGGAGCCTCGCCGCTCCGCCGCCGAGCCGCT
Organism: Ipomoea nil; assembly: GCF_001879475.1. Taxonomy (NCBI): domain Eukaryota; kingdom Viridiplantae; phylum Streptophyta; class Magnoliopsida; order Solanales; family Convolvulaceae; genus Ipomoea; species Ipomoea nil. Next base: position 2,451,819 of record NW_017618593.1, on the reverse strand, counting down.
GTGGTTGTGTCGCCGTGAGAGAGCGCGAGAGAGAGAGTGCAGCGAGAGTGTGAGTGTGAAGAAGAAGTTGTGGGCTTTGTTTGTTGAGCTTTGGATCATCTCCTACCATGCCTAGAAGGTCAAGTTTGGCTAGGAAAGCGGAATGGGTGGATGCCCACTACCTTGTGCTTGAAGGTAAAGGTTTTGATCCTGAATCTTTTTCAAGTTCTTTGTTGGATTTGCTTAAGTTTCAAGGTTTGTTGGATGGGTTTCTCGCCATAAGGGCCGAGACTTACCCGAGTTTGGTGAAAGAGTTTTATCGTCACATGGTTGTGACAAAGGAGGGCGATAAGTTGGAGATCACTTCTAAGGTGAGAGGTGTGAAAGTTGTGTTGTCTGAGAAGAGGTTGGCTCAGTTGTTGAGTTTGTCTGCTACCGGAGTGGCTCAGTACAGTGGTCATTCTTGGATTAGTACGGATACCATGGGGTACCGTGACTATTTGAGCTATCTGTTTGGTCGTACGAGTGGTTTCACTCAGGCTTCGAGGCCGGAAAGAAAGTGGTTGTCTGCGGAACAAAGGATCTTGGTGATGTTGGTGTCAAATTGTTTGTTGCCTAATAACAACAAGAGCAGTTTGTTGGGTAAGTTGGAATGCACCTTTGCTTTCTGTCTGAAGAATATGGTTAAGTTCAATCTGCCTGCTTTGATGATGCAACACATGGTGTTTTGCCGGGATCACAATCGGAAGAGTTTGCCGTATGGAATGGTGCTGAGTTGGATCTTGGTTAAGAAAGGTGTTAGTGTGGATGGCTGTCTCCCGAAGGCCGTGGGAAAGATGGTGTTGGATACCGCCAATCTCCGGAGTTGTAATCTGTTTCAGTTGGATAGTGGTGAGTACATCACGCTTGAAGAGGTTGCAAGGAAAGCACCTGTGGTACAGGCAGAGTTAGCTGCCGAGCTTGGTATCCATGCCGGGAAGTTGAGCCTCGCAGTCAAGAGTTTGGGCGGTGATGAAGAAGTTGAGGAGGAAGCGGATCAAGAAGAAGAAGTAGGAGCACCGGAGACCGCCGAAGCTGAAGTAAGTGAATCAGACAGTGAAGAAAGTCGGAGAAGGAAGGAAGCTCGCACCAAGAGAGAGCAGGACGTCGTCTCTTTGCTTCGTCAGCAGAACAGTTTGATTGCCGAGGGCTTTGCGTTTGTGAAGGCGCAGTTCGTCGCAAAGCATCAAAGGCTGGACCAGATTGAAGCCAGTTCAAGCCACAGAGACGAAGACGAGGAAGAGTCTGAAGAGGCCGAGGAGTCGGAGAGTGAGGAGTTCTAGTTTGTGTTGCGGTAACCCCGTTCGCTTCTTTCTTGTTGTTTCTTTCTTGGCCGTTGTTAGTTTGGTGTTAGGTTGTCGTGTGCTTTGTGTGTTTGCTTGTTTTGCTTGTTGCCTTGTTGTTTAGCTAGTGGTGTTTGGAGTTAGTTGTTGAGTTCTTGGTTGTTGTCTAGACTTTGGTTATTGAGTTGAGGTTAGAGTTCTTGATGCTCAATCTATCCGTTCTTTTAACTCTTGACCAATCCTTGAATTCGTAATGTCTTCTTCTTTGCTTTGGATCCCTTGTGAGTACTTATGGAGTTTTTGACCAAAAGGACTATTCTTGGATTTCTTGTCACAATTTCGTTTCCTTGTTACCATTCGCTTTTAATTCGTTGTACCCAAGTTTCGGGGACGAAACTTCTTTGAAGGGGGAGAGGATGTGACACCCCAAAAATCCACACTCCAATCCATGAATTAATTGAGTAATTAATTCTAATTCTTTTGAGGAATTGATTCCTAAAATCCTGATTTTTAATACTCAAGGACTAGTATTTGACTAGTCAACCTTTAAGTTGTGTTGTACGTTGTGCTTTGAGGGGATTTCCCTTGTTCATTGCACTCTCTAAGGGTTAGTAAGGGTAGCCTTGTCTTTTCACCAAGAGTTAGTGTTGTATCCTAACCTAGACGACTTCTTCATTTCATTCCTTACAATTCCTAGAAAAATATCTCTACCTTCTATCTAGAATAGGAGTGTAGCTTATTCTCCAAGCTAAGTTGAGATCCTTGTCAAGATTCCAAGTTTTGCTTCCAAGATTCAACCTTTCACCTATTTGGGCATCTAGAAGGGTAAGATCTAAGCTTGTCTAGTCTTTTTGGTTCCATCTTAGTTGTCTTTTTCTTAAAGGTGAGATCTTTATGATCTTTTGGTTTGATCTTGAAGTGGGTTTGAGAAGTGAGCCTAGTGGAGAGCTTGTTGTGGTGTTATAGAAGTCTTTTGGTCTTCAAGAGGTAACCCATGCTCTACAAAACCTATTTTGCTTACCTATATGTGATTTCTTGGATTCTACTTGTTCTTTGCTATGAAATGTGAGGGTTTTATGCATTTATCTTGTGATATTGCATATCTAGAGATTGTGTTTAGGGTTCCTTTGTGCCATTGCTTGGCATTTTCCTTGGTTCAAGTCATTTTCTTGTGTTTGGTGAGATTTGGCATGTTTTGGACTCGAATTTGTGTTTGGAGAAGAAAATCCCCGAAGGGATTTGTTGTGGAACAGGTATGTTCCCGCGGGTCTCGTGGGATATTGTTCCAGCGGGCGGGACCACGGGTGGGGCACTACCCGTGGGTCCACCCGCGGGTACATGGTTGTGGTGATGTTGGGATTTGTTCCCCGTGATTTGGTTGTCTTGGTGTTTGATCTTTTGGCTTCCCGATGTTCTTTTGTGGAACTATTTGAGCGTCTTCTTGATGTTTCGTCGGTATAGAACTATATGGTAGGTATCCATGTAGGACTTTGGTGTCTTGATTCGTGCTAAGTGTTCAACATCGTGCTTCGTTGAACCAAGAGGTGTCTTGTGTGTTCCTCGAAACTATCTTGAGTTTCCCCGTTGATAAGCATGCTAGTTTGTTGTCTTAATGCTAGCGTCTGTGTTGTTTGTACCTTCCGTTTGGTTGATGATAAGTTGTGGTATCCATCGTTGTTGTCGTTGGGTTGTGACCCGTTCCTTGATTTAGTTTGTTTCATACCTTCGTTGTAATCCGTTGTTTGACTCTCGTGTGAGTGGTGGTGCGTGTGTGGCTCTACCTGGATTGCACGATTAGTGGTATGGGACACTAGTCACCAAGGTATTGCAGCGGTCCTCGTGGTGGCCGTGACGTGATTATGGAGTTGTGGCCTGATTGATGGGTCCACGTGATTGGGGGATAACATGTGTTATCCGGGCATGAGTTGCCGTGATTGGTGGTGGTTCGTTCGTGGTTATAGGTGGGGGACGACGGTCCCGGCGGAATAAGGTTGGACTTGGTTGTACAGGGGATCCTGGAGGTAACGGTTGGAAAGAAGGTACAAGGTTGGGGGTAGCCATAAGGTTGGAACAGGGCATAAGGAAGGCATACCAAACTCGTGATGGGTGATGTTGCGAGGGCTTTTAAAGCCGGCGTTGTGTGATATTCTCTCGTGACGTGTGTAGTCACGGAGGCTTGTGGTGTTTTGGCATGTGTTGCCGTTGGGTGAGTCTTTATCCTTGTGTGTGGTTAACCTTTGTGGTTGGGATGTGTTCCCGGTGTTATCCATGTGAGTGGTGAGTCTTGTATTGTCCTTTGATCTTGGCTTTTAACTTATATATATGTATTCCGTTTCGAAAATGGTTTTTATATCTTATATCTACCTATTTATGATACTTAACGGTATTGGTGGGTTACCAGCATTATTCGCTGACCGGGCGTCGTCCCAATGTTTATCATTGTATCTTTCAGGTGGTGTTTAGACGAGAGCGATGTCTAGAGCCTGGTAGCTTAGCACCGTTGTGTTTTCGTGGCCTGTGCGCCAATGTTTTTAGATTGTTTAGATTGATGTATTGGGATAGTATTATACACTTGCAGATTATTGCATTAGCGTTACCTAGTGTGGTATACGTGGCATAACACCCCTTTTTGGATTCCTTTTATCCAGTTTCCGTTTATCTTCCGCTGTGCTAGTTTTGTTGTTAATATGCTTGTGTTAGGGCTTCAATTGGGCTTTGTTTTTGGGGGGTGTTACAAAACTGTCATTAATAATTATTGAAATCTATATTCATAATTACAGAACTTTATGTTCATAGTTACTGAGCTATATGTTCATAATTATAAAGATATATATTCATGATTTTTGAACTTCATATTCACAATTATTGAATCTCTATATCACAATTACATAAATATATGTTCATAATTATGTTCACAACACTATGTCCATAATTATAGAACTATATATTTATAATTTTTGACCTATATATTCATAATTATGAATAATTTTTGAACCGTGTCTATCTTGCAAGGTGGACACAGTTCCACAGCATAATTTGTCAGGTCAATAGCACTAAAAAAAAAAAAAAAAAAAAAAGCATTTGGACTTCTCAATACTTGCCCAAATTGATGGGCAATTAAGCAATTATATGTTTGCAAAAATGAGCATTGCTCAATACTCCTGTTACAAACGTAATTGTTTGCCCAACAATGTAGGCAAGTATTGAGAAGTCAAATTATTCTTATTAAACAAGCCTAACTTAGCTTTGTCTTTTTATTTTATTTATTATTTATTTATTTATTATTAATGGAGGTTTTGAAAGATTAACCCGAAATGTATGTGTCGTATTAGTTTTTAGCAGTTTGGAGCAAATTACTGAGTTATTATATAATTTTTGTTGTGTTTTGATTAAATATAAAATCTTAAACAGATGAATTTCTTAAAATTTTGACGAATTTGCCAATAATCAAATTATAACAACAACAACAACAATAATAATAATTATAAATAATAATAATAATAATAATAATAATAATAATAATAATAATAATAATAATAATAATAATAATAATAATAATCCAAATAAAACTATATACAAAATAAAATTAAAATTAACCAAAAACAAAAAAATAAAAGACAAAGGGGAGCCACGGGCTCTCTTTGTATATGATCCCACATTGAAAATGTTTGAAAAGAGGAGCTCTTTAGCTCCTCTATATAAAAGGTACAAACATAATTGTTTGTTCATCAATGTGGCAAGTATTGAGAAATCAAAAGGTTCTTATTTAAGAAACCTTAGCTCTGGTTTATTATTTTAGTTTTTTTATTATTTATTTGTTATTTATTATTTATTTATTATTATTAGCAGGGGTTGGGAAAGATTAATCCAAAATGTATGTGTTGTTTTAGTTTTTATCAGTTTGAAACAAATTACTGAGTTATTAAATAATATTTTTGGTGTTTTGTTTAAAGGTAAATTATTAAAATGGCGAATTTGTCAATAATCAAATAATAATAATAATAATAATAATAATAATAATAATAATAATAATAATAATAATAATAATAATAATAATGATGATAATTGTTGGTCCCGGTAGGGTCAGAGAGAGTCTAGAGGAGGGGGGGGGGGGGGGTGAATAGACTAATCGATTCTTTTCAAATGAACTCCTTTCCGAGATATATGCAGCGGAAATAGTATGTTATGTTAAATTTCTTTGCACGCTTTCGTGTTAGTAAAGTTTTATCGTTTGGTTGTTGTTGTATGATATGCAAAACACGAAAGTAAAGGCGATAAGTAAAGAGAGATGGACAGAGAGATTTTTATAGTGGTTCGACCAACTGTGCCTACTCCACTCTTCTTTCACAACTTGTGAAAGGGTTTGCACTCTCACTCCTAGTACAAACTACTTCAAGCTGGCTTCCTTGATCACTAAGCCTGATAGCCAATTGAAAGGTTTTTCAACTCCTAGAGTTTACTCCGCCTCTATCAACTTCTTCCTAAGCTGAGATGTTGAAAAGGTAATCTGATGGTTCTCCAACAGGTTGAAGCTTGTCTTGACGTCTGGATGGATCTTTACTTGAGAAAAGTACAAGATTACTTCAAGTTGTGAAGTCTGAGGATGAATACGCCTTTGAAAAACTTCACAACAAACACTGGTTATGAAAAGCTGAGAAGATGGAACTGCTTTGAAGAGCTTTTCTTATGATTGCAAGAGTGAGTTAACCAGCACCTTCTTCAATGGTGAAGAGAGGTATTTATAGGTGGAAAAATCCATCCGTTGGAGGGAGATGAAAATTTCAAACCTAAAAACCAGTGTGTATTACTTAGTGGGAAAAATGGCATTTAATGCACTTGTAAAGCCGTTGGAGCCAAAAGCATTATGGTTTTTGTCCTTGACATCTGACAAGATGGTACAAGTCATTTAATGCTCCTTGTCTTTAGTGAAAGTCATTCCTAAGACACTTTTTGTCCGAATGATTTGCCCATCAGAGTGATAGACAACATTCTCATTGTTTGCTTTAATGAGGATTGTCTTTCAACAATTCAGTCCTTGACTTGTTCACTTATGAATGAGAGACGAAAGATTGTCCTCTTCTTTCGTCCTTTCTTCTCAGACGAAGGTTCCTTTTGTCGAAGCAGTCCATCCGAGACTTGCTTTAATCCTTCCTTCGTCATGAAGCATCTTTCGATCATCTTCGAATCTTCATGTAGACTTATTCTACTAGTCTCATCCATGGTTTAACATTTCATACGAGACTTTCTAATAAACGAAAAATAGGGGTCCACATTTTTGGACAGTTTGGTATCATCAAAATCTAAATACAGTTGTTCCTAACAATTTCCCCCTTTTTGATGATGCCAAAACCTATACTCTTGTTATAAGGCTGAAGGATATCCTTTAAAGGAAAGTTCTATTAAAAAACAACCATATTAAAGAGTGTACAAAAAGATCTATAGAAAGTAATGAATCTGCCTAAGTCAAAAATAGAAAGTACTTATAGATCACGCAAAAAGATATATTCATTAAGCAAATTCAGATTACAAAATAAGAAGTAGTTTAAATGTAAACACATCACAGGACTAATAGATTTTGTTTCACTTGTTGTGCTTCCATCCTCTCCTTGTCGTCTCGTTCTTTTTGTTTCCTAAGCATCTTGTCAAAGTCAATTTCATTGTTGATTGCGACTCTGACTTCTCTGAGTGGTCTTTCACGAACTTGAAAGCTTCATATTTTTCTCCAAAGTTGTAGCTCATATAGTTGTTGTAGGCTTCTAGGATGTTTCGTCCAGAGATGATGCCATGATTCCACCAGGTTACTAGCTCTATGGAGTTCATTCCTTCAACATAGCTTTTTCCAGATTCTCGGTGAAGTTTTGCTGCGGAATCATATTTAACATATATGTTTGCATCCTTTCCTATTTTTGAAACATCTTTGATTTTCTCCTGCATCTCTTGGTATCTAGTGAGCTCTTGTTTCCTAAAATTTCTTGCTTCTTCTTGTTCAAACCTGTGAGCTTCATTTTCTTCCCTTATTCTTGGTTCTGTTCCCATTGATAATCTTGCCTAGCGTGACTATCCTTCTTCTTTAGCCAGATTGACAAGTTATATCCTTCAACCATAACGAATGTTCCAGATCCGTCCATTGTTACCCTGTTGTCTCTCATTAACCTCCTTCGAAGATTGATCTTGTCTCGTTGAGACAGTCCTGCAAAAGAGTAGACAGATTGTGATCCATAGGAAGGTCTCGGTCTTATGGACTGCCGTCGAGACTTGGAAGGAGCTTCTGTAACACCCCTAAAATTTAAAACTTTGAATACTTATGAAATAAAGGTAATACTATCATTAAATCCCGAAACAGAGCATAACTAAACATAAATGTTTGGGGTGCTATGCCACATCTAAGCTGGAGAACTCAGATACACAGGCTAACTATCTAAACATCAGGAATCCTCAAATTAATGTCAAGTACATCATCATGGCATGCAGGCCGATAAGGAACTAAACTAGCTAAGCCTCGGGTCCTCTAGCGCGCTCCGGAGCTACTCATCTGTGCCTGAAAGCCAAATATATCTGTTCAGTGAATAATGCTGGTAACCCACTCTAACGCGTTAAAATATATATATATATATATATATATATATATATATATATATATATATATATATATATATATATATATATATATATATATATATATATAAGGAAAACAATTTTGAAACTGGAAGAGATATATATTTATGAAACTCTACTTTAAAACCGAGAATAAACTCAACAAGTAAGGGTAGGCACATTCAGCAGATATAATCATGCATATCAAGATACTAGCATATACCCTAAGGTCACCAGATTATTTCACATCAAATATATCAGTATTCAATCATTATCTCAACACGTAAACACACATTAGAGGTGCCGCAAGACCAATCGCATGCCCATACATGAGGGTCAGCGCATATAGCTCTGACACGGCCCCGAAGCACCCTGCCTTGTACCGCAGCACAGGGGGTTTGATCGCAACCAATCGATGAACCGCAGCTCATATAGTAACGTTTGATCGCAACCAAACAGTGGACCGCAGCCCGAATAGTAAGTGTATATCTGATCGCAACCAGATTATAGACCACAGCCCTATATATATATATATATATATATATATATATATATATATATATATATATATATATATATATATATATATTTATATACCTGACCGATCGCAACCGACCTGGTTAACAGCCGATGGTTCTCAACGCATCCAACTACATGTATAGCCAATTGATCGCAACCAATTGGGGTATCATGCACACATAACACATAGCCAAACACATGCAACCCACATTAACACATAGGAGGGGGAAAACATATATATATATATAACTTATGCGTGGTCAGCCACATTACTAGAGATATGCCTATGGGGTTCATACATCTTTCAGCTAGGCCAACGGGATACCAATTCGACTAGCATGCAATACACAATACTCTTTTATCCTACGAACGGTACCCGGAACATCAAACTAGACTCAGGCACGACAAACGGGGTCCAATGGGACACCACGGGACACGGGGAAACATCAAACGGGGAAAACCACCATATTCCACATTGGAATTTCCGGCGGGTGGCCGGCAGTGCAACACAAGGCAGCAGGTGCCCGGCGGGCAGTCGCCTGCACGCCGGCTGCCCGTTGCCGGGCCGCCTATTGGGGCAGCGGGTAGGTGGCGGGTACCCCTACCCCCACCTACCCCCCACTGAATCTTATGTAATAATTAGGTCCCGGGATCTTTCGTGGAACCTGAAACCATGTCCAGACACATTTAAACACAAATGACGACACCACGTAATCGAGTAATGGATTAAAATCAAGAATCACATTAAATACATTCTAACAGGACTTCTAAACATAATCAAGACTCAATACCCGAACATGCAAAATCCCGCCCAAACATACCGGGAATATCACAATACGAAATCCACGATTTAACCCTAGGGCTCTAGTCATATTAAAATCAAGAACATCAAGATTATCAAGATCAACACCTAAATATCAAGATCACCTCATAAAAATCATGATTATCAAGATCAAATAAATATCAAGATAATCTCATCAACATCAAGATTATCTCATAATCATCATAAAAGCCTCATCAAGACACAAGCATGGAATTGCATATAAGGAGCCAAAGAAGAAGATTATAGCAAGAAAAATAGGTTTTGTTGAGACATGGTTTACCTCTTAGCCTTAATTAGAATCCTTGGCTACTAAGGTTCTTTCTCTAAGATCTCCTCTTCTTGATTTCTCCTATGTTTGGTGATAGGGGAATTCTTGGGAATTCTTGTGTGGTGGAATCTATTGTGGTGTGAATTCTAGGTACCTCCTATGTCCTTATATATATCTAAGAGTCCTAAATAGGGTCTGAATGGTAGGGATTTACTTATCCTATTCCTTATAGGACAACGGGTTTGGTTTAGGGATAAGGGTTCATGATCCATGGTGGACCCTTCTTAATTAATTAAGGGAATTCAATTCTCTTTTAAGGGTAAGTAATTAAATAATTAGTTTGGGTTAGAGGCCGTATCACGGGGTGTTGCAGCTTCATTTGTGACACCCCAAAAAATCCACATTCAATCCATGGATTAATTGAGTAATTAATCCTATTTTATTTAAAGAGTTAATTCCTAAAATCCTGATTTTTAATACTCAAGGACTAGAATTTGACTAGTCAACCTTAAAGTTGTGTTGTACCATGAGCTTTGAGGAGAGTTCCCTTGTTCCTTATACTTTCTAAGGGTTAGTAAGGGTATTCTTGTCTTTTCACCAAGAGTTAGTATTGTAACCTAACCTAGAAGACTTCTTCATTTCATTCCCTACAATTCTTAGAAATTAGTTCTACCTTCTCTCTAGAAAAGAAGTGAAGCTTATTCTCCAAGCCAAGTTGAGACCCTTGTCAAGATTTCAAGATTTGCTTCCAAGATTCAACCTTTCACCTATTTGGGCATCTAAGAGGGTAAGATCTAAGTTCATCTTGTCTTTTTGGTTTCATCTTAGTTGTCTTTTTCTTAAAGGTAGGATCTTTATGATCTTTTGGTTTAATCTTGAAGTGGGTTTGGAAAGTAAGCCTTGTGGGGAACTTGTTGTAAAGTGAAGTCTTTTGGTCTACAAGAGGTAACCCATGCTCTACAAAACCTATTTTGCTTACCTATATGTGATTTCTTGGATTCTACATATGTTTTGCTATGAAATGTGAGGGTTTATGCATTTGTCTTGTGATATTGCATATCTAGAGCTTGTGTTTAGGGTTCCTTTGTGCCATTGCTTGGCATTTTCCATGGTTCACGTCATTTGGTTGTGTTGGGTGAGATTTGGCATGTTTTGGACTTGAATTTGTGTTTTGAGAAGAAAATCCCCGAAGGGATTTGTTGTGGAACAGGAATGTTCCCGCGGGCGGAACGGCGGGCGGGGCACTATCCGCCGGCCTACCCGCGGGTACAGTGCCTGTGGGAATGTGTTCCCGCGGGCGGGACCACGGGTGGGGCGCTACCCGTGGGTCCACCCGCGGGGAACACTATGGTGTTCGTTCGGGATTTGTTCCCCGTGATTTGTTTAACTCGGTATTTGGTCTTTTGACTTCCCGTTGTTCTTTCGTGGAACTATTTGAGCGTTCTCTTGATGTTTCGTATGTCTAGAACTATACGGTAGGTATCCATGTAGGACTTTGGTGTCTTGAATCGAGCTAAGTGATCAACATTGTGTTTCGTTGGACCAAGAGGTGTCTTATGTGTTCCTCCAAACTATCTTGAGTTTCTCCGTTGTTAAGCATGCTAGTTTATTGTCTTAATGCTAGCGTGTGTGTGATTTGTACCTTCCGTTTGGTTGATGATAACTTGCATTATTCATCGTTGTTGTTGTTAGGTTGTAACCCATTCCTTTATTGAGTATGGTTTCATACCTTCGTTGTGATCCGTTGTTTGACTCTCGTGTGAGTTGTGATGCGTGTGTGGCTTTACCTGGATTACACGATTAGTGGTATGGGACACAAGTCACCAAGGTATTGCAGCGGTCCTCGTGGTGGCCGTGACGTGATTATGGAGTTGTGGCCTGAGTGATGGGTCCACGTGTTTGGGGGATAACATGTGTTATCTGGGCATGTGTTGCCGTGAATTAGTGGTCCCGTTGGTGGTCGTTGGTGGGGGACGACGGTCCCGGGGGAATAAGGTTTGACTAAGAAGTACAGGGGTCCTGGTGGTAATGGTTGGAAAGAAGGTACAAGGTTAGGGGTAGCCATAAGGTTGGAACAGGGCATAAGGAAAGCATATCAACTCGTGATGGGTGATGTTGCGAGGGCTTGTAAAGCCGGCGTTGTGTGTTCTTCTCTCGTGACATGTGTAGTCACGGAGGCATGTGTTGCTTTGGCATGTGTTGTCGTTGGGTGAGTCTTTATCTTCCGTGTTGTGGTTAACCTTTGTGGTTTGGGATGTGTTCCCGTGTTATACTTGTGAGTGATGAGTCTTGTGTTGACTGTCGATCTTGGTTTTTGACTTATATACATGTATTCCGTTTCGAAAATGTTTTTTATGACTTATATCTATCTATGTATGACACTTAACGGTATTGGTGGGTTACCAGCATTATTCGCTGACCGGGCGTCGTCCCAATGTTTATCTTTGTATCTTTCAGGTGATGTTTAGACGAGCACGATGTCTAGAGCCTGGTAGCTTAGAACCTTTATCCTTGCTTTTGTGGCCTGTGCGCCAATGTAGTTAGACTGATGTTTTGGGATAGATGTATACACTTGCAGATTGTTCGCCATAGCGTTTACCGTGTTTGGTAGACGTGGCGTGACACCCCGGTGGATTTCTTTTATCCAGTTTCGTTTTATCTTCCCCTGTGCTAGTTTTGTTGTTTAATCTGCATGTGTTAAGGCTTTTATATAGGTCTTGTTTGGGGGGTGTTACAGTTGGTATTAGAGCCTTGGTTTTGAGCCTAGGAAGGTTTAAGTCTAGACTTTCTAGGTGGTTAAGTGTGTTTTGAGACCTCTAAGTGACCTTAAGAAGCTAAATGTTAGGCTTAGGACTCTAGGTTGCGCGGTGAGCTGTGTTTTGCTTTCTGTCTTGCTTGTTTGCTCTTTTTGGTAACCTCGTTGTTGTTGTAAAAGTTTCTGATGCCTCCTCGTCCCCGCGCTCGCACCCCGGAGACCCCGACCAACGAGCAGCTCGCTCAGAATCTCCACCAGCTGACGCAGATGATGCAGACGCTCAGTGAAGCCTTGCTGAACAACAATCAAGCTATGCCGCCTCCTCCCCCTGCTGGGCATCGCGATGTAGGTCGTTTGGGCCGCCAACCTTCGCCGGAGAAGAAGACCCAGTAGTCTTAGAAGAGTAGCTACGGGTGTTTGATAAGATCTTCATTGTTGTGGGTTGCCCCGAAGAGAGAAGAGTAGAACTAGCAATGTTCTACTTCTGCCAAGAAGCTGATCTGTGTTGGGTCCACGAAGGTCCGACCTTCCTTAAAGAGCCTGGGTTTGATTGGACCGCGCTCAAGGACAGAATGCGCGAAAGGTTCTACCCAGCGCATGTGCGAGCCGCCATGTTTGATGAGTTCCTTCACCTGCAGCAAGGATTCTTATCTGTGGTTAAATACCACAAGAAGTTCTTAGAGTTGGCGCGCTTCGCGAGGACGCTTGTGCCTACAGAGCTTGCTAAGTTTGAGCGTTTCGTTGCCGGTCTGAATTATGAGGCACGAAAAGCATTGACGGTGAGTAGGCCCAGCTCCATGAAGGATGCGTATCTGTGTGCTGCGGATCTGTATCGTGTTCAGCAGCTTCAGAAAGGATCGTTTGAGCTAGCTAGGAAGAGAGTTGTGAGCGGGGGTTCTTCCACCTTCAAGAAGCCCCGACCGAGTTTTCAAGTCAAGGCAGTGTTATCTTCTTCTCAAGGACCTATCAGGGTGGAGCATCAGGATCAAGCTAAGTTGGTTGTTTGTCGAAGATGTGGGAAGGTGCATGCGGGCCATGATTGTTATGGCTAGGCGTTTAGGTGCTTCCGATGCGGGGATCGTGGTCACAAAGTCGCGGAGTGTCCCCAGCTTGCCGGTCAAAGAGCGTTGCCGCCACCCCCGAGAGCCGGAGGAGCACCGGGAGGGAGTTCGGGTCGCGGAGCTGTTGGAGCTAGGCCACCCGGAAGAGTTTTTGTGAGGGCATGTTCTCAGGCTGAGTCGGAGGGCTTGATGGAGGATGAAGTGGCAGGTAACCCCTTTCTTCTAGCATATCCTTGTTTGTTTCTCCAGAATCATCGTGTCCGTTGTATCTTGAGTGTTACCTTGCGTTTCGTAGTTGTCTTTTGCTTGGCAATCTTTGGTGTGCCTTTCTTTGATAGCAATTTGTTTTAGGCTTAGTGTAGACTCTTCTTGCTAAGTGATTTCTTTAGTGGGTATGTGAGCTTCGTTATGAAGTTAGCAATCCATCCTTGTCATGTTTTGCGATTTGGGCCAATCCTACAATCCTTGTACTTGGTTGTTCTTACAACAATTCCTTGTGCACATCCTAAATTTTCCAAGTATTCTTTGAATTGGAAAATAGCAAAATTCATACCGAAAACCTTTCCTTGTGTAGCTTAAAAGCCAAGCCTAAAGTTTAATTGTAACCTTTAAGTTTCAAACTCGAGCCTAATCTTTATCAACCCAACCTCTAAACCACTTAAACCAATTGTCTCTCTTGAAACCTAACCAACTTTAATTCTATCTAAACCATAAATTCCCACTTTACCCAAAATCCCCAAATTAAATCATCTTTTTCCCCAATTTCTTTCCAATCCCTAAAATCCCCAAAATCTCTTTCTCTTTCTTCCCTCTCTACCCGTGAACCACCAAGCACCCACCCCCTCCCAGTAGCTTCATCTGCAACCCGCCACCACCACCTGCCCATCGTCGAGCCGTCGCCCTTTGCCACCGTCCCTGTTCGCCGGAGCTGTGCCGCGATAGAGAGAGTAGCGAGAGAGCATGAGAGAGCAGCGAGAGAGAGAGAGGAGGAAAAGGAGGAACCTTGGGTCCTTTTTGTTGAGCTTTGGGTCATCTTCAATCATGCCTAGAAGGTCAAGTTTGGCAAGGAAAGCGGAATGGGTGGATACCCATTACCTCGTTCTTGAAGGTAAAGCTTTTGATCCAGAATCTTTTCCTAGCTCTTTGTTGGATATGTTTAGGTATCGAGGTTTGTTGGATGGGTTTCTCGCCATAAGGGCCGAGACATACCCGAGTTTGGTGAAAGAGTTTTATCGTCACATGGTTGTGACAAAGGAGGGTGATAAGTTGGAGATCACCTCTAAGGTGAGAGGTGTGAAGGTTGTGTTGTCTGAGAAGAGGTTGGCTCAGTTGTTGAGTTTGTCTGTTACCAGAGTGGCTCAGTACAACGGTCATTCTTGGGTTAGTACGGATACCATGGGGTACCGTGACTATTTGAGCTATCTGATGGGCCGTATGAGTGGTTTCACTCAAGCCTCTAGGCCGGAAAAGAAGTGGTTGTCTGCGGAGCAAAGGATCATGGTGATGTTGGTGTCGGATTGTTTGTTGCCTAATAACAACAAGAGCAGTTTGCTGGGTAAGTTGGAGCGCACCTTTGCCTTTTGTCTCAAGAATATGGTTAAGTTCAACCTGCCTGCTTTGATGATGCAACACATGGTGTTTTGTCGGGATCACAGTCGGAAGAGTTTACCTTATGGGATGGTGCTGAGTTGGATCTTGGTTAAGAAAGGTGTTAGTGTAGACGGTTGCCTCCCGAAGGCCGTGGGAAAGATGGTGTTGGATACCACAGTAACACCCCGTGTTACGACCCCTAAAATCATTTAATCATTTAACCAATTATCCAAAGAAAGAATTAAATTACAATAATTAATTAGGAAAAAAGGCCAACCATAGTCCGTGGGCCCTCACCTTTAAACCCAACCACTAGTCCTAAAAGGAATAAAGTTAACAAGCCTATAGTATTTGGGCCCCAATTAGGACTCTTAGATATATAAATAGGGGGCATAGGAGGCACCTAGAACACCCACCACAATAATCTCTCACCGCACAAGGAGCTCCAAGAATTCCCCTAGGAGAAATCAAGAAAGAAGAAAGGCTTAGAGAAAGACCCTTCATAGCCAAAGAAATCAATTAAGGCTAAGAGGTAACCCATGTCTCAACAAAACGTATTTTCTTAGTTATGATCTCCATCTTAGGCATTCCCCTATATCCTTGTGTCTTGATGAATTGTTTATGATATTGATGGTGTGATCTTGATAATTGGTGATATGGTTTTATCTTGATGATCTTGATGATGATAAGGGTTTCTTGAGGAATTCGGATTCGTGATAATTATGTGGTATTCTTGATGAATTGTATTGGTTGTTGATATTAAAGGATGAATTACGTTCTTGATGATTTAAATATGGTTAGAGCCCTAGGATGTAACGTGAAACTTGTGTGGTGTTATTCTTGATATGTTGGGCGGGAATTCGCATGTTCGGGCGTTAATTGTATTTAGGAAGCATGATAGAGTACGTGCCTTACGTTTCTCGCTTTTGATCCGTAAATTGTCTACGTGGTGTCATCGATTGCGTTTAAAAGTGTCTGAGCATAGTTCCAGGTTCCACAATGGATCCCGGGGCGTTTATTGTGAAAGAGAGTCAGTGGGGGGTAGGGGACTCGCCACCTACCCGTGGACAGAATCGACGTCGCCGGCAGCGGTCAGCCGGCGGGCAGGCGACGGCCCGTCGGTCACCCGCTGCCCGGAGTCTCGTCGCCGGCGGGCAGCTGGCGGGTGACTCTTCACCCACCGGCTACCCGCTGGAATTTGCACAACTTGGGTCTTCGGCTTCCCCGTTTGAAGTTTCCCCGACCCTCGTGGTTTCCCAACGGACTCCGTTCATCGTGCCTAAGTCTAGTTTGATGTTTCGGGTACCGTTCGGAGGATAAATGAGTCTTATATATATCGCATGCTAGTTGAATTGGTATCCCGTTGGCCTAGGTGAAAGAAGTATGAACCCCTTAGGATTATTCCTAGTTTGTGGATGACCACACATAGGTTTCATTATACGTTTTCTCCCCTTCCCAATCTGTTAATGTGGGTTGCATGTACTTGTTATGTGTTAAGTGTGCATGATACCCCAATTTGGTTGCGATCAAATTGGTTAATCCTGAGCTGCGGTTCAGAAACTGGCTGCGGTCAGATTTTCACTCTCGGGCTGCGGTCCACCGTTTGGTTGCGATCAAACGTTTTACATGAGCTACGGTTCATATTCCTGCCTGCGGTCAGATGACTACTCTTGGGCTGCGGTCCACTGTTTGGTTGCGATCAAACATTATGTTGAGCTGCGGTTCATCGGTCGGTTGAGATCGACCCCTTCGTGTTGCGATATGAGGCAGGGTGCTGCGGGACCGTGTCAGAGCTATATGCGCTGACCCTCATGTATGGGCATGCGATTGGTCCTGTGGCGCCATCAAAGTGTGCTATGTAATGAGATATGGATGGTTTGATGTTATGAATGCGCGACCATAGGATACATGCTAGTAAACCGTATATGCTTGGTTATGATTATTGGCTGTGGTTATCTCTATCTGTCGAAGTCAGTTCCCTATACTAGTGCGTTCTATGTGCTTGGTTATGACTGTTGACTGTGCTTATCCTTATCTGTCGAGTCTACTCCCTGTTTTAAAAGCTAGAGTCTCTTAGGATATATCTTCATGCTTCGAAATAGTTTTCCTTATATCTATGTATATATCTATATGTTCTGTATTTCAACGCGTGGGAGTGGGTTACCAGCATCTCTCGCTGAACAGATATATTTGGCTTTCAGGCACAGATGATTAGACACTCGAGCGCGCTAGAGATTCGGAGCATAGAGTAGATAGTTTAGCTTTCGGCCTTCGTGCCATGTTTATGTATTGATACTATTTGAGGATTCTAGAAGTAAGCCTGTGCACCTGAGTTCTCTAACTCAGGTGTGGCATAGCACCGCGTACTCTTATGTATGTTTTGGGATTTATGAGCTTTTACCTTTATTATATAAGCTTAAAAAGTTTAAAAATTTTGGGGTGTTACAGTTGGTATCAGAGCCTAAGTTGACCCTAAGATAAGACTCTTAAGACTAGACTTTAAGACAATAGGCTTGAACTTTAGGTATTTAGGAACGTAGGACTCAGGAACTTTAGGACACACGGTAAGACTGTGAAACCTACACGTAACTCTCCCTTCACTTATCTAAAGGGAACTTTCCCTCCGCTTATCACGCAAAGTAAGGATACAAAACTCTCACCTAACATCCCTATAAACATTGACCCAGAAGGACGGCAACATGGCACCAAACAGAAGACAATCAAGGACACCGGAACCCCACATACACGACCTTCTAACCCAAACCCTGCAGCAACTGACACAAGTCGCCCAAGCACTAAGCGACGTGGCTCTTCGCAATAACAGACCCCCACCACCTCCATCAAAGACAAACTCGGACGTCGCCCGACAAGTTTCGAATCATCGACCCCCCACGTTTTCAGGAGAAGAAGACCCCGTGATCCTGAAGGAATGGATCCGGACCCTCGACAAAATTGTAGGGCTAGTAGATTGCCCAGAGGAACGTCGCGTGGAGATAGCCTCATTTTACTTCGGACACGAGGTAGACCTTTGGTGGATCCACGAGGGACCCGCCTACCGACAAGAACCAGGATTTGACTGGGAAAACCTCAAAACACGTCTACAAGAGCGCTTCTATCCGACACACGTAAAAGCATCTATGCACGAAGAGTTCCTCCATCTGAAACAAGGAATGACCACCGTCATGGAATAACATAGACGATTCCTAGAACTAGCACGCTTCGCACCAGAACTAGTCCCCACGGAGGTAACCAAAATAGAGAGATTCGTATCGGGCCTCAACTTCGAAACCCGAAAAGCACTAGTGGTAAGCTGACCCTGGACCCTCAACGAGGCTTACTCCAGTGCCGCAAATCTCTATCGAATCCAATTGCTACAACGAGGGGTTCAAGAACAGATACGGAAAAGGAACACCGGAGGTGGGACACCACCCGTAAAAAGGACAAGAAACGACACCAACACAAGACCAAGTAACCTTGCCAGCCAAAGACCACCCCTAGGGGGCAATGAAGCTAACACAAGAAGCTTCCCTTGCCCAAAATGCGACAAAAGCCATAGAGGCAAAGACTGCATGGGCAATCCCTGGCGATGCTTCAACTGTGGGGAAGAAGGACACAAGGCCTTCCAGTGCACTCAACCCCAAAGGTCACGCACCACCACCATGGGTCAACACGGGGGCACCACTCCCAAGGAAACTACGGCGCTCCCGGAAAGATATTCGTCATGAGCCGCACCCAGGCCGAACTCGGGAACGAGAACAACCTCGAGGAAGGGAACCTAACCCCAGAAAACGGGGACCACGCAAACTCCACGGAAGAAAACCAAGAAGACAAGTTCTGTCTAGGATAAACCAGCAA
Organism: Ipomoea nil; assembly: GCF_001879475.1. Lineage (NCBI taxonomy): Eukaryota > Viridiplantae > Streptophyta > Magnoliopsida > Solanales > Convolvulaceae > Ipomoea > Ipomoea nil. Next base: position 2,433,053 of record NW_017618593.1, on the reverse strand, counting down.
ATTCCTTGTAACCACCTTCGTAGTGGAACTACTTACTTAGCTTAATTACTTCGGAATTATTATAAATAAAAGACTAGATCCAAATTCGACTCTACTTACGGGGGTGGAACTAAAATTATACATAAGGAAAACAAGCCAAGCCTCCCACCACTAGAAGACAAAAGAAGGCAAAAGACAAGGACCACACCATCTAAAAGCTTAGTGTTACCAATGGGAATTGAACCCTTGACCTCTCACATACAAGACCAAGATCTTAACCACTAGGCTAAGGATGCTTCTTAAAACTTCAAGGGAACACTCCCTTCTTAAAACCCCTCCAAATCCCCAAAACCCACAAAATCCCCAAATCAAAAACCCTCCTTCTTCTTCTCCTTCGTCCTCAATTCCTCTCCCTCTCTCCTCCCCTCTCCCACTCACTTCATTGCCCCCAATCACCGGACCCACGAACCCACCGCCGCCAGCAGCCAAACCACCGCCGACCGCCCAGGCCGCACCCCGCCGCACGCTACCATCACCGCCGGAGGAAACCTGCGACACCAACGCCGCCCGCCACTCGCCTGAACGCCACCCGCTGCCACGCACTGCCCGACTCCACCCCAAAGCCGCCGCCTCCCCTCGCCGAGCCGTCGCCGAAGCCAAGCTCGCCGGCGCCCTCCTCGCCGACGAAGAAACCACGCCGCCGGAAACCGCCGGAGACACACCGGAGTCCCACTGGAAGATCGTCGAAAAAGTACCATCTACCCAAAAATGCCGAAAAAGCCCCTCGGAACCCGTACCCTGGAATGGAGCAATGCCGGCTATACCGTAATCGGAGGTAAAGCCCTTGAACCCGACCAATTTTCTCCGGAATTGGTCGATATGGTTAATCACCATGGGCTTTTGGATACATACCTCACCATCAAGGGGGATACGTACCCCGAATTGGTGAAAGAATTCTATCAACATCTAGTTGCCACCAAACGGGGCGATAAACTAGAAATCACCACTAAGGTCCGCGGCAAGGAAATCATACTCTCCGAAGGCCGCTTGGCCAAGCTCTCGAAATTGACCACCACGGGTGTGTCAAATTACGACCGAAAGGGGTGGATTGATACCCAAAATACGGGGTACAAAGAATACCTCGAGTACCTACTCGGGAAAGAGGAAGGGTTCACCTCGGCCACGCGACCAAATAGGAAGTGGCTAACGGCGGAGCAAAAGATATTGGTTATGATTATGACTGACAGCCTCTTGCCCACAAATAATAAGAGCAAAGACGTGGGGAGCTTAGAGTGCACCTTTGCCTACCTCTTGAAACACAAAATCAAGTTCAACCTACCGGCCCTCATGCTAAAACACATGGAATTTTGCAAGACAAGCAACCGACTTAGCCTGCCCTACGGGATGATCCTAAGTTGGATCATGGAGAAAAAGGGGGTGGATCTAAGCCACACTGAGGTCAAGACTGCAAACGGCATGGTCTTTAACGCCCAGAACCTCCGCCGCAATGATATCTACTACACCGAAGGGGGACAATACATCACCCTCGAAGAAATTTGCCTAAAACCCGAAGAGGAGCGAAGAGAATTGGTCGACCGGGACATCTCCAACAAAAGGCTTAAACGAGCAATGCAAGATTTTTGGGGTCTAGAGGAAGGTGGGGATCAGGAAGAGGATAGCGAGCCTAACCCACCGGCACATGCACGATCGGGAGGAAACCCAAGGGGACAAAACGAAGACTCGGTCAATGAGCGCACCCTAGCACAACTCACTCGGCAAAACCAAATCATGGAAGAAGGGTTCTCATCCTTAATCCACACGACACGCGCATTAGATCAGAGGGTGGCAGCAATCGAGGCCACCTTGGGCACTCGCAGGGCATCCAGCTCCGGAGCAGGAAACCAAGGTAGACCCAAACTCTCCTATCGCCACGACACCAGAAGTCCAGTCTACCCCAGCAAGGACAAAACGTGGGGCCGCATTCCTAACCAGGAGGCCAAAATACGGGAAGTCTAGGGGTGAAAGAATGGATTATCACACTGGGCTTCGGGGACGAAGCCCCTTGCAAGGGGGGGGGGGGGGGAGGGGAGAGTGTAACACCCCGTGTTACGACCCCTAAAATCAATTAATCATTTAACCAATTGTCCAAAGAAAGAATTAAATTACAATAATTAATTAAGAAAAAAGTCTCACCATAGTCCGTGGGCCCTCACCTCTAAACCCAACCACTAGTCCTAAAAGGAATAGAGTTAGCAAGCCTATAGTATTTGGGCCCCAATTAGGACTCTTATATATATAAATAGGAGGCATAGAAGGAACCTAGAACCCCCACCACAATAATCTCTCACCACACAAGGAGCTCCAAGAATTCCCCTAGGAGAAATCAAGAAAGAAGAAAGGCTTAGAGAAAGACCCTTCATAGCCAAGGAAATCAATTAAGGCTAAGTGGTAACCCATGTCTCAACAAAACCTATTTTCTTAGTTATGATCTCCATCTTAGGCATTCCCCTATATCCTTGTGTCTTGATGAATTGTTTATGATATTGATGGTGTGATCTTGATAATTGGTGATATGGTTTTATCTTGATGATCTTGATGATGAAAAGGGTTTCTTGATGATTGTATTCTTGAGGAATTCGGATTCGTGATAATTATGTGGTATTCTTGATGAATTGTATTGGTTCTTGATATTAAAGGATGAATTACGTTCTTGATGATTTAAATATGGTTAGAGCCCTAGGATGTAACGTGAAACTTGTGTGGTGTTATTCTTGATATGTTGGGCGGGAATTCGCATGTTTGGGCGTTAATTGTATTTAGGAAGCATGATAGAGTACGTGCCTTACGTTTCTCGGTTTTGATCCGTTAATTGTCTACGTGGTGTCATCGATTGCGTTTAAAAGTGTCTGAGCATGGTTCCGGGTTCCACAATGGATCCCGGGGCGTTTATTGTGAAAGATATTCAGTGAGGGGTAGGTGGGGGTAGGGGACCCGCCACCTACCCGCGGCCAGAATCGACGTCGCCGGCAGCGGTCAGCCGGCGGGCAGACGACTGCCCGCCGGGCACCCGCTGCCCGGAGTCTCGTCACCGGCGGGCAGACGACTGCCTGCCGGGCACCCGCTGGCCGGAGTCTCGTCACCGGCGGGTGACTCTTCACCCACCGGCTTCCCGCTGGAATTTGCCCAACTTGGGTCTTCGGCTTCCCCGTTTGATGTTTCCCCGACCCTCGTGGTGTCCCAACGGACTCCGTTTATCGTGCCTAAGTCTAGTTTGATGTTTCGAGTACCGTTCGTAGGATAAATGAGTTTTATATATATCGCATGCCAGTTGAATTGGTATCCCGTTGGCCTAGGTGAAAGAAGTATGAACCCCTTAGGATTATTCCTAGTTTGTGGATGACCACGCATAGGTTTCATTATACGTTTTCTCCCCTTCCCAATGTGTTAATGTGGGTTGCATGTACTTGTTATGTGTTACGTGCGCATGATACCCCAATTTGGTTGCGATCAAATTAGTTATTCCTAAGATGCGGTTCAGAAGCTGGCTACGGTCAGATTTACACTCTCGGGCTGCGGTCCACCGTTTGGTTGCGATCAAACGTTTTACATGAGCTGCGGTTCATATTCCTGGCTGCGGTTAGATGACTACTCTTGGGCTGCGGTCCACTGTTTGGTTGCGCTCAAACATTATTATGAGCTGCGGTTCATCGGTCGGTTGCGATTGACCCCTTCGTGTTGCGATACGAGGCAGGGTGCTGCGGGGCCGTGTCAGAGCTGTATGCGCTGACCCTCATGTATGGGCATTCGATTGGTCCTGTGGCACCATCAAAGTGTGCTATGTGATGAGATATGGATGGTTTGATGTTATGAATGCGCGACCATAAGATACATGCTAGTAAACCGTATATGCTTGGTCATGATTATTGGTTGTGCTTATCTCTATCTGTCGAAGTCCGTTCCCTATACTAGTGCGTTGAATGTGCTTGGTTATGACTGTTGACTGTGCTTATCCTTATCTGTCGAGTCTACTCCCTGTTTTAAAAGCTAGAGTCTCTTAGGATATATCTTCATGGTTCGAAATGGTTTTCCTTATATCTATGTATATATCTATATGTACTGTATTTCAACGCGTTGGAGTGTGTTACCAGCATCTCTCGCTGAACAAATATATTTGGCTTTCAGGCACAGATGATTAGACACTGGAGCGCGCTAGAGATTCGGAGCATAGAGTAGATAGTTTACCTTTCGGCCTGCGTGCTATGTTTATGTATTGATACTATTTGAGGATTCTAGAAGTAAGCATGTGCACCTGAGTTCTCTAGCTCAGGTGTGGCATAGCACCCCGTACTCTTATGTATGTTTTGGGATTTATGAGCTTTTACCTTTATTATATAAGCTTCAAAAGTTTAAAAATTTCGGGGTGTTACAACCACCAATCTCCGGAGTTGTAATCTGTTTCGGTTGGATGATGGTGAGTACATCACGCTAGAAGAGGTTGCAAGGAAAGCACCTGATGAGCGGGCGGAGTTAGCTGCTGAGCTTGGAATCCATGCCGGGAAGCTTAGCCTAGCAGTCCAGAGTTTGGGCGGTGACGAAGAAGCGGAGGAGGAAGCAGACCAAGAGGAAGAAGTAGGAGCACCGGAGGCCGCCAAGGCTGAAGAAAGTGATTCGGACAGTGAGGAAAGCCGGAGAAGGAAAGAAGCTCGCACAAAGAGGGAGCATGACGTCGTCACCTTGCTTCGTCAGCAGAACAGCATGATCGCCGAAGGCTTTGCGTTTATGAAGGCGCAATTCGTCGCAGTGCATCAGAGGCTGGATCAGATTAAAGCCAGTTCTAGCCACAGAGACAAAGACGAAGAGGAGTCCGAAGAGGCCGAGGAGTCGGAGAGCGAGGAGTTCTAGTTTTTGTTGCGGTAATCCCGTTCGCCTTTTTCCTTGTTGTTTCCCTTCTTAGCCGTTGTTAGCTCGGTGATAGGTTGTTGTGTGCTTTGTGCGCTTGCTTGTTTTGTTTGTTTCCTTGTTGTTTAGCTAGTTTGATAGTTGGTGTTTGGAGTTAGTAGTTTAGTTATTGGTTGTTGTCTAGAAGTTGGGGGTTGTGTTGAGGCTAGAGTTCTTGATGCTCAATCTATCCGTTTGTTAACCTCTTGCCAATCCTTGAATTTGAAATGCCTTCTTCTTTGCTTTGGAATCCTTGTGAGTTCTTTTGGAGTCTTTGACCAAAAGAGTTATTCTTGAACTTCTTGTCACAATGTCGTTTCCTTTCACCGTTTGCTTTTAATTCGTCGTACCCAAGCTTCGGGGACGAAGCTTCTTTGAAGGGGGAGAGGATGTGACACCCCAAAAAATCCACATTCAATCCATGGATTAATTGAGTAATTAATCCTATTTTATTTGAAGAGTTAATTCCTAAAATCCTGATTTTTAATACTCAAGGACTAGAATTTAACTAGTCAACCTTAAAGTTGTGTTTTACCCTGAGCTTTGAGGGGAGTTCCCTTGTTCCTTACACTTTCTGAGGGTTAGTAAGGGTATTCTTGTCTTTTCACCAAGAGTTAGTATTGTAACCTAACCAAGAAGACTTCTTCATTTCATTCCCAACAATTCTTAGAAATAAGTTCTACCTTCTCTCTAGAAAAGAAGTGTAGCTTATTCTCCAAGCCAAGTTGAGACCCTTGTCAAGATTCCAAGATTTGCTTCCAAGATTCAACCTTTCACCTATTTGGGCATCTAGGAGGGTAAGATCTAAGTTCATCTTGTCTTTTTGGTTTCATCTTAGTTGTCTTTTTCTTAAAGGTAGGATCTTTATGATCTTTTGGTTTAATCTTGAAGTGGGTTTGGAAAGTAAGCCTTGTGGGGAGCTTGTTGTGGTGTAAAGTGAAGTCTTTTGGTCTACAAGAGGTAACCCATGCTCTACAAAACCTATTTTGCTTACCTATATGTGATTTCTTGGATTCTACATATGTTTTGCTATGAAATGTGAGGGTTTATGCATTTGTCTTGTGATATTGCATATCTAGAGCTTGTGTTTAGGGTTTCTTTATGCCATTGCTTGGCATTTTGCATGGTTCAAGTCATTTTGTTGTGTTGAGTGAGATTTGACATGTTTTGGACTTGAATTTGTGTTTGGAGAAGAAAATCCCCGAAGGGATTTGTTGTGGAACAGGAATGTTCCCGCGGGCGGGGCACCACCCGCCGGCCTACCCGCAGGTACAGTGCCTGTGGGAATGTGTTCCCGCGGGCGGGACCACGGGTGTGGCGCTACCCGTGGGTCCACACGCGGGGAACACTATGGTGTTCATTTGGGATTTATTCCCCGTGATTTGTTTGACTCGGTATTTGGTCTTTTGACTTCCCGTTGTTCTTTCGTGGAACTATTTGAGCGTCTTCTTGATGTTTCGTATGTCTAGAACTATACGGTAGCTATCCATGTAGGACTTTGGTGTCTTGAATCGTGCTAAGTGTTCAACATTGTGTTTCGTTGTACCAAGAGGTGTCTTGTGTGTTCCTCGGAACTATCTTGAGTTTCTCCGTTGTTAAGCATGCTAGTTTATTGTCTTAATGCTAGCGTGTGTGTGGTTTGTACCTTCCATTTGGTTGATGATAATATTCATCGTTGTTGTTGTTGGGTTGTGACCCATTCCTTGATTGAGTATGGTTTCATACCTTCGTTGTGATCCATTGTTTGACTCTCGTGTGAGTTATGGTGTGTGTGTGGCTTTACCTGGATTGCACGATTAGTGGTATGGGACACTAGTCACCAAGGTATTGCAGCGGTCCTCGTGGTGGCCGTGACGTGATTATGGAGTTGTGGCCTGAGTGATGGGTCCACGTTTTTGGCGGATAACATGAGTTATCCGGGCATGTGTTGCCGTGAATTGGTGGTCTTGTGGGTGGTCGTTAGTGGGGGACGACGGTCCCGGGGGAATAAGGTTTGACTAAGAAGTACAGGGGTCCTGGAGTTAATGGTTGGAAAAAAGGTACAAGGTTGGGGGTAGCCATAAGGTTGGAACAGGGCATAAGGAAGGCATACCAACTCGTGATGGGTGATGTTGCGAGGGCTTGTAAAGCCAGCGTTGTGTGTTCTTCTCTCGTGACGTGTGTAGTCACGGAGGCATGTGTTGCTTTGGCATGTGTTGTCGTTGGGTGAGTCTTTATCTTTCGCGTTGTGGTTAACCTTTGTGGTTTGGGATGTGTTCCCGTGTTATACTTGTGAGTGATGAGCCTTGTGTTGACTATCGATCTTGGTTTTTGACTTATATACATGTATTCCGTTTCGAAAATGGTTTTTATGACTTATATCTATCTATGTATGATACTTAACGGTATTGGTGGGTTACCAGCATTATTCGTTGACCGGGCGTCGTCCCAATGTTTATCTTTGTATCTTTCAGGTGATGTTTAGACGAGCGCGATGTTTAGAGCCTGGTAGCTTAGCACCTTTATCCTTGCTTTTGTGGCCTGTGCGCCAATGTAGTTAGACTGATGTTTTGGGATAGATGTATACACTTGCAGATTGTTTGCCGTAGCGTTTACCGTGTTTGGTAGACGTGGCGTGACACCCCGTTGGATTTCTTTTATCCAGTTTCATTTTATCTTCCCCTGTGTTAGTTTTGTTGTTTAATATGCATGTGTTAAGGGTTTTATATAGGTCTTGTTTGGGGGGTGTTACATCATTTCTTGACTTTGAAGGTGTTTGCTGCTGAGGCTCGAAAGAAGGTGTGTTGAATGTATGGCCGAATCTTCCTTCTTTTGTTCTTTCGGGCTCCTTTCTTCTTCCTTGATCTGCATCATCATCATCATCTTTCTTATGTCCCTTTTCCCCCTTTTTGGCATCATCACCATCAGCGGGAGGGTCAGAAGGTTTTAGCAGTGAATCAACTTTGATGGAAAGATCCTTGACATAGTTCAAGATCTGAAGTTGATATTAGGCCATGGCAAGGATATTATCGTTGGCTGTATCATCTTTCAGACATGGGACATCCACTCGTTCTTTCAGACAAAATTGAGAAAGCTTGAGCGAGTGTTGTTCCTTTGCAATCTTCTCAAGCATTTCGGTCTGACGGCTGAGATCAACAGGTTGCTGAACAGGTGGGGTCGATCATTTCGCTCTTTGATCTTCCTTGTTCTTTGAACTTAGCTGAGTTGAGATGAGAGACATTTGAGTAGACAAATCTGTCATTACCACAACATCTTCTTCACGTTGCTCATTGTATCGTAGGTGCTGCTTATGCAGTGCTTCAACTGTTCGTGTCATAAGCGTCAAGACTGCTTCAATATCAAGGGTTTCAGTGTCAGTCTGAATGTCATGCTTAGTTTGGCTGGGGACGACAGGTGCCACTTCCAATGATGCTTCCCTTATGTCATCATGAGATGCTTTCGAGATCCAAGATTTGCCATCCGTTGAATGAGAGTAGAGATTCGTAGGAGGAATCATCCTAGTTTGTCCAATAATAGGAGATTCATCACCATCTCTACCATCTTCGCTGGAGTTGGCATCGGTATTTGTACCAGCATCATCAATCGGGTCATCATTATTGCCATCTTCATCGTTGTCATCACCCTTATCATCATCATTATCATCAGCATCATCTTATTCACTATTCTCGTCAGTCTCATCGTCTTCGTCATCGTCTTTCTTCTCTTCATCATCGTCTTTCTTCTCTTCATCATCATTTTTCTCCTCTGCATCATCAATTTTCTATTCCTCATCATGTTCCTCAGTAGCTTTGTCTTCATCATTTTGCTCATTCGCAGCACTCTCAGCAATCTCTATTTCAGAATCATTTTCCTTAGAGAATTGCTCATTTCATGTATCAACTGGCAGGTGAATGTGATCAACGATATCTTTCGTACCACTGGTACTGCAATGAGGATCGTTTTTGTAAAGGTTCTCAAGCTCAGTCTTGATTTTGGATAAGTGTATGGCATCTTTTAGATTCTTCATTTTGGCCTCGAAGGCTGGATCATCATACGAAGGTTTCACGATATCAAGACAGACTAGAGCCTTATCTTTTCCAAGACTTCTGTTTGTGATTTTGTAGGAATATGCTCGTGAAATATTTCAAATCAGAACTGCCTCATAGACATCTGTCATGTTCATCCAGTCTAAGGCAAAGATCTCTTATTGTAACACCCCGTGTTACGACCCTAAAACCAATTAATCCTTTAATCAATTACCCAAAAGAAAGAATTAAATTACAGAAATTAATTAGGAAAAAACCCACCATAGTCCGTGGGCCCCCATCTCTAAACCCAAACCCCTAGTCCTAAAAGGATTAGATCCTAAAATAAGACCCTTAGATATATAAATAGGGAACCTAGAGGGCACCTAGAACCCCCCCACGAGAATAACGCCCCACCACCCCGAAAGAGCTCCAAGAATCCCCTTAGAAGAAATCAAGAAAGCAAGAGAGCTTAAAGAAAGACCCTTCATAGCCAAGGAATTAATTAAGGCTAAGAGGTAATCCATGTCTCAACAAAACCTATTTTCATAGCTATGATTCCCCCCGTAGGATTTCCCCATATTAGTGTGTATTGATGATTTGTGATATTATTATTGATGATCGATGGGATAATTCCAAGGGTAATCTTGATATTGGGAGATTCTGGATAATTATGGTGTTCTTGATAATTATGTGGAGTTCTGGATGATTATATGTCATTCTTGATAATTGTATGGCGTTCTTGATGCTTATGTGTTATTTATACCGAATCTTGTAATTACAAGACGAACCATATTCTTGTTGATGTAAAAGTAATTAGAACCCTAGGTTGATGTTCTTGTGGGCGTTCTTGATGCTTGTGTGATATTCTTGATGCTTATGTGATATTCTTACCGAATCTTGTAATTAGAAGACGAATCGTATTCTTGTTGATATAAAAGTGATTAGAACCCTAGGTTGTATCGTATGATATTATTCTTGGTGTATCGGGTGGGGAAATCGCATGTTTGGGTGTTGATTATGTTTAGAAAAGCATGATAGGTTATGTGCCATACGTTTCTCGTATTTGATCCGTTAATTGTTTACGTGTTGATCGTTAATTGCGTTGTAAAGTGTCTAAGCATGGTTTCGGGTTCCACAATGGTTCCCGGGGCGTTTTGTGTATAAAGAGTCAGTGGGGGGTAGGTGGGGGGTAGGGGACCTGCCACCTACCCGCGGCCAGAAGGGACGTCTCCGGCAGCGGGCAACTGCCCGCCGGCGACCCGCTGCCCGGAACAGTGCTTACCGGCGGGCAGCCGGTGGGTGGGGGCCGGCGGGTGGCCCCCCACCCACCGGCTACCCGCTGGAAATCTCCCCCATTCGGGACCCCGGCTTCCCCGTTTGATGTTTCCCTGACCCCCGTGGTGTCCCAACGGACTCCGTTCATCGTGCCGTGTCTAGTTTGATGTGTCGGGTACCGTTCGTAGGTTTATGAGTCTTATATATTGCATGCTAGTTGAATTGGTATCCCGTTGACCTAGGTGGAAAAAGTATGAACCCCTTAAGACCATTCTTAGTATGTGAAGGATCGCGCATAGGTTTTGTTATACGTTTTCTCCCCTTCCCAATGTGTTAATGTGGGTTGCATGTACGTGCTATGTGTTATGTGTGCATGACACCCCAATTCGATTGCGATCGGATTGGTTATTCCTGAGCTGCGGTTCAGAAGCTGGCTGCGGTCAGATTTACACTCTTGGGCTGCGGTCCACCGTTTGGTTGCGATTAAACGTTTCTACATGAGCTGCGGTTCATATTTCCTGGCTGCGGTCAGATGACATTCTCTTGGGCTGCGGTCCACTGTTTGGTTGCGATCAAACATTATGATGAGCTGCGGTTCATCGGTCGGTTGCGATCGACCCCTCCGTGTTGCGATACGGGGCAGGGTTCTGCGTGGCCGTGTCAGAGCTATAGGCGCTGACCCTCATGTATGGGCATGCGATTGGTCCTGTGGCGCCAACAAAGTGTGCTATGTGATGAGATATGGATGAGTTGTGATTATGAGTACCTTAGGGGATGTGACTATGGGATTTATGCTGGGGATTGTTTATGTTGGGTTATGATTATTAATTGTGCTCAGCTTTATCTGTCTTGCCTGTAGTGGATTGTATACGCTTGTTATAACTGTTGCTTGTGTCTAGCCTTATCTGTCGAGTCATTCCCGGTTTTAAAAGCTAGAGTTCGTAGGATATATCTTCATGCTCAAAATGGTTTTCGTATATCTATATATATATATATATATATATATATATATATATATATATATATATATATATATATATATATATATAGATGTGTATTCAAATGAGGACAAGTATATTATAGAGGACTGTGAGGACAGATGTAGTGTGTGCCATTAGCAGGTATGTCGTGTGCATGATCGAATGTAGTCGTGTGCCACAGTTTGTATGTCGCGCGCTAGATTTGTTAATTTATAGAGCCTGGGTTCGAAACCTGATGTTTACATTTATTCTTGTGTGCCATTATGTATTAAGTCCTCACAGTCCTCTATATATTGTTGTCCTCATTTGAACTCAACCCTATATATATATATACATATATATATATATACATATATATATATATATATATATATATATATATATGTATGTATATGTATTGTATTTCAGCGCGTTGGAGTGGGTTACCAGCATCTCTCGCTGAACAGATATATTTGGCTTTCAGGCACAGAAGAATAAGTCACTGGAGCGCGGTAGAAATTGGAGCGTAGAAGTAGATAGTTTCCCTTTCGGCCTGCGTGCCATGCTTATATCAAGGATATTAGTTAGTTAGCCTGTGCACCTGAGTTCTCTAGCTCAGGTGTGGCATAGCACCCCGTACTCTTGTATTACGTTTTGGGATTTAATGAGATTTCGCCTTTATTTTATAAGTTTAAATATCTTGAAATTTCGGGGTGTTACACTTATTCTTTCATATCATCAAGTCCTGCAGGGAAGACGTCGAGAGGAGATGTGCGCCATTTCTGCCATCGTAACACTCGTTGATACTCCTCAAAGATAGATTGTCGAAGTAGTTGATCTCTCGATGGAGGTGGAGCTAAACTCGTCTCATTGATCTCTTCTCTCGTCTCTTCTGGTAAACTAAGTTCTTGTGGGAGACTTAAGAGATCAGAAGAAGAAGGGACACACCTTTCCTTTTCTACTGTTACAGGTTCTTGTGTCAAAATCGGGTGGACCTTCTCTGCAACAGTAGGTTCTTGTGGCAAGGAACTTTCGGGCATGGATTTTTGCTTCTTCTTTTCCCGCACAATGGCAATGACTACGGAGAATTTCTTGATAGCAGATGGATTCGTGGTTTTATCTTCCCCCCTGAACAATTGATGGGGGGTGTACCCAATGTTCTTCTAAATTTGGAGAGAGTAGAGGTAAGAGGAGGAGCTAATCGAGTCATGATCTCCTGAGCTTTGTCATGAATTGGGCAAAAGTTCAACTTGACCAAATTAGCTTGGTGGATGTTTGAATATTCGCCATCGGACGAATTTTCAACTTGAGTGTGTTCAGAGCTGCTGATCTGATGGACTTGTGTTGACGGGGGCATGACTTGCTCTTGAACTGGTGCAGGTTGAGGAAGTGTTTCAGATTGAGGGATTGGTTCAGGTTGAGGGAGTGGTTCAGCTGCCACGTTGGTTTCAATCTCAGGCTGGGATGAGGAGGAGATATGAGCTGGATCTTTCAGAGACATATGATCACTTTTGTTCTCCTAAACAGCAGAAAGAGAATGAGATGAATCTTCTTCAGAGGAATGCTTAACATTTCGTGATTTTCTTCGACGCTTTGGTGTAGGTTGATCACTCTCAAATGCCAACTTTTGTTTAGATTTTGACTTTGACTCTGGGATGGGCAAATTCAATTCAATGGCCTTATGCTTATCGTAACTCAAGGGCTTTGACTTCATGTGGAAGACCTTTAGGCCAGGTGAGACGCTTTCTCGCAAAGTGACATCTTTGGAGCGAAGCAAGTGACCTATCACCAAGCCGAATCCGACCTTTCGCCATGTATTGCCATTTGCAGTCTTGCTGGCAGTGACATGAACCCGAAGTTGTTTAAAAACAACTTTTGACCAATCCACCTTGTAGCTGTACAGGAAGGCATGTATCATCTTCAACTTTTCTTGGGTGACATCATCCGTCCCTGATGTCTTGTGATCAACAATTTTGTTGAAAATATCTGCAACAAACTCATAGTCTAGTTGAAACCATTTTTTCTTTAGAGATCATTTTACAGCTGTACGGCTTTGGCCATTTTTTATCTAAGCGTAAAATACATGTTGATCATAGGAGTATGACGAGAAATTTGAGCTCTATATTTCACCACGCTCTGGAAAACCAAACGCCTTCTGAATGTCCTTCGATGTGAAGGAAATGGTTGTACCTTTTACTTCAGAAGAGGTCGTGGATGTATCATCAGATACAGTAGCATTCAAATAAAACTGTGTGACATCGAAAGGATAGAAGAAAGTATAAACATGAGTCACAAAGCTATATAAACCACTTTCTTGTAGCAGACAGATGATCGATTCTTCGAACTTCTTGTTTATAACATATTGGAGGAATCCATGAGCATCCAACATGTATCCACACGCTATGAAGTGTTCACTGGATTTGATGAAGGTTTCATCCGAGGTTGGAAATGTCGGAAACTTCTCGGCAGAAGTGGTTGGAACTTCTTTTGGGGCTTTGGATTTAGACTTCTACGCCATTGTTATGTGAGAGGTTCTTGGGAGGTTTTGAAGAAGTTTGAGAGGTTTTTGGAAGGGTTTGAGAGAATTTGAGAGATTTTAAGCTGATCACGGTAGGTGTGACACCCCGTAAATCCAAACTCTATTTAAGGATTAATTAGATAATTAATCCTAGGTTATTTGGCAATTTATTCCTAAAATCCTGAAAATTCAATAGTCAGAGCACTAGAAATTGTCTAGTCAATCCAAGTCAAAGAGTTGTACTCTATGCCTTATGAGTTGTTCCCTTGTCTCCTTATTCTTCCAACTTTAGTAAGGGCAAAGGAGTCTTTCTACCTAAAGGTTGTGCTCCAAGCTAACCTAGCATCATCCTTTCATTTCATCCACCAACACCCTAAACACAAAACCTCTACCTTCTCTCTAGGAAATTGATATCTTCTTCTCCAAGCCAAATTTTGGGTATCCTAAATCCTACAAGTTCGTCTCCAAGATTCATACTTTCCTAACCTTGAGCATAGGGGAGGGTATGATCCTTGATCTCTTGGTGTTTTTAGTATCTTTCTAGGTGTCTTTTTCTAAAGATAGAATCTTTGTTGTCTTTTGGTGTATTTATGAAGTTGGAGTTGAAGAAGAACTTTAGGAGAAGTTTTTAAGGGTGTGAAAAGTGAAGTATTAGGCTAGAAAGGTAACTCATGCTTTACAAAACCTATTTTCTTACTTATATGATGATTTCTTGGCTTCTACATGTGATTTTTGTGATGAAATGTGAGATTTGATGCATTGTCTTGTGGTAATGCATGTTTAGAGCTTGTTGTTAGGGTTCTTGTATGTCATTGCTTGGCTATTTCTTGGGTTCAAGTCATATTGTTATGTAGTGTGAGATTTTGGGTGTTTTGGACATGAATTTGGACTTTTTGTTGAAAATCCCCGAAGGGATTATTTTGGGTTCAGGACGGTACCCGCGGGCGGAACGACGGGTAGTGCACCACCCGCCGCCCCACCCGCGGGGTACAAATGGTTTGTGGGTGTATACCCGCGGGCAGAACCACGGGTGGAGGTCCACCCGTGGCCCCACCTGCGTGGTACATTGTTGTTGATGGTTGGGGATTCGTTCCCCGTGATTCTTTTGACTCGGTATTGATATTTTGACCTCCCGATGTTGTTTTATTGGGCTATTTGACTGTCTTCTTGATGTTTTGTATGTCTAGAACGGTATGTTAGGAATCCATGTAGGATTTGGAGTCTTGAATCGTGCTAAGTGTCCAACTTTGTGATTCGTTGCACTATGATAAGTCTTGTATGTTCTTTGGAACTACTTTTGGTTTGCCCATTTGATTAGCATGCTAGTTTGATGTTGAAATGCTAGTGTGTGTGGTTTGTTCTTTCCTATTGAGGTTGGCAACTTGTGTTGGCCATCGTTGGTGTCGGATTGTAATCCTTCCTTGTTGAGTATGGTTTCATATCTTTGTTGTGATCCATTGATTGATTCCTGTGATGAAAACGTGTGTATTTGCTATACCTTGATTACACGATTAGGGTTTATGGGGCCTTAATCTCCAAGGTACAGATGTGGTCCTCGTGTGGCCATGATTGAAATGGGTGGTGTGACCTGAGCGTAGGCTCATATGTTGGAGGCTGTGTGATTGAAATGAACAGTACCCTCATGTACTCATGAATAGGTGGTATGTTGGAGGCTATGTTGGAGGGGCGACGGCTATCCCTGGTGGTATAAGGTTGGACTCAGAAGTACAGGGTGGCAATAGGAGGTAATGGTTGGAACTGTAACAAGGCATAAGGTTGGAACTTGGATTTGTGTTTCGTGAGATATAGTTGTCACTGTGGCATGTAGTTGCCAATGTGTGTATGTGTATCTTTGTTATTGAGCATGTCTTGGTGTATTCTACTTTGTGATCAGTAAAATACATCTCGAGTTGTATTGTTTACTGATATTGTTATTGTCTTGTAGTTGTCATGGGATGTTGATTTCCCCTTGTTCCTTTGAGAGTGAAATAGAATCTTTGCAGTTGATTTCTCTCTATGACTTTTAAACTGATATATACTGTATTCCGTCTCGAAAATGTTTTTGATTTATACTATCTATATATGTTATTTAACGTGTATTGAGTTACCAGCAATATTCACTGACCGGGCGTCGTCCCCTTTCTTTATGTTGCTTTACAGGTCTTGTGTAGCTTTTGGAGTGCGCGCTAGCTGTTGTTAGATAGTGTAGCTCCCTTTGACTGTTTAGTTAGAGTTTTGGGCTTGTGAGCCACGAATTGTTATGAACATGACTTGTACGTTTGTTAGACTTAGCCTGTGCATCCGCTTTGATGTGGATGTGGCATATCACTTCCCGTTTTTAATTAAAGTCTCCTGCTGTTGTTTAAGTTTTATGTTACCTGTTAGTTACCTTGCTTTATGCTTTTAAGTTTTTAAATTGTCGTGAAAATCGGGGGTGTTACAGTAGGAGAGAGGGGTTATGAGAATGTGTTTGTAGGGTTAAGTAGTAGATATACCCGAATCCTTTGGGTCGGGTTGATGGGTGACCCGTAATTCGAATTTGAAGGGTATGGGTAGGCTTAAGTAAGGTTTTGGGTCACATCTGACACATTGCGTATATAAGGCAATATATCTGTGGGATTCATCTGATAAGGGAGATAACAGATCAAAAATTGTCATTCCACATTTAATGTGGAGAGATAAACCCACTCAAGTATGGGACATGGGCAATTATTGCATGTCCTTTCCGCTGACATGATCAGGCGTGATCATGGGTTAAAGGGCCGAATTTCTCGGCCACACGATGCTCTTCATTAAATGCATCAGACGGTTGAGATAGGTGCTCCCTTGTTAACATTGTTTCATCTTCTTGCATTGATGACTTAATGGAGAAGAATTGATTTACACATCTCCACGAATGAAATAAAGTTTTGTGAAGATAGATGTTGTTCTTTCTGGGTGTTTATGTATTGAAAGGATCGTCATTCTTAGATACGAAACATGCAGATGATTGATTATTTAGCACACGAATTGTAACACCCCGGATTTCCAAGCTATTTTAAGCTTAAACATGCAAATAATCTAACCATAAAATAAGCATACACATCGGAAGTCTTAACTATATAAAGGCTGGAAAACTATGAGTGTTATGCCACGTCCACGCTAAGGTGAACGCACAGGCGAAAATAACATCCACATCAACAGACTAAAGGAACAAGGTCAAACCATACACGAGTCTAAAATCCAATCATAGAAGGCACACAGGCCCAAACAAACTACAAAGCTTGAGGTATCTATACTATCCATTACTAGATCGCGCTAACCACTACTCGAAACCTGAAAAGCACATAGATAAAATGGGACGACGCCCGGTCTGCGAATAATGCTGGTAACCAACCAATACATGTCAATAGCATATATAGATAGATAGTTCATTTGCAAAATCATTTCGAAATAGAATACTGTATATATAAGTTCAAAGCCAATGATAGAAGTCAACCACAAGACTCTATACCACTCTCAATAAGAATAAGGGAACACATCCCAAGACAACAAGAAGTAAACAATGACAACACAAGTAAGGCTCAAGGTATATTCTACCATCACTCAGTAGAATATCACCCGACATGCACAACACAAGAGGATAAGAGACACACATTGGCAACACATGCCTTCGCGACATCACTCGTCACGAATAGAGAATTACATAACGGCAACACTTGCCTTCGTGATATCACCCATCACGAATTGATATTGGGTTCCAACCTTATGGCTACCACCAACCTTATGTCTAGTTCCAACCATTACCTCTAGGACCCCTGTACACCAAGTCCAACCTTATTCCTCCAAGGACTGTCGTCCCCACTCCGACAACCTCCAACATTACCACTGATTTCATAGTACACGAGGGTACCTATCACACACATGGCAACACATGCCTCCCAAGAAAACATGAACCCATCACTCAGGTCACAAACTCATCGCGTCATGGCCACCACGAGGACCACTGCCGTACCTAGGTGACTAATGTCCCATACCATTAATCGCGCAATCCAGGTACAGCCACACACACAACACCAACATAGGAATCAATCAACGAATCACAACGAAGATATGAAACCATTCTCAACAAGAGAAAGATCACAATCTGACAACAACGATGATTAACACAAGTCATCATCCACAATAGGAAAGAACAAACCACACATGCTAGCATTTAAACACCGAACTAGCATGCTTATCAAACGGGTAAACCAAACATAGTTCTGAAGAACACACAAGACTCATCACGGTTCAACAAATCACGAGGTTGAACACTTAGCACGATTCAATACACCAAAACCTACATGGAATCCTACCATATAGTTCTAGACATATGAAACATCATGAAGACACTCAAATAGTTCCATAAAAGAACATCGGGAAGTCAAAAGACCAAATACCGAGTCAAAAGAATCACGGGGAACAAATCCCCGCCCAAGTCCACATTGTACGCTGCGGGTGGGGCCACGGGTGGACCCCCACCCATGGTTCTGCCCGCGGGAACCAACATTCCATGCCCTTGTACCCCGCGGGTGGGGCGGCGGGTGGACCCCTACCTGCCGTTCCGCCCGCGGGTACCAAACCCTGAACAAATTAATCCCGTCGGGGATTTTCAACACCAAGCTCAAATTCAAGTCTAAAACATGCCAAATCTCACCAAATACAACAAAATGACTTGAATCAAAGGAATAGCCAAGCAATGACATACAAGAACCCTAATAACAAGCTCTAGATATGCATTTTCACAAGACAGTGCATCAACACTCACATTTCATAGCAAAATCATATGTAGAATCCAATAAATCATCATATTGTTAAGCAAAATAGATTTTGTAGAGCATGGGTTACCTCTTGAAGACAAAAACTTCACTTAACACTTCTCAAAGCCCCTAACAAGGTTCACCTTCCACACCCACTTCAAGAACATACCAAAAGATCATAAAGATTTCATCTTTAGGAAAAGATACCTTAGAAAACACTACAAACACAAAAGGAACATAGATCTTACCCTCCTAGATTCTCAAGAGTAGGAAAGGTGGAATCTTGGAGACAAACTTTGATGATCTTGGAAAGCCTAAACTTAGCTTGGAGAGAAAGCTAGCTAGGTTTTTAGAGAGAAGGAAGAGCTTTTGATTTCAAAGTGTTAGGAGAGAAATGAAAGATTTCTTCTAGGTTAGCTTGGAATACAATCATAAGGGAAATGTCTTCTTAGCCCTTACTAAGATGAAGAAGTTTAAGGGAACTATTCACAAAGCTTTAGGTACAACATCTTGACTCAGGTTGACTAGTCAACTACTAGTCCCCGACTATTAAATTTTCAGGATCTTAAAGAATTAAATTACCAATTGGATTAGGACTAATTACTTAATTAATCCCTAAATAGAATCCGGATTTACGGGGTGTCACATCCTCTCCCCCTTAAAAGAAGCTTTGTCCCCAAAGCTTGGGAACGACGAATTAAAACAAACGGTGAAACAAAACATCAATGTGATAGAGTGTCAAGAACATCCTTTTTGGTCAAAACTGTAACACCCTGTGCTACGACCCCTAACCCAAACCTATTATTTAATTACTTACCCAAAAAAAATAGAATTAAAATCCATTAATTAACTAAGAAGGGTCCAGCATAGCCCATGGACCCTTATCCCTAAAACCAATCCCTTAGTCCTATAAGGAATAGAATTAGCAAGTCCATACCATTTAGACCCTAATTGGGACTCTTGAATATATAAATAGGGCCATAGGAGGCACCTAGAACCCACACCACAATAACTTTCACCACACAAGAATTCCCAAGAATTCCAATAGGAGAAATCAAGAAAGAAGAGATCTTAAAGAAAGACCCTTCATAGCCAAGGAATTTAATTAAGGCTAAGAGGTAACCCATGTCTCAACAAAACCTATTTTCTTTGCTCTAATCTTCTTCTTTGGCTCCTTCTATATGCTTGTGTCTTGATAAAATCTTCTATGATAATTATGATATGATCTTGATGATTGATGGGATGATTTTATGTGTGATCTTGATGATCTTGATGATGATAAGAGGATCTTGACGATTGTGTGATGTTCTTGATAAATCTTGATGTTTCTTGATATTAAAGATGAACTATGATCTTGATGATTTAAATATGATTAGAGCCCTTGGTTGAATCGTGAATTTCGTATTGGGTTATTCTTGGTATATTTGGTTGGGAATTCACATGTTCGGGTGTTGATTATGTTTAGAAATCATGATAGGATGTGTTCTATGTGATTCTTGCTTTTGATCCGTTAATTGTCTACGTGGTGTCGTCATTTGCGTTTAAAAGTGTCTAAGCATGGTTTCGGGTTCCACGGAGGATCCCGTGACTTATATTTTGGAAAAGGAGTCAGTGGGGGGTAGGTCGGGGTAGGGAGACCCGCCACCTACCCACTGCCCGAAGTAACGCCGCCTGCAGCGGTCAGCCGGCGGGCAGACGACTGCCCGATGGGCACCCGCTGCCCGAAGGTTCTTCGACGGTGGGTGGCCCTCCACCCGCCGGCCACCTGCTGGATTTTTCCCACTTTGGGACTTTGGCTTCCCCGTTTGATGTTCCCCAACCCTCGTGGAGTCCCAACGGACTTCGTTTGTCGTGCGTGAGTCTAGTTTGATGTTTCAGGTACCATTCGTAGGATAAAAGAGTCTCGTGAATTGCATGCTAGTTGAATCGGTAACCCGTTGGCCTAGGAGTAAGACGTATGAACCCCTTAGGACTATTCTTAGTATGTGAATAACTACGCATAAGTTTTATTTATACGTTTTCCCCCTCCCTATGTGTTAATGTGGGTTGCATGTGCTTGCTACATGATATATGTGCATGACTCTTGGCTGCGGTCAAACTGGTTACTCATGAGCTGCGGTTCATTATCCTGGCTGTGGTCAGTGACTTACTTCTAGGGCTGCGGTCCACCTCATGGGCCTCGTGTGTTGTGGTCCACCGAATGAGTTCGTCAGGCGGTGTGTAACACCACGTGTTACGACCCCTAACACCAAAGTAATTAATTAATTACTCAGCCCAAAAAGGGAGTTAAAATCCATTAATTAGCTAATAGGGGGTCCACCATAGTCCATGCATGGGCCCTTATCTCTAAAACCAACCCCTTAGTCCTATAGGAAATAGAATTAGCTAAGGCCATACCACTTAGACCCTAATTGGGACTCTTAGAGATATATATATAAAGGGACATAGGATGCACCTAGAACTCACACCACAATAACTTTCATCACACAAGAACTCCCCAAGAATTCCCATAGGAGAAATCAAGAATGAAGCAATCTTAAAGAAAGACCCTTCATAGCCAAGGAAATTAATTAAGGCTAAGAGGTAACCCATGTCTCAACAAAACCTATTTTCTTTGCTATAATCTCCTTCTTTGGCTTCCCCTATATACTTGTGTCTTGATGAATTTCTTTATGATATTTGTGATATAATCTTGATTGGTTGATGTGGTGATTTGATGAGTGATCTTGATGTTCTTGATGTTAAAAAGAGGTTCTTGATATTTATGCGATGATTTCTTGATAAAACCTTGATAATTCTTATAAAATATGATTTTGATGATTTGGGTGGGATTAGAGTCCTAGGTTAGATTGGGAATTGGTATTGTGATGTTCTTGATTTATATTTGGGTGAGAATTTGCATGTTCGGGTGTTGTTCGTGTCTAGAAGTCACGATAGGAAATGTTCAATATGATTATTACTTTCGATCCATTAAATGCCTATGTGGTGTCGTTAATTGCGTTTAAAAGTGTCTAAGCATGGTTTCGGGTTCCACAAAGGATCCCGGTACGCGTATTTGATAAAAGAGTCAGTGGGGGGTAGGTGGGGGTAGGGGTACCGCCACCTACTCGCTGCCCGAAGTGAGACCGCCAGGCAGCAGGCAGCCGGTGGGCAACCGTCTGCCCTCTGGGCACCCGCTGCCCGGAAGTTTCAGCTTGCGGGCAGCCGGCGGGTGGCCCTCCACCCACCGGCTACCCGCTGGTTTATCACCCACCCCGGGTCTTCGGCTTCCCCGTTTGATGTTCCCTATCCCCCGTGGTGTCCCAACGGACCCCGTTTCTCGTGCTTGAGTCTAATTTGATGTTCCGGGTACCGTTCATAGGATAAAAGAGTCTAGGAATTGCCAGCTAGTTGAATCAGTAACCCGTTGGCCTAGGTGGAAGTCGTATGAACCCCTTACGATTATTATTAGTAGGTGAATGATCACATGTAAACTTATTTATATGTCTCCCCCATCCCAATGTTCTATTATGTGCTATTATGTGGTATGTGATGGATGATTTTCCAATTTGGTTGCGATCAAATTGGCTATACGGGCAGTTGGATGGGTTGAGAACAATCCCAACTGTTAACCAGACCGGTTGCGATCGGTCAGGTATATAAATATTATATAGGGCTGCGGTTTACTGTTCGGTTACTTATGAGCCGCGGTTCATTCTACTGGCTGCGGTCGGTGATTCACTTCTTGGGCTGCGGTCCACATGGGCCTCGTGTGCTATGACCCACCGACCTGGACGCGCCAGGTGGTGTGTAGGGCCAATAAGCCCGAGGAAGGCTGTAGTCCACCGACCTAAGTAATCAGGCGGTGTGTAGGGCTACGGCTGGCTGCGATCCACCGAGTAATGGGCCAGCGGTGTGTAGGGTCATAGTCTCCGAGGATCATCGCCCACCGACTGGGTCCCCCAGCGGTGTGTAGGGCTTGATCTGCTACGATCCACCGACTGTGCCCGTCAACGGTGTGTAGGATCCTAAGGCCCCCTTGTAAAGTGGATCACAGTCCACCGACTGAGCGCGTCAGCGGTGTGTAGGACTGTGATCCGCCACTGAGTTCGTCAGCGGCCTATAGGGTTGGTTCCGATCAACTCCCTTCATGCTGCGGTATGAGGTAGGGTGCTGCGGGGCCGTGTTAGTGCTATATGCACTAACCCACATGTTCGGGGCATGCGATTGGTCCCGTGGCGCCACCAAAACATGATTGCGTGATACGAATGATGATTGGTTTGAAAGTGATCTGTGACCTTAAATGCATATTCTTTATAATGATTGTCTCTACTTAACTGTTATCATTGATTATTGTGCTTGCCCTATTTGCTGAGTCTATTCCTGGTTTTAAAGCTAGAGTTTCGTAAGTATATATCTTCCGGCTTCAAAATGGTTTTCATATATCTATATATATATATATATATATATATATATATATATATATATATATATATATACCTATATTTTATTTTAACGCGTTGGAGTGGGTTACCAGCATCATTCGCTGAACAGATATATTTGGCTTTCAGGTACAGATGATTAGCTTCCGGAGCGTGCTAGAAGAACTTGGATTAGATAGATAGTTTTTCATTTCAGCCTGCGTGCGATTATGATGTACTGAGGATATTTTGTTAGTTTAGCCTGTGCATCTGAGTTCTCTAGCTCAGATGTGGCATAGCACCCTGTACTCTTATGTCTAGTAATACTCCGTTTCGGGATTTAATGAGAATCTACCTTTATTATAAAGTTTTAAAAGTTTAAAAATTTCGGGGTGTTACAATTGGTATCAGAGCCTAAGATGACCCTAGGATAAGACTCTTAAAACTAGATTTTAGGACATTAGGCTTAAACTCTAGGAGTTCATGAACATATGATTTAGAGATCATAGGACGCGCAGTGAGATTGTGAAACCCCTAAACTTTCCCTCACCCTAATTCACACTTAATTTAAAAGAACCACCCTTACACTCATATGTATCAAGGTAAGGATGCAAAATAATATCCGTCTATGAACCCTCAGGATAGTACCGACAAGGAAACAGGCAAAAGCAACAGGACTCCCCACACAAGAATCCTTGATTCAAAATCTACAACGTCTGGCCCAAGTTGCCCAGACACTAAGAAACACAGTCCTCCAACCTTCACCACCAAACAGAAACTTGGAAATCCACCCCCAAATCTCAGAACACCGACCACCTACCTTCTCGGGGGACGAAAACTCCACAATTCTCGAAGAATGGATCGGAGCCTTTGACAAAATATTCAGATCAACGGGATGCCCGGACAACCACCAAGTAGAAACGGTCTCCTTCTACTTCAGCACGAAGCCGACATCTGGTGGGCCCACGTGAAACCCAGTTGCGAACGAAGCCCGGGATTCAACTGGGAGGTCCTAAAAACATGATTACGAGAACGATTCTACCCCAGTCACGTAAAAACAACCATGTACGAAGAGTTCCTCCATCTAAAACAAGGAGCAGCCCCAATTACAAAATACTACCGGCAGTTCCTCAAGCTAGCTCGTCTCACACCCGAACTGGTACCTACAGAATCAATCAAAATCGAGAAGTTTATAACGGGCCTCAACCTCGAGAACTAGAAAGCCTAACCATAAGAAAACCAAGAACTCTCAAAGAATCCTATGCCAAGGCATTCCAACTACAACAAACACCAAGCAAGCCACAGGAAACGCACCTGGGACACAAAAGAAAAGTCGAAGGAAACCACACCAACCCCCTCCGGGAGCCAAAAACTACCAGGACAACCTCGCCCCACGAAGCCTTAACACCATCCCCCACAAGGCAGGTGGGAGCCACCCAAGGAAGGATCCTTACCATAAGCAAGGCCAAAATCGGAGATAGCAACATAGTCTCCGGAACCTTCCTCATACACGCCACTCCCGCCAACGTACTATTTGACTCACGAGCAACCAACTCATTTATAGCAGCCGAATTTGCCATGCAACTCGGCCTGAACACCAGCACAAGAGTACAACTGCAAGTCAAGGTGGCGTCCGGTGAAATCATAAAATGTGACCGCATGTACAAGGATATAATGATCACCATCGAAGGAGTGGAATTCCCTAGCAACCTAATACAATTCAGACTAGATGGGATACAAGTGATCTTGGGCATGGATTGGCTAGGGAAATACCACGCACAAATCCTATGCGGCGAACAAAAAGTGGTCTTGTGGGGACCAAACGGCAAACGAGTATCCTACCACGGAACCCACAAGAATCGGGAAATCAAATTAGTAAACATGATGAAAATAATGAAGAAATACCTGGTCCAAGGGAACGAGGCCTTCCTATGCTCAGTCAAAGATCTCGACACCAAAACAGCGAGCCCTAGACCATCCCAGTGGTAAATGAGTTCAGCGATGTCTTTCCAGACGAGATCCCCGGGGCACCCCCAACCAGAGAAGTCGAATTCACCATAGATTTGATGCCTGGCGCTGCCCCAATCTTGAAGCCACCCTACAGACTGGCACCAAAAGAAATGAAGGAACTGAAAACACAACTTCAGGAGTTACTAGAAAAAGGATACATACGCCCCAGCACCTCACCATGGGGGGCACCAGTACTATTCGTCAAGAAGAAGGATGGAAGCATGCGGCTATGCATCAACTACAGGGAACTGAACCAAGTTACAATAAAGAATAAGTACCCTCTTCCCCGAATTGATGACTTATTCGACCAACTTAAAGGAGCAGGGGTGTTCTCTAAGATTGATTTAAGATCCGGGTACCATCAGATAAAAGTGTCCGACCCAGATGTCCGAAAAACGGCCTTTCGAACCCGCTACGGCCACTACGAATTCATAGTAATGCCCTTCGGGCTCACCAATGCACCCGCTATATTCATGGACCTCATGAACCGAGTATTCCAACCCCACCTAGATGACTTCGTCATCGTATTCATCGACGACATCCTGTTCTATTCCCGAAATAAAGAAGAACACGAAAAGCATCTCCGCACAACCTTACAAACCCTGAGAGAACACCGGCTATACGCCAAATTCTCCAAGTGCGAATTTTGGAAGGACAAAGTGGCCTTCCTGGGTCATGTGATACCAAGGAGGGGATCAGGGTGGACCCAACCAAGATCCACGCTGTCAAAGAATGGGCCACACCGAAATCACTTTTGGAGGTTAGAAGCTTCCTAGGATTGGCATGCTACTATAGGAGGTTCGTACCCGATTTTACCAAGATAGCCCAACCCCTCACTAAACTCATGAAAAAGGAAACCCCCTTTCAATCGGACAACAACTACACCTCCGCCTTCCAAGAATTGAAAGAAAAGTTGACCACAGCACCCGTTCTAGCCCTTCCCTCTAGAGTAGAAGGATTCGAAATCTTCAGCGACACCTCCAAAAAGGGACTGAGATGCTTACTAATGCAGAAGGGCAATGTAACACCCCGAAATTTTAAAACTTTTGAAACTTATATAATGAAAGTAGATTCTCATTAAAACCCAAAACATAATATAATAGAGTACGGGGTGCTATGCCACACCTGGGCTAGAGAACCCAGGTGCACAGGCCAGCTAACTAATATCCTTGATAATGTAAATACATAAGCGTGGCACGCAGGCCGAAATGGAAAACTATCTACTCTACGCTCCAAATGTCTAGCGCACTCCAGTGTCTACTTCTCTGTGCCTGAAAGCCAAATATATCTGTTCAGCGAGAGATGCTGATAACCCACTCCAACGCGTTGAAATACATTGTAGATAGATATATACATATATAGATATACGAAAAGTCATTTCGAAGCAGGAAGATATATACTTAGGAGACACTAGTTTTAAAACCAGGAATAGACTCGACAAATAGGGATAAGCACATTCAACAGTTATAATCAAGCATATAGAGATACTAGCATATATCCTATGGTCACAGATTCACTTCATCTCATTCACATCATCACTCTAATTGGTATCTCATCACACGTACGCACACTTTGGTGGCGCCACAGGACCAATCGCATTCCCATACATGAGGGTCAGCGCATATAGCTCTGACACGGCCCCGCAGCACCCTGCTTCGTATCGCAATACGAAGGGGTGGATCGCAACCGACCGATGAACCGCAGCTCATCATAATGTTTGATCGCAACCAAACAGTGGACCGCAGCCCAAGAGTAGTCATCTGACCGTAGCTAGGAATATGAACCGCAGCTCATGTAAAACGTTTGATCGCAACCAAACGGTGGACCGCAGCCCGAGAGTGTAATTCTGACAGCAGCCAGCTTCTGAACCGCAGCTCAGGAATAACCAATTTGATCGCAACCAAATTGGGGTATCATACACACATAACACATAGCAAGCACATGCAACCCACATTAACACATTGGGAAGGGAGAGAAATCGTATAACGAAACCTATCCGTGGTCATCAACATACTAGGAATAACTCTAAGGGGTTCATGCTTCTTTCACCTAGGCCAACGGGATACCAATTCCACTAGCATGCAACATGTATATATATATATATATAAGACTCGTTTATCCCACGAATGGTACCCGAAACATCAAACTAGACCTTAGGCACGATAGACGGAGTCCGTTGAGATGCCACGGGGGTCAAGGGAACATCAAACGGGGAAGCCGGGATCCCGAGGTGGGATAATTTCCAGCGGGTAGCCGGTAGGTGAAGGGTCACCCGCCGGTGACAAATATCCGGGCAGCGGGTGCCCGGCGGGCAGTCGCCTGCTCGCAGGCTGCCCGCTGCCGGCGGCATTATTTCCGGCCGCGGGTAGGTGGCGGGTCCCCTACCCCCACCTACCCCCCACTGACTCTTTTTCATAATACACGCCCCGGGATCCCTTGTGGAACCCGAAACCATGCTTAGACACCTTTAAACGCAATTGATGACGACACGTAGACAATTAACGGATCAAAAGAAAGAATCATACGGCACGTATCCTATCATAATTTCTAAACCAAAACAACACCCGAGCATGCGAATTCCCCCCCCCCCCCCCCCCCGCCCCCCCCCAAATACAACAAGGATAACACCATACGAATTTCACGATACATCCTAGGGCTCTAATCATATTTAAATTAACAAGATCATAACTCATCTTTTAATATCAAGAAACATCAAGATTCATCAAGAATATCACACAATCATCAAGAATCCCTCATCATCATCAAGATTATCAAGATCACACATAAAATTATAACACCAATTATCAAGATCACATCATCAATATCATAAACGATTCATCAAGACACAAGAATATAGAGGGAGGCCTAAGAGGGAGATCATAGCTAAGAAAATAGGTTTTGTTGAGACATGGGTTACCTCTTAGCCTTAATTAATTTCCTTGGCTATGAAGGGTCTTTCTTTAAGATTCCTTCTTCCCTGATTTCTCCTAGGGGGATTCTTGGAACTTCTTGTGTGGTGTGGGATTATTGTGGTGTGGGTTCTAGGTGCCTCCTATGCCTCCTATTTATATACCTAAGAGTCTCTAATTAGGGTTAGTTTTATTCCTTCTAGAACTAAGGGATTGGGTTTAGGGATAAGGGCCCATGGACTATGGTGGGCCTTTTCTTAACTAATTATTGGATTTTAGTCCTTTCTTTTGGGTAATTCATTAAATGATTAATTGGTTTTAGGGGCCGTAACACGGGGTGTTACACTCTCTCCCTCTTACAAGAGGCTTCGTCCCCGAAGCCTGTGTGTTAATCCATTCTTTCACCCCTGGACACTCTGTGTTTTGGCCTCCTGGTTAGGAATGTGGCCCCACGTGTTGTCCTTGCTGGGGTAGACTGGATTTCTGGTGACGTGGTGATTGGAAAGTTTGGGTCTATCTTGGTCTCCTGCTCCGGAACTGGATGCCCCGCGAGTACCCAGGATGGTCTCGATTGCTGCCACCCTCTGATCTAAAGCGCGTGTCGTGTGGATTAAGGATGAGAACCCTTCATCCATGATTTGGTTTTTCCGAGTGTGGATTGTCCCCTTGCGTTTCCTCCTGTTCGTGCGGGTGCCGGTGGGTTAGGCTCGTTATCTTCTCCCTGTTCCTCACTTCCCTCTAGTCCCCCACAATCTTGCATTGCCCGTTTAAGCTTTTTGTTGGAGATGAGGATCAGGAGGGGGATGACGAGCCTAACTTGTCGGTGCACCCACAATCGGGAGGGAACCCAAAAGGGCAAAACGAGGGCTCGATCAACGAACGCATCCTAGCATAACTCAACCGGCAAAACCAAATCATGGAGGAAGGGTTCTCGTCCTTGATCCGTACGACACGCGCAGTGGACCAGAGGGAGGCGGCAATCGTGGCCACCTTGGGCACACGCGGGGCATCCAGTTCCGGAACAGGAAACCAAGGTAGACACAAACTCCCCTATCACAACACCACCAAGAGTCCAGTACCCCAGCTAAGACAAAACGTGGGGCTACATTCCTAACCAGGAGGCCAAGATGCGGGATGTTTAGGGGTGAAGGAATCGATCGACACACCGGGCTTCGGGGACGAAGCCCCTTGTAAGGAGGGAGAGTGTAACACCCCGTGTTACGACCCCTAAAACCAATTAAATCGTTTAATCAATTTCCCAAAGGCAGGATTGAATTACAATAATTAATTTAGAAGAGGCCCACCATAGTCCGTGGGCCCCCACCCCTAAAACCTAACCCTAGCCCTAAAAGGAATAGAATTAGCAAGCCCATTATACTAGACCCTAATTAGGACTCCTAAGAATATAAATAGGGGACATAAGAGGCACCTAGAACCCCCACCACAATAATCTCTCACCACCCAAAGAGTTCCAAGAATTCCCTTAGAAGAAATCAAGAAAGCAAGAAAGCTTAAAGAAAGACCCTACATAGCCAAGGAATTAATTAAGGCTAAGAGGTAACCCACGTCTCAACAAAACCTATTTTCATAGCTATGATTCCCCTCTTAGGATTTCCCCATATTATTTTGTATTGATGATTTGTGATATTATTATTGGTGGGATGATTCCATGGGTGAGCTTGGTGATGAGAGGTTCTTGATAATTATGGTGTTCATGATGATTGTATGACGTTCTTGATAATTATGGTGTTCTTGATGATTATATGATGTTCTTGATGATTATATGGTGTTCTTGATGTTCTTAATGATTATATGATGTTCTTGATATTTGTATGATATTTCTACCGAATCTTGATTTTAGAAGAAGAATTGTGTTCTTGTTGATTTAAAAATAATTAGAACCCTTGGTTATATTGTGGAATTCGTATGGTATTATTCTTGGTATATTGGGTGGGAATTCGCATGATTGGGCGTTGATTATATTTAGAAATGCATGAAAGGTTATGTGCCGTACGTTTCTTGATTTTGATCCGTTAATTGTCTACGTGTGTTATCAATTGCGTTTGAAAGCGTCAAAGCATGGTTTCGGGTTCCACAAAGGTTCCTGAGGCGTTTTTGGTGAAAAAGAGTCAGTGAGGGGTAGGTGGGGGTAGGGGACCCGCTACCTATCCACGGCCAAAGGAGGCCTCGCCGGCAGCGGGCAGCCGGGGGGCGGGCAGCTGCCCGCAGGGCACCAGCTGCCCAGAACAATGCCGCCGTCGGGTGACCCCTGACCCACCGGCTACCCGCTGGTTTGTACCCCACCTTGGGATTTTGGCTTCCCCGTTTGATGTCCCCCGACCCCCATGGTGTCCCAACGGACTCCGTCTATCGTGCCTATGTCTAGTTTGATATTATTGGTACCGTTCGTAGGTTGTATGAGTCTTATATATTGCATGTTAGTTGAATTGGTATCCCGTTGACCTAGGTGAAAGAAGTATGAACCCCTTAGGATTATTCTTAGCATGTGAAGGATCACGCATAGGTTTCGTTATACGTTTCCCCCTTCCCAATGTGTTAATATGGGTTGCATGTGCTTGTTATGTGTTATGTGTGCATGTTACCCCGATTTGGTTGAGATCAATCGGTCTATACGGGCAGTCGGATGGGCTGAGAACCATACCGGCTGTTAACCAGGCTGGTAGAGACCGGTCAGGTATATAAATATTACATAGGACTAAGGTCCACTATACGGGCAGTTGATTGGGTTGAGAACCATCCCAACTCTTAACCAGGCTGGTAGAGACCGGTCAGGTATATAAATATTATATAACACAGAGGTCCACTATACGGGCAGTTGAATGGGTTGAGAACCATCCCAACTGTTAACCAGGCTGGTAGAGACCTGTCAGGTATATAAATATTATATAGGATAGACGTCCACTATACGGGCAGTTGAATGGGTTGAGAACCATCCCAACTGTTAACCAGGCTGGTAAAGACCGGTCAGGTATATAAATATTATATAGAGCTGCGGTTCATCGGTCGGTTGCGATCGACCCCTCCGTATTGTGAGACGGGGCAGTGTGCTGCGGGGCCGTGTCAGAGCTATATGCGCTGACCCTCATGTACGGGCATGCGATTGGTCCTGTGGCGCCAACAAAGTGTGCTATATGATGAGATAAGAAGGATTGATGTTGTGACTGTTATGGAAACGTGACCATAGGATTCTTGCTAGTAAACTATACATTTTAATTGTGAATATTAGTTGTGTTCATCTATAATTGTGCCCTATGTAGAGAATCGTATATACTTTGTTATGACTGTAGATTGTGTGTACCCCTATTTGTCGAGTCAGTTCCCTGATTTGAAAGCTAGAGTCTCTTAGGACATATCTTCATGCTTCAAAATGACTTTTCGTATATCTATGTATATATATATATATATATATATATATATATATATATATATATATATATATATATATATATATATATATATATTAATATGTATTGTATTTCAACGCGTTGGAGTGGGTTACCAGCATCTCTCGCTGAACAGATATATTTGGCTTTCATGCACAGAAGAATATGTCACTGGAGCGCGCTAGATCTTGGAGCGTAGAAGTAAATAGTTTTCCTTTCGGCCTGCGTGCCATGTTATGCATTTACTTTATTAAGGATATTAGTTAGTTGGCCTGTGCACCTGAGTTCTCTAGCTCAGGTGTGGCATAGCACCCCGTACTCTTTATGTTACGTTTTTGGGAATTTATGAGATTTCACCTTTATTTTATAAGTTTTAAATGTCCTAAAAATCTGGGGAGTTACAGTTGGTATCAGAGCCTAAGTTTGACCCTAGGATAAGACTCTTAAGACCGGACCTTAAGACACTAGGCTTGAACTCTAGGTACTTAGGAACGTGGGACTCTGGAATCTTAGACCGCGCGGTGAGATTGTGAAACCTAGACATAACCTCCCCTAACTCTATCCCTCCCTTATCTGAAGAAAACTTTCCCCCACTGATCACGTCGAGAGGAGTGCACCAAGCCCCAACTTAACGTTTCTATAAACATTGACCCAGGAGGACGACAGCATCGCACCCAACAGGAGACAATCAAGGACTCCAGAACCCGCCACACACGACCCCCTAACCCAAACACTACAACAACTAACACAAGTCGCCGAAGCACTAAGTGACGTGGCTCTCCGCAACAATAGGCCCCCACCACCTCCATCGAACGCAAACGCAGACTTTGCCCAACAAGTCTCTAACCATCGACCACCCACGTTTTCAGGAGAAGAGGATCCCGTAATCCTGGAGGAATGGATCCGAACCCTCGACAAAATTCTCGGGTTAGTAGAATGCCCAGAAGAGCGCCGCGTGGAGATAGCCTCGTTCTCCTTCGGACACGAGGCCGATCTTTGGTGGATCCACGGGGGTCCCACTTACCAACAAGAACCGGGGTTCAACTGGGAACACCTCAAAACGCGACTACGAGAGCGATTCTATCCAACACACGTAAAAGAATCAATGTACGAAGAGTTTCTCCATCTGAAACAAGGAACAGCTACCGTCATGGAATACCACAAACGATTCCTTGAACTAGCACGCTTCACACCAGAACTAGTCCCCACCGAGGTAACCAAAATAGAGAGATTCGTTTCGGGACTCAACTTTGAAGCCCGAAAAGCACTAGTGGTAAGCAGACCGCGGACTCTCGACGAGGCTTACTCCAGTGCCGCTAATCTCTACCGAATCCAACTACTCTAACACGGGGTTCAGGAACAAATACGAAAGAGGAACCCTGGAGGAGGGGCACCACCAGTAAAGAGAGCAAGAAACTACACCAACACAAGACCAAGTAACCTGACCAACCAAAGGCCACATCTGGGGAACAATGACGCTAGCACCAGAAGCTTTCCTTGCCCGAAATGCAACAAGAACCACTGAGGCAAGGATTGCATGGGCAATCCCTTGCGGTGCTTCAACTGCGGAGAGGAAGGACACAAGGCCTTCCATTGCACCCAACCCCAAAGACCGCGTACTACCGCTATGGGACAACATGGGGGCACCGCTCATCGAAGAAACTACGGCACTCCCGGAAAAATGTTCGTCATGAGCCGCGCTCAAGCCGACCTCGCGAACGAGAGCAATCTCGAGGAAGGAAACCTAACCCCAGTAAACGAGGACCACGCAAACCCCGTGGGAGAAAACCAAGAAGACGAATTCTGTCTAGGATAGGTTGTCAATTTCCTTGTAATCACCTTCGTAGTAGAACTACTTACTTAGCTTAATTACTTCGGAAATATTATAAATAAAGATTAGTTCGAAATTCGGTCCTACTTACAGTGGTAAAACTAAAACTATACAAACTAGCCAAGCCCTCACCACTTGAAGACAAAAGAAGGAAAAAGACGAAGACCATACTATCAAAAAGAACTAAAGTTACCATTAGGAATAGAACCTTAAACCCCCACTAAAGTGACCAAGGCTTTAACCACTAGCCCACAAGTGTTTCTTGAAACTTCAAGGGGATACTTTCTTCTTAAAACCCCACAAATCCATAAAACCCACAAAATCCCCAAATCAAAAACCCTTCTTCTTCTTCTTCCTCTCCTTCTTCTTCCCCACTTCCTTCCCTTCCCACTCTCACGCAACTCACCACCCCCACCGTAGAAATCCCATCGCCCACCTGCGTCACCGCCAGCCGAACGCCGCCGCCGCACGACCACCTCCCGACAGCCCTGCACCGCCGCGCCACTGCCCAACCAATTTGCCCGGAGATCGCCCGCAACGCCAAAACGCCGCCCGCCACCTGCCCAAGCTCCACCCGCTGCCACCGACGCCTCACGCCATCGGAGACCTTCACCCACCTCACCGAGCCGTCGCCTGGACTCCGCCCCACCGTCGCCGCCCTCGCAAGCAGCGAAAACCACCGCCGGAAAAAGGCTCGCCGGAAAATCACGCCGGAGACCCGCCGGAAAAGTGTCGCCCATCGAAATACCGAAGAAACCCCTCGGAACCCGCACCCCGGAATGGAGCAACGCCGATTACAGTGTGATCGGAGGTAAAGACCTTGAACCCGACCAATTCTCTCCGGAATTGGTTGATATGCTTAAACACCAAGGGCTTTTAGATACATATCTCACCATCAAAGGGGATACGTACCCCGAATTGGTGAAAGAATTCTATCAACATCTTGTGGCCACCAAACGGGGTGACAAACTAGAAATCACCGCCAAGGTCCGCGGCATGGAAATTGTGCTTTCCGAAGGCCGTTTGGCCAAGCTCTTGAAATTGACCACAACGGGTGTGTCAAACTACGACCGAAAGGGGTGGATCGATACCCAAAACACGGGGTACAAGGACTATCTCGGGTACCTACTCGGGAAAGAGGACGGGTTCACCTCGGCCACGCGACCAAACCGGAAGTGGCTATCGGCGGAGCATAAGATATTGGTTATGATTATTACCGATAACCTCTTGCCCACCAATAATAAGAGCAAGGACGTAGGAAGCTTAGAGTGCACCTTTGCCTATCTCCTGAAGCATAAAATCAAGTTCAACCTGCCGGCACTCATGCTAAAACACATGGAGTTTTGCAAGACAAACAATCGAATTTGCCTACCCTACGGGATGATCCTAAGTTGGATCATGGAGAAAAAGGGGGTCGACCTAAGCCACACCTAGGTCATGACCGCAAATGGCATGTATTTTAATGCCTAGAACCTCCGCCGCAACGACATCTACTACACCGAAGGGGGACATTACCTCACCCTCGAAGAAATTTGCCAAAAACCCGAGGAGGAACAATGAGTGTTGGCCGACCAACTAGACATCTCCAAAAAGAAGCTTAAACGGGCAATGCAAGACTATGGTATCACAGAGGGAAATGGGGATCAGGAGGGGGATGACGAGCCTAACCCGTTGGTGCACCCACAATCGGGATGGAACCCAAGAGGGCAAAACGAGGGCTCGATCAACGAACGCATCCTAGCACAACTCAAATGGCAAAACCAAATCATGGAGGAAGGGTTCTCGTTCTTGATCCGTATGACACACGCACTGGACCAGAGGGTGGCGGCAATCGAGGCCACCTTGGGCACACGCGGGGCATCCAGTTCCGGAACAGGAAACCAAGGTAGACACAAACTCCCCTATCACAACACCACCAAGAGTCCAGTCTACCCCAGCTAAGACAAAACGTGGGGCCACATTCCTAACCAGGAGGCCAAGATACGGGAAGTCTAGGGGTGAAGGAATGGATCGACACACCGGACTTCGGGGATGAAGCCCCTTGTAAGGGGGGAGAGTGTAACACCCCGTGTTACGACCCCTAAAACCAATTAAATCGTTTAATCAATTGCCCAAAGGCAGGATTGAATTACAATAATTAATTTAGAAGAGGCCCACCATAGTCCGTGGGCCCCCACCCCTAAAACCTAACCCTAGCCCTAAAAGGAATAGAATTAGCAAGCCCATTATACTAGACCCTAATTAGGACTCCTAAGAATATAAATAGGGGACATAAGAGGCACCTAGAACCCCCACCACAATAATCTCTCAACACCCAAAGAGTTCCAAGAATTCCCTTAGAAGAAATCAAGAAAGCAAGAAAGCTTAAAGAAAGACCCTTCATAGCCAAGGAATTAATTAAGGCTAAGAGTAACCCATGTCTCAACAAAACCTATTTTCATAGCTATGATTCCCCTCATAGGATTTCCCCATATTATTGTGTATTGATGATTTGTGATATTATTATTGGTGGGATGATTCCATGGGTGAGCTTGATGATGAGAGGTTCTTGATAATTATGGTGTTCTTGATGATTATATGACGTTCTTGATGATTATATGGTGTTCTTCATGTTCTTAATGATTATATGATGATCTTGATATTTGTATGATATTCCTACCGAATCTTGATTTTAGAAGAAGAATTGTGTTCTTGTTGATTTAAAAATAATTAGAACCCTTGGTTATATCGTGGAATTCGTATGGTATTATTCTTGGTATATTGGGTGGGAATTCGCATGATTGGGCGTTGATTATATTTAGAAAAGCATGATAGGTTATGTGCCGTACGTTTCTTGATTTTGATCCGTTAATTGTCTACGTGTGTTATCAATTGCGTTTGAAAGCGTCTAAGCATGGTTTCGGGTTCCACAAAGGTTCCCGGGGCGTTTTTGGTGAAAAAGAGTCAGTGGGGTTTAGGTGGGGGTAGGGGACCCGCCACCTATCCACGGCCAAAGGAGGCCTCGCCGGCAGCAGGCAGCCGGCGGGCGGGCAGCTGCCCGCCGGGCACCCGCTGCCTGGAACAGTGCCGCCGGCGGGTGACCCCTCACCCACCGGCTACCCGCTGGTTTGTACCCCATCTTGGGATTTTGGCTTCCCCGTTTGATGTCCCCCGACCCCCGTGGTGTCCCAACGGACACCGTCTATCGTGCCTAGGTCTAGTTTGATATTTTGGGTACCGTTCGTATGTTGTATGAGTCTTATATATTGCATGTTAGTTGAATTGGTATCCCGTTGACCTAGGTGAAAGAAGTATGAACCCCTTAGGATTATTCTTAGCATGTGAAGGATCATGCATAGGTTTCGTTATACGTTTCGCCCTTCCCAATGTGTTAATATGGGTTGCATGTGCTTGCTATGTGTTATGTGTGCATGTTACCCCGATTTGGTTGAGATCAATCGGGCTATACGGGCAGTCGGATGGGCTGAGAACCATACCGGCTGTTAACCAGGCTGGTAGAGACCGGTCAGGTATATAAATGTTACATAGGACTGAGGTCCACTATGCGGGCAGTTGAATGGGTTGAGAAACATCCCAACTGTTAACCAGGCTGGTAGAGACCGGTCAAGTATATAAATATTATATAGGACAAAGGTCCACTATACGGGCAGTTGAATGGGTTGAGAACCATCCCAACTGTTAACCAGGCTGGTAGAGACCGGTCAGGTATATAAATATTATATAGGGTAGAGGTCCACTATACGGGCAGTTGAATGGGTTGAGAACCATCCCAACTGTTAACCAGGCTGGTAAAGACCGGTCAGGTATATAAATATTATATAGAGCTGCGGTTCATCGGTCGGTTGCGATCGACCCCTCCGTATTGTGAGACGGGGCAGGTTGCTGCGGGGCCGTGTCAGAGCTATATGCGCTGAACCTCATGTATGGGCATGCGATTGGTCCTGTGGCGCCAACAAAGTGTGCTATATGATGAGATAAGAAGGATTGATGTTGTGACTGTTATGGAAACGTGACCATAGGATTCTTTCTAGTAAACTATAC
The DNA here is from genome assembly GCF_001879475.1 of Ipomoea nil. Taxonomy (NCBI): domain Eukaryota; kingdom Viridiplantae; phylum Streptophyta; class Magnoliopsida; order Solanales; family Convolvulaceae; genus Ipomoea; species Ipomoea nil. Next base: position 2,396,001 of record NW_017618593.1, on the reverse strand, counting down.
ATGTTAATTGTGAATATTAGTTGTGTTCGTCTATAACTGTGCCCTATGTCGAGAATCGTATATACTTGGTTATGACTGTAGATTGTGTGTACCCCTATTTGTCGAGTCGGTTCCCTGATTTGAAAGCTAGAGTCTCTTAGGACATATCTTCATGCTTCGAAATGACTTTTCGTATATCTATGTATGTATATATATATATATATATATATATATATATACATATATATATATATATATATATATATATATATATATATATTATATATATATATATTAATATGTATTGTATTTCAACGCGTTGGAGTGGGTTACCAGCATCTCTCGCTGAACAGATATATTTGGCTTTCATGCACAGAAGAATATGTCACTGGAGCGCGCTAGATCTTGGAGCGTAGAAGTATATAGTTTCCCTTTCGGCCTGCGTGCCATGTTATGCATTTACTTTATTAAGGATATTAGTTAGTTGGCCTGTGCATCTGAGTTCTCTAGCTCAGGTGTGGCATAGCACCCCGTACTTTTTATGTTACGTTTTTGCGAATTTATGAGATTTCACCTTTATTTTATAAGTTTTAAATGTCCTGAAAATCTGGGGTGTTACATTTGGTATCAGAGCCTAAGTTTGACCCTAGGATAAGACTCTTAATGTAACACCCCAGATTTTCAAGACATTTAAAACTTATAATAAAGGTAGAATCTTATTAAATCCCAAGATATAATTACAAGCGTTCTGGGTGCTATGCCACACCTGGGCTAGAGAACCCAAGTGCACAGGCTAACTAACTAATATCCTCAAAGCGTAAATACGTAAACGTGGCACGTAGGCCAAAAGGGAAACTATCTACTTCTAAGTTCTAGCGCACTCCAGTGACTTAATCTTCTGTGCCTGAAAGCCAAATATATCTGTTCAGCGAGAGATGCTGGTAACCCACTCCAACGCGTTGAAATACAATACATATAGAGGTATATATAGATATACGAAAACCATTTTGAGCATGAAGATATATCCCACGAACACTAGCTTTAAAAACCGGGAATGACTCGACAGATAAGGCCAGACACAAGCAACAGTTATAACGAGCATATGCAGTTCACAACAGATAAGGCAGATAAGGCAAAGCATAAACAATGATCATAACCCAACATGAACAATCCCCAATATAAATCCCATAGTCACATCCCCCAAGACACTCGTAATCACAACTCGTCCATGTCATAACACATAACACACTTTGTTGGCGCCATAGGACCAATCGCATGCCCATACATGAGGGTCAGCGCATATAGCTTTGACACGGCCCCGCAGCACCCTGCCCCGTATCGCAACACGGAGGGGTCGATCGCAACCGACCGATGAACCGCAGCTCATCATAGTGTTTGATCGCAACCAAACAGTGGACCGCAGCCCAAGAGAATGTCATCTGACCGCAGCCAGGAAAAAGGACGAACCGCAGCTCGTATAGAAACGTTTGATCGCAACCAAACGGTGGACCGCAGCCCAAGAGTATCAATCTGACCGCAGCCAGCTTCTGAACCGCAGCTCAGGATAACCAATCCGATCGCAACCGAATTGGGGTAACACACACACATAACACATAGCAAGCACATGCAACCCACATTACACATTAGGAAGGGGGAGAAAACGTATAACAAAACCTATGCGTGATCCATCACATACTAAGAATAGTCCTAAGGGATTCATACTTCTACCACCTAGGTCAACGGGGTACCAATTCAACTAGCATGCAATATAATAGACTCATAAACCTACGAACGGTACCCGAAACATCAAACTAGACATAGGCACGATAAACGGAGTCCGTTGGGACACCACGGGGAACGGGGGAACATCAAACGGGGAAGCCGGGATCCCAAGGTGGGATAATTTCCAGCGGGTAGCCGGTGGGTGGGGGGCTACCCGCCGGCTGCCCGCCGGATAATACTGTTCCGGGCAGCGGGTCGCCGGCGGGCAGCTGCCCGCCCGCCGGCCACCCGCTGCCGGGCGGTGTTTCACGGCCGTGGGTAGGTGGCAGGTCCCCTACCCCCCACTGACTCTTTTCACACACTTTACGCCCCGGGAACCGTTGTGGAACCCGAAACCATGCTTGGACACTTTCCAACGCAATTAATGACAACACGTAGACAATTAACGAATCAAATACAAGAAACGAACGGCACATAACCTATCATGCTTTTCTAAATATAATCCACACCCAAACATGCGATTTCCCCACCCGATAATCCAAGAATAAGACCATACGATACAACCTAGGGTTCTAATCACTTTTATATCAACAAGAATATGGTTCGTCTTCTAATTGCAAGGTTCGGTAAGAATAACACATAAACATCAAGAGCATCACATAATTATCAAGAACAACACATAATCATCAAGAACTCCATATAATTACCAAGAACACCATAATTATCAAGAATCTCCCAATATCAAGATTATCAAGATCCCTTATGGGATCATCACATCAAACATTAATAAGCATCATCATATTTCGCCAATCACAATAATATGGGGGAAACCCTAAGGGGGAATCATAGCTATGAAAATAGGTTTTTTTGAGACATGGGTTACCTCTTAGCCTTAATTAATTCCTTGGCTATGAAGGGTCTTTCTTTAAGCTTTCTTGCTTTCTTGATTTCTTCTAAGGGAATTCTTGGAGCTCTTTTGGGATGGTGAGTCGTTTATTGTGGTGGGGGGTTCTAGGTGCCTCTTAAGTCCCCTATTTATATATTTAGGAGTCCTAATTAGGAACTAATATTATAGGCTTGCTAATTCTATTCCTTTTGGGACTAAGGATTGGGTTCCATGGTCCATAGTGGACCATATTAATTAATTAAAGAGAATCCTAATCATAATCTGAATAGTAAAAGACCTACTTCCTTTATTCCTAATAGATAACTAGGTCTAGGATTCCTAATCAGAATCTGAATAGTAAAAGGTTTACTTTCTTTATTCCTAATAGGCTTAAGGCTCTAATTTAGGCAAGGGCCCATGGTTCATGGTGGGCCTTATTAATTAATTAAAGGGAAACCTAACCGAATTAAATCATATTTAATTATTATTAACGGGATTAATTAAATAATTAATTCGGGATTGAAGGCCGTAACACGGGGTGTTACACTTAAGACTGGACTTTAAGACACTAGGCATGAACTCTAGGTACTTAGGAACGTGGGACTCAGGAATCTTAGACTGTGCAGTGAGATTGTGAAACCTACACATAACATCCCCTAACTGTATCCCTCCCTTATCTGAAGAAAACTTTCCCCCACTGATCACGTCGAGAGGAGGGCACCAAGCCCCAACTTAACGTTTCTATAAACATTGACCCAGGAGGACGATAGCATGACACCCATCAGGAGACAATCAAGGACTCCAGAACCCGCCGCACACGACCCCCTAACCCAAACACTACAACAACTAACACAAGTCGCCCAAGCACTAAGAGACGTGGCTCTCCGCAACAACAGGCCCCCACCACCTCCATGGAACGCAAACACAGACTTCGCCCGATAAGTCTCTAACCATCGACCACCCACGTTCTCAGGAGAAGAGGATCCCGTAATCCAGGAGGAATGGATCCGAACCCTCGACAAAATTCTCGGTTTAGTAGAATGCCCAGAAGAGCGCCGCGTGGAGATAGCCTCGTTCTACTTCGGACACGAGGCCGATCTTTGGTGGATCCACGAGGGTCCCACTTACCAACAAGAACCGGGGTTCAACTGGGAACACCTCAAAATGCGACTACGAGAGCGATTCTATCCAACACACGTAAAAGCATCCAGGTACGAAGAGTTTCTCCATCTGAAACAAGGAACAACTACCGTCATCGAATACCACAAACGATTCCTTGAACTAGCACGCTTCGCACCAGAACTAGTCCCCACCAAGGTAACCAAAATAGAGAGATTCGTATCGGGCCTCAACTTCGAAGCCCGAAAAGCACTAGTGGTAAGCAGACCGCGGACTCTCAACGAGGCTTACTCCAGTGCCGCTAATCTCTACCGAATCCAACTACTCCAACGCGGGGTTCAGGAACAAATATGAAAGAGGAACCCCGGAGGAGGGGCACCACCGGTAAAGAGAGCAAGAAACGACACCAACACAAGACCAAGTAACTTGACCAACCAAAGGCCACCTTTGGGGAACAACGACGCTAGCACCAGAAGCTTTCCTTGCCCGAAATGCAACAAGAACCACAGAGGCAAGGATTGCATGGGCAATCCCTTGCGGTGCTTCAACTGCGGAGAGGAAGGACACAAGGCCTTCCATTGCACCCAACCCCAAAGACCGCGCACTACCGCCATGGGACAACATGGGGGCACCGCTCATCGAGGAAACTACGGCACTCCCGGAAAAATATTCGTCATGAGCCGCGCTCAAGCCAACCTCGCGAACGAGAGCAATCTCGAGGAAGGAAACCTAACCCCAGAAAACGAGGACCACGCAAACCCCGTGGGAGAAAACCAAGAAGACGAATTCTGTCTAGGATAGGTTGGCAATTTCCTTGTAATCACCTTCGTAGTAGAACTACTTACTTAGCTTAATTACTTCAGAAATATTATAAATAAAGATTAGTTCGAAATTCGGTCCTACTTACACGGGTAAAACTAAAACTATACAAACTAGCCAGGCCCTCACCACTAGAAGACAAAAGAAGGAAAAAGACGAAGACCATACCATAAAAAGGGACTAAAGTTACCATCACGAATGGAACCTTAGACCCCCACTTAAGTAACCAAGGCTATAACCACTAGCCCACGATTGTTTCTTAAAACCTCAAGGGGACACTTTCTTCTTAAAACCCCACAAATCCCTAAAACCCACAAAATCCCCAAATCAAAATCCCTTCTTCTTCTTCCTCTCCTTCTTCTTCCGCACTTCATTCCCTTCCCTCTCTCACACAACTCACCACCCCTACCGTAGAAATCCCATCGGCCACCCGCGCCACCGCCAGCCGAACGCCGCCGCCGCCCGACCACCTCCCGATAGCCCTGTACCGCCGCGCCACCGCCCAACCACTTCGCCCGGAGATCGCCTGCAACGCCAAAACGCCGCCCGCCACCTGCCCAAGCTCCACCCGCTGCCACCGACGCCCCACGCCATCGGAGACCTTCACCCACCTCACCGAGCCGTCGCCTGGACTCCGCCCCACCGTCGCCGCCCTCGCAAGCAGCGAAAACCACCGCCGGAAAAAGGCTCGCCGGAAAATCACGCCGGAGACCCGCCGGAAAAAGCCGCCGGAAAAGTGTCGCCCATCCAAATGTCGAAGAAACCCCTCGGAACCCGCAGCCCAGAATGGAGCAACGCCGATTACACTGTGATCGGAGGTAAAGCCCTTGAACCCGACCAATTCTCTCCGGAATTGGTTGATATGCTTAAACACCAAGGGCTTTTAGATACATATCTCAACATCAAAGGGGATACGTACCCCGAATTAGTGAAAGAATTCTATCAACATCTTGTGGCCACCAAACGGGGCGACAAACTAGAAATAACCGCCAAGGTCCGCGGTAAGGAAATTGTGCTTTCCGAAGGCCGTTTGGCCAAGCTCTTGAAATTGACCACCACGGGTGTGTCAAACTACGACCGAAAGGGGTGGATCGATACCCAAAACACGGGGTACAAGGACTATCTCAGGTACCTACTCGGGAAAGAGGACGGGTTCACCTCGGCCACGCGACCAAACCGGAAGTGGCTATCGGCGGAGCAAAAGATATTGGTTATGATTATAACCGATAGCCTCTTGCCCACCAATAATAAGAGCAAGGACGTAGGAAGCTTAGAGTGCACCTTTGCCTATCTCCTGAAGCATAAAATCAAGTTCAACCTGCCGGCACTCATTCTAAAACACATGGAGTTTTGCAAGACAAACAACCGACTTACCCTACCCTACGGGATGATCCTAAGTTGGATCATGGAGAAAAAGGGGGTGGACCTAAGCCACACCGAGGTCAAGACCGCAAATGGCATGGTTTTTAATGCCCAGAACCTCCGCCGCAACGACATCTACTACACCGAAGGGGGACATTACCTCACCCTCGAAGAAATTTGCCAAAAACACGAGGAGGAACGAAGAGAGTTGGTCGACCACCTAGACATCTCCAACAAGAAGCTTAAACGGGCAATGCAAGACTGTGGTATCATGGAGGGAAATGAGGATCAGGAGGGGGATGACGAGCCTAACCCGTCGGTGCACCCACAATCGGGAGGGAACCCAAGAGGGCAAAACGAGGGCTCGATCAATGAACGCATCGTAGCACAACTCAACCGGCAAAACCAAATCATGGAGGAAGGGTTCTCGTCCTTGATTCGTACGACATGCGCACTGGACCAGAGGGTGGCGGCAATCGAGGCCACCTTGGGCACACGCGGGGCATCCAGTTCCGGAACAGGAAACTAAGGTAGACATAAACTCCCCTATCACAACACCACCAAGAGTCCAGTCTACCCCAGCTAAGACAAAACATGGGGCCACATTCCTAACCAGGAGGCCAAGATACGGGAAGTCTAGGGGTGAAGGAATGGATCGACACACCGGGCTTCGGGGATGAAGCCCCTTGTAAGGGGGGAGAGTGTAACACCCCGTGTTATGACCCCTAAAACCAATAAAATCGTTTAACCAATTGCCCAAAGGCAGGATTGAATTACAATAATTAATTTAGAAGAGGCCCACCATAGTCCGTGGGCCCCCACCCCTAAAACCTAACCCTAGCCCTAAAAGGAATAGAATTAGCAAGCCCATTATACTAGACCCTAATTAGGACTCCTAAGAATATAAATAGGGGACATAAGAGGCACCTAGAACCCCCACCACAATAATCTCTCACTACCCAAAGAGTTCCAAGAATTCCCTTAGAAGAAATCAAGAAAGCAAGAAAGCTTAAAGAAAGACCCTTCATAGCCAAAGAATTAATTAAGGCTAAGAGGTAACCCATGTCTCAACAAAACCTATTTTCATAGCTATGATTCCCCTCTTAGGATTTCCCCATATTATTGTGTATTGATGATTTGTGATATTATTATTGGTGGGATGATTCCATGGGTGAGCTTGATGGTAAGAGGTTCTTGATAATTATGGTGTTCCTGATGATTATATGACGTTCTTGATGATTATATGGTGTTCTGGATGTTCTTAATGATTATATGATGTTCTTGATATTTGTATGATATTCCTACCGAATCTTGATTTTAGAAGAAGAATTCTGTTCTTGTTGATTTAAAAATAATTTGAACCCTTGGTAATATCGTGAAATTCATATGGTATTATTCTTGGTATATTGGGTGGGAATTTGCATGATTGGGTGTTGATTATATTTAGAAAAGCATGATAGGTTAGGTACCATACGTTTCTTGATTTTGATCCGTTAATTGTCTACGTGTGTTATGTATTGCGTTTGAAAGCGTATAAGCATGGTTTCGGGTTCCACAAAGGTTCCCGGGGCGTTTTTGGTGAAAATGAGTCAGTGGGGGGTAGGGGACCCGCCACCTACCCACGGCCAAAGGAGGCCTCCGGGCACCCGCTGCCCGGACCAGTGCCGCCGGCGGGCAGCCGGCGGGTGACCCCTCACCCACCGGCTACCCGCTGGTTTGTACCCCACCTTGAGATTTTAGCTTCCTCGTTTGATGTCCCCCGACCCCCGTGGTGTCCCAACGGACTCCGTCTATCGTGCCTATGTCTAGTTTGATATTTTGGGTACCGTTCGTAGGTTGTATGAGTCTTATATATTGCATGTTAGTTGAATTGGTATCCCGTTAACCTAGGTGAAAAAAGTATGAACCCCTTAGGATTATTCTTAGCATGTGAAGGATCACGCATAGGTTTCGTTATACGTTTCCCCCTTCCCAATGTGTTAATATGGGTTGCATGTGCTTGCTATGTGTTATGTGTGCATGTTACCCCGATTTGGTTGAGATCAATCGGGCTATACGGGCAGTCGGATGGGCTGAGAACCATACCGGCTGTTAACCAGGCTGGTAGAGAACGGTCAGGTATATAAATATTACATAGGACTGAGGTCCACTATACGGGCAGTTGAATGGGTTGAGAACCATCCCAACTGTTAACCAGGCTGGTAGAGACCGGTCAGGTATATAAATATTACATAGGACAGAGGTCCACTATGCGGGCAGTTGAATGGGTTGAGAACCATCCCAACTGTTAACCAGGCTGGTAGAGACCAGTCAGGTATATAAATATTATATAGGACAGAGGTCCACTATACGAGCAGTTGAATGGGTTGAGAACCATCCCAACTGTTAACCAGGCTGGTAAAGACCGGTCAGGTATATAAATATTATATAGAGCTGCGGTTCATCGGTCGGTTGCGATCGACCCCTCCGTATTGTTAGACGGGGCAGGGTGCTGTGGGGCCGTGTCAGAGCTATATGCGCTGACCCTCATGTATGGGCATGCGATTGGTCCTGTGGCGCCAACAAAGTGTGCTATATGATGAGATAAGATGGATTGATGTTGTGACTGTTATGGAAACGTGACCATAGGATTCTTGCTAGTAAACTATACATGTTAATTGTGATTATTAGTTGTGTTTATCTATAACTGTGCCCTATGTTGAGAATCGTATATACTTGGTTATGACTGTAGATTGTGTGTACCCCTATTTGTCGAGTCTGTTCCCTGATTTGAAAGCTAGAGTCTCTTAGGACATATATTCATGCTTCGAAATGACTTTTCGTATATCTATGTATATATATATATATGTACTGTATTTCAACGCGTTGGAGTGGGTTACCAGCATCTCTCGCTGAACAGATATATTTGGCTTTTAGGCACAGAAGAATAAGTCACTGGAGCGTGCTAGATCTTGGAGCGTAGAAGTAGATAGTTTCCCTTTCGGCCTGCGTGCCATGTTATGCATTTACTTTATTAAGGATATTAGTTAGTTGGCCTGTGCACCTGAGTTCTCTAGCTCAGGTGTGGCATAGCACCCCGTACTCTTTATGTTACGTTTTTGGGAATTTATGAGATTTCACCTTTATTTTATAAGTTTTAAATGTCCTGAAAATCTGGGGTGTTACAGCAAGCCCAAAGTACTCGTACAACCCCTTGAGATGCCACAAGGAAAATGGGACTCCATATCCATGGACTTCGTCGGAAGATTACCCAAGACACCAACAGGCAAAGATAAATCTTGGTGATCGTGGACCGGCTAACCAAGACAGCACGGTTCATTGCCATGAAAGAAACATGGACAATGACACAACTAGCCAAGGCCTACCTAAACCGAGTAGTGAAGTACCACGGAATCCCCCGGAACATTGTGTCCGATAGGGATCCCAGATTCCTCTCACAATTCTAGAAGTCTCTACAAACAGCCATGGGGACACAGCTGAACCTGAGCACTGCCTTCCACCCCACTACCGACGGTCAAACCGAGAGAACCATTCAGACTCTCAAAGATATGCTAAGAGCCTGCATGTTAGAGTTCCAGGGGACTTGGGAAGAACACCTAGACCTCATCGAATTCTCTTACAACAACAGCTATCACGCAAGTATCCGCATGGCTCCCTACGAAGCACTGTACGGTCAAAAATGCAGAACGCCCTTATGATGAGAAGACATGGTCAGCCCAGTAGTACTGGGACCCCAATACCTACAAGACACCATAACTAAAGTCAAACACATACAAGAAAGAATGGAAGCCACCCTAGACCGCCAAAAATCTTATGCCGACCTAGGAAGAGAGCAAGGCGAGTTCACCACCGGGGAAAAGGTCTGGCTAAGAATCTCGCCCACACGAGGGGTGATGAGGTTCGGAAGAAAGGGGAAACTCAGTCCCTGGTTTATCGGTCCCTACGAAATCTTAGGAAAAGTCGGAAACCTAGCCTACCGTCTCGCCCTACCCATCAAACTGGAACAAGTACACAACGTATTCCACGTATCCCAACTAAAGAAATATATACACGACCCAGGCCACGTGTTACAACCCGATGCCGTGGACCTGGACGACACACTAACTTACGATGAGAAACCCGCAAGGATCCTGGACACCAAAACAAGAACCACTCACCAACGAACCACAGAAATGGTAAAAATCCTCTGGACCAACCACGGGGCCGAAGAGGCAACATGGGAACTCAAAGACACAATGAAGGAACGCTACCCCGAACTCTTCACACCAGGTAACCAAGGCGAAGGCATAGGATAAGGGAAGAGGTCAACTCAGCGAAAACCAAAGCTTTGGGGACGAAGCTTCCCATTAAGGGGGGGGGGGGGGGGAGAGTGTAACACCCCGTGTTACGACCCTTAAACCCAAATTAATTAAATAATTACTCAGCCAAAAAAGGGAGTTAAAATCCATTAATTAGCTAAAACGGGATCCACCATAGTCCATGGGCCCTTATCCCTAAAACCAACCCCTTAGTCCTATAGGAAATAGAATTAGCTAAAGCCATACGACTTAGACCCTAATTGGGACTCTTAGATATATATAAAGGGACATAGGAGGCACCTAGAACTCACACCACAATAACTTTCACCACACAAGAACTCCCCAAGAATTCCCATAGGAGAAATCAAGAAAGAAGAAATCTTAAGAAAGACCCTTCATAGCCAAGGAAATTAATTAAGGCTAAGAGGTAACCCATGTCTCAACAAAACCTATTTTCTTTGCTATAATCTCCTTCTTTGGCTTCCCCTATATACTTGTGTCTTTATGAATTTCTTTATGATATTTGTGATATAATCTTGATTGGTTGATGTGGTGATTTGATGAGTGATCTTGATGTTCTTGATGTTAAAAAGAGGTTCTTGATAATTATGCGATGATTTCTTGATAAAACCTTGATAATTCTTGATGGGTGGGATTAGAGCCCTATGTTGGATTGGCAATTGGTATTGTGATGTTCTTGATTTATATTTGGGTGGAAATTTGCATGTTCGGGTGTTGTTCGTGTCTAGAAGTCATGATAGGAAATGTTCAATATGATTCTTGCTTTCGATCCATTAAATGCCTATGTGGTGTCATTAAATGCGTTCAAAAGTGTCTAAGCATGGTTTCGGGTTCCATAAAGGATCCCGGGACGCGTATTTGATAAAAGAGTCAGTGAGGGTAGGGGTACCCGCCACCAACCAGCTGCCCGAAGTGAGACCGCCAGGCAGCGGGCAGCCGTCTGCCCGCCGGGCACCCGCTGCCCGGATGTTTCACCCACCGGCTACCCGCTGGTTTGTCACCCACCGCGGGTCTTTGGCTTCCCCGTTTGATGTTCCCTGTCCCCCGTGGTGTCCCAACGGACCCCGTTTGTCATGCTTACGTCTAGTTTGATGTTCCGGGTACCGTTCGTAGGATAAAAGAGTCTAGGAATTACATGCTAGTTGAATCGATAACCCGTTGGCCTAGGTGGAAGTCGTATGATCCCCTTAGGATTATTCTTAGTAGGTGAATGATCACACGTAAGCTTATTTATATGTCTCCCCCTTCCCAATGTGCTATTATGTGCTATTATGTGTTATGTGATGCATGATTTCCCAATTTGGTTGCGATTAAATTGGCTATACGGGCAGTTGGATAGGTTGAGAACCATCCCAACTGTTAACTAGGCCGGTTGCGATTGGTCAGGTATATAAATATTATATAGGGCTGCATTCCACTGTTTGGTTACTTATGAGCTGCGGTTCATTCTCCTGGCTGCGGTCAGTGATTCACTTCTTGGGCTGCGGTCCACATGGGCCTCGTGTGCTATGACCCACCGACCTAGATGCACCAGGCGGTGTGTAGGGCCAATAAGCCCGAGGAAGGCTGTAGTCCACCGACCAGAGTAATCAGGCGTTGTGTAGGGCTACGGCTGGCTGCGATCCACCGAGTGATGGGCCAGCGATGTGTAGGGTCGTAGTCTCCGAGGATCATCGCCCACCGACTGGGTGCCCCAGCGGTGTGTAGGGCTTGATCCGCTACGATCCACCGACTGTGCCCGTCAACGGTGTGTAGGATCGTAAGCCCCCCTTGTATAGTGGATCACAGTCCACCAACTGAGCCCGTCAGCGGTGTGTAGGACTGTGATCCGCCCCTGAGTTCGACAGCGGTCTATAAGGTTGGTTGCGATCAACTCCCTTCATGCTGTGGTATGAGGAAAGGTGCTACGGGGCCGTGTTAGTGCTATATGCACTAACCCTCATATTCGAGGCATGCGATTGGTCCCGTGGAGCCACCAAAGTGTGATTGCGTGATACGAATGATGATTGGATGATGGTATGATTGGTTTGAAAGTGATCTATGACCTTAAATGCATATTCTTTATAATGATTGTTTCTACTTAACTGTTATCATTTAATATTGTGCCTGCCCCTATTTGTTGAGTCTATTCCTGGTTTTAAAGCTAGAGTCTCCTAAGTATATATCTTCCGGCTTCAAAATGGTTTTCATATATCTATATCTAATTATATTATATATATAATATTATATATATATATATATATATATATATATATATATATATATATATATATATATATATATATATATATATATATACCTGTATTGTATTTTAACGCGTTGGAGTTGGTTATCAGCATCATTCGCTGAATAGTTATATTTGGTTCTCAGACACAGATGATTTGCTTCCGGAGCGCGCTAGAAGAACTTGGATTAGATAGCTAGTTTTTCCTTTCGGTCTGCGTGTCATGATGATGTATTGAGGATATTTTGTTAGTTTAGCCTGTGCATCTGAGTTCTCCAGCTCAGATGTGGCATTGCAACCCGTACTCTTATGTCTAGTAATACTCTATTTTGGGATTTAATGAGAATCTACCTTTATTATATAATTTTTAAAAGTTTCAAAATTTCGGGGTGTTACACGGTGTGTAGGGCTATGGTCGGCTGCGATCCACCGAGTGTATGTGCCACCGGTGTGTAGGGTCGTAGTCCCCAAAGATCATAGTCCACCGAATGAGTCCCTCAGGCGGTGTGTAGGGCTATGATCAGCTACGACCTACCGACTGAGTTCGTCACGCGGTGTGTAGGGTCACAGTCCCCAAAAGAAGATCACAGTCCACCGACTGAACGCGTCAGCGGTGTGTAGGCTGTGATCCGCCATTGAAACTATCGACGGTCTATACAATTGGCTGCGGTTAATTCCTTCATGCTGTGGTATGAGGTAGGGTGTTGCGGGGCCGTGTTAGCGCTATATGCGCTAACCCTCATGTTTGGGGCATGCGATTGGTCCCGTGGTGCCACTAAAGTGTGCTTGTGTGACAAGGATATTGATTGAATGATAATGTGAATGATATGAAAGTGAACTGTGACCTTAGATATGTGCATTTATGATGTTGTCTCTATATAATTGACTATCGTTGTTGAATGTGTTTATCCCTATCTGTCGAGTCTAATCGTGGTTTTAAAACTAGAGTCTCCTAAGTATATATCTTCCTGCTTCAAAAAGATTTTACTATATCTATGTATATATAATTACCTATATTGTATTTTAACGCGTTAGAGCATCTGAGCTCTCCAGTCCAGATGTGGCATAACACCCCTGAATCAATTTTTAGAATGCTTCATTTTTTTATCTATTTAATAGAATTGCTTTCGTATTATAAGATCAAAATGTTTTAAAATTTCAGGGTGTTACAAAAACTTAAAGGATTCCAAAGATATTAAAAGCATGTAAGAAGTCATCTCATTGCAAAGACTGAAAGAATTTAACCAACGGTGATACTGAGCATAACAAACTCTAAACCACATACAACCACCAAACTTCTAACCAACTCCAAGGATCTAAACAACTAGCTCCTAATACAAGCCACAACACCAACTTCCCAACCAAACAAGCAAGCAAAAACGAGCACACAAAGCAAACAACAAGCAACTAGCAAACGGTGAAACGAGGTACCTGACGAGAACAACTCTGGATAACGCTCCCTCATGGTTGATTCTAGCTCCCAAGTCGCTTCTTCCACATCATGATGCGTCCACCAAACCTTTACCATCTACACTGCCTTCCTACATGTTTCTCGGGTCTTAAAATCCAGAATCTTGAGCGGCCTCTCTTCGTAAGACATATCATCATCCAAAGGGATCACTTCCAGTGGTAGAACGTGTGTCGGGTCATGAACGTATTTCTTAAGCATCGACACGTGAAAAAAATTATGCACTCGCTCCAACTCCATAGGTAAAGCCAACCGATAAGCTAGACTCCCAATCCTCTCAAGTATCTCATAAGGTCCTATGAACCTGGGGCTTAGCTTTCCCTTCCTTCCAAACATCATCACTCCCCGGGTGGGAGATATCCTCAGCAAACCTTTATCCCCTACCGTAAACTCTACTTGCCTTCTTGCCAAGTCGGCGTAGGACTTTTGACGATCTTGTGCCGCTTTCATCCTTTCCTGAATCTGTTTAATCTTCTCTGCTGTGTCATGCAAAAAATATGGGCCCAAAACTACCGAGTTGACCAAATTCTCCCAGCACAACGGACTGCGACACTTTTGACCGTATAGAGCCTCGTACGGAGCCATGCGGATACTCGAGTGATAACTGTTGTTATACGAGAACTCTATTAGATCCAGGTGATCCTCCCATGGTCCATGAAAATCAAGCATACATGCTCTCAACATGTTCTCGATGGTCTGAATGGTCCTTTCCGTTTGTCCGTCTGTGGCCGGATGGAAGGCGGTGCTAAGATTGAGTTTGGTTCCCAAGGCTGCTTGCAAAGATTTCCAAAACTGAGATAAGAATCTTGGGTCCCGATGGGAGACGATATCCATTGCTACCCCATGATATTTCACCACCTGATTAACATAGGCTTGAGCCAACTGCGTCATCGTCCACGTTTCCTTCATCGCGATAAGGCGAGCATTCATGGTCAACCCATCCACTATCACCCAAATTTTGCCCTTGCCAGTGCGGGTCACCGGTAGACTTCCCACGGAATCCATGGATATGGAATCCCACTGATATCGAATTTTGCCCTTGACCCTACAATGCTCTGCTTTAACCTTTTGACAATTCAAGTATATACCCATGAAGTCTGCTACCTCCTTCTTCATGTTGGGCCACCAAAAGAGGTTCTTCACATCCTTGTATAATTTGTCGCCTCCGGAAATTACCGAGTAGGGTGTATTATGGCCTTCTTCCAAAATCTGACGCTTCAACCGATCACACGATGCAGGTACACATAAACGACCTTCGTATCTCAACTCCCCGTTCGTAGATAACTCAAACGGTCCCCCTCTTCCTTTGGCCAGGTCATCTCTTGCTCTCATTAAACTGGCATCCTTTAGTTGTTCCTCTTTGATCTCCTCCAAAAGTGTAGGTACGACCCTTAGGTTGAAAACACGGACTTCCGACTCAACCTCGCCTTGCTCCACCACTTCTAGGTTCATCCTTTGAAATTCCTTGCAAAGCTCGTCAGCCACTACCCAAATGGAACTAACGGCATGTTTGGATTTCCTGCTTAGAGCGTCCGCCACGACATTCGCTTTCCCTTCATGATACTCTATGTCCAACTCATAGTCTTTGATGAGTTCCAACAACCGTCTTTGACGCATACTATGATCCTTTTGCATACTAAGTAGTGCCTCCAAATTTTCAAAGCGAAAACGACGGCTGCCAACTCTAAATCGTGCTTGGGGTAGTTCTCCTCATGCACTTTAAGCTGTCGTGAGGCATAAGCTATCACTCTCCCATTCTGCATCAATACGCAACCTAGTCCTTTCTTTGACGCATCACTGTATACTTCAAACCCTTCCGTCCCTGATGGCAAGATTAACACTGGTGCGGTCGTGAGCCTCTCTTTTAATTCCCGAAACGCTAACTCGCAAGCTTGATTCCATTGGAAGGGCATGTCCTTCTTTAAAAACTTAGTCAATGGCTGAGCCACATTGGCAAAATCCAACACAAACCTTCGGTAATAACCAACTAACCCAAGGAAGCTTTTTATTTCCGCCACGGTTGTCGGCACAGTCCACTCCTTCACCGCCCGAATCTTATCCGGATCCACCGAGATGCCTTTGCTATCGATCACATGACCCAAAAATGCCACGCTATCCTTCCAGAATTCACATTTCGAGAGCTTGGCATACAACTGCTTTTCCCTCAGAATCTGGAGCACTGTCCGAAGATGCCCTACATGTTATTCCTTATCCCGAGAGTACACAAGGATGTCATCGATAAACATGATTACCAAATCGTCGTGATGAGGCTTGAACACTCGATTCATTAGATCCATGAACACTGCGGGGGCGTTTGTCAAACCGAACACCATCACAGTGAACTCGTAGTTACCGTAACAAGTCCTGAATGCGGTCTTAGGAATGTCCCTATCTGCCACCTTCAACTAATGATATCCAGATCTTAGGTCAATCTTAGAAAACACTCCGGTGCCTCGGAGTTGATCAAACAAATCGTCGATCCGCGGTAGAGGGTACTTGTTCTTGATAGTGACTTGGATCAACTCATGATAGTCGATGCACAGCCTCATGCTCCCATCTTTCTTCTATATAAAAAGCACCGGTGCTCCCTGTAACACCCCGAAATTTTGAAACTTTTAAAACTTATATGATAAAGGTAAATTCTCATTAAATCCCAAAACAGAGTATTACTAAACACAAGAGTGCGGGGTGCTATGCCACATCTGAGCTGGAGAACTCAGATGCACAGGCTAAACTAACTAAGTATCCTCAATACATCATCATGGCACGCAGGCCGAAAGGAAAAACTATCTATCTAATCCAAGATCTTCTAGCGCGCTCCGAAAGCTAATCATCTGTGCCAGAAAGCCAAATATATCTGTTCAGCGAATGATGCTGGTAACCCACTCCAACGCGTTGAAATATAATATAGGAAGATATATATATATAAATATATGAAAACCATTTTGAAGCAGGAGGATATATACTTAGGAGACTGTAGCTTTAAAATCTGGAGTAGACTCAAAAGATAGGGATAAGCACATAAACATGGATACTCAGTTATATAGAGATAATATCATAAAGAACATGTATCTAAAGTCATAGTTCACTTTCAAATCATTCACACCATCATTCAATCATCATTCATATCACACAAGCACACTTTGGTGGCGTCACGGGACCAATCGCATGCCCCGAAAATGAGGGTTAGTGGATATAGCACTAACACGGCCCCGCAGCACCCTACCTCATACCGCAGCATGAAGGGAGTTGATCGCAACCAACCCTATAGACCGCTGATGAACTCAGCGGCGGATCACAGTCTTACACATCGCTGACGTGCTCAGTCGGTGGACTGTGATCCACTTTACAAGGGGGGGACTTACGACCCTACACACCGTTGACGGGCACAGTCGGTGGATCGTAGCGGATCAAGCCCTATACACCGCTGAGGGACTCAGTCAGTGGGCGATGATCCTCGGAGACTACGACCTTACACACCGCTGGCCCATCACTCGGTGGATCGCAGCCAGCCGTAGTCCTACACACCGAGGCCCATGTGGACCGTAGCCCAAGAAGTGAATCACTGACCGCAGCCAGGAGGATGAACCGCAGCTCATAAGTAACCAAACAGTGGACCGCAGCCCTATATAATATTTATATACCTGACCAATCGCAACCGGCCTGGTTAACAGTTGAGATGGTTCTCAACCCATCCAACTGCCCGTATAGCCAATTTGATCGCAACCAAATTGGGGAATCATGCATCACATAACACATAATAGCACATAATAGCACATTGGGAGGGGGAGACACGTAAAGAAGCTTACGTGTGATCATTCACATACTTAGAATAGTCCTAAGGGGGTTCATACGACTTCCACCTAGGCCAACGGGTTACCGATTCAACTAGCATGCAATTCCTAGACTCTTTTATCCTACGAATGGCACCTAAAACATCAAACTTGACTCAGGAACGACAAATGGGGTCCGTTGGGACACTACGGGGAATGGGGAATGTCAAACGGGGAAGCCAAAGGCCCGGGGTGGGTGACAAACCAGCGGGTAGCCGGTGGGTGGAGGGCCACCCGCCGGCGACAACTTTCGGGCAGAGGGTGCCTGGCGGGCAGACGGCTGCCCGCTGCCTTGCGGTCTCATTTTGGGCAGCGGGTAGGCGGCGGGTACCCCTACCCCCACCTACCCCCCACTGACTCTTTTATCTAATACGCGTCCCGGGATCCTTCGTGGAACCCGAAACCATGCTTAGACACTTTTAAACGCAATTAACGACACCACATAGGCATTTAATTGATCGAAAGCAAGAATCATATTGAACACCTCATAACACGACTTCTAGACGCGAACAACACCCAAACATGCAAAATCCCACCCGTATATAAATCAAGAACATCACAATCTCAATTCCTAATCCAACATAGGGCTCTAATCCCACCCAAATCATATTTTATTTTCATTATTGAGAACCATCAAGATTTATCAAGAATCATCACATAAATATCAAGAATCTCTTTTTAACATCAAGATCATCAAAACCACACATAAAATCATCCCAGCAATCAATCAAGATTATATCGCAAATATCATAAAAAAATTCATCAAGACAAAAGTATATAGAGGGAGCCAAAGAAGGGGATCATAGCAAAGAAAATAGATTTTGTTGAGACATGGGTTATCTCTTAGCCTTAATTAATCCTCCCTTGGCTATTAAGGTTCTTTCCTAAAATTTCCATCCGATTGACATCCCTAGGCTTGGTGGTGGGGAATCCCTAGGGAATTCTTGTGTGGTGATATCTATTGTGGTGTGACTTCCTTAAATTTCCATCCGATTGACATCCCTATCCTTTTTAATTATTATTAACTGGATTAATTAAATAAGTAATTCGGGATTAAAGACAGTAACACGGGGTGTTACACTTCCCACGGCGACGTACTCGGCCGGATGTAGCCTTTGTCTAACAACTCCTGCAACTGGATCTTCAACTCCTGCATTTCCTTGGGCGCTAACCGATAAGGAGCTTTTGATATAGGCGTCGTACCGGGTACAGGATCCACTGAGAATTCAACTTCTCTCGGAAGATGCATTCCCGGAATCTCCTCGGGAAAGACATCAAGGAATTCGCATACAATGGGTATGGTCTGAGCCACATACCCTTTCGCCTTCAAGTTTTCGACCGAGCACAAAAAGATCTCATGGCCTTTCTCCACGTACTTTTTCATCTTCAGCATCGACACTAACTTGATTCCCGGTTCTTCCGTTGATCCTCGGTATGACACTGTCTTCCTGCTTGGCCCTCTCAAGACCACTTTCTGTTTACGACACAAGATTTGAGCTTTGAACTGTCCTAGCCAGTCCATGCCCAGGATTATGTCTATTCCGTCCAAACCGAACTGGATTAAGATGTTGGGAAACTCCTCTCCACTGATGTTTATCTTTACGTATTTGAAGAGACGGTCGCAGGTTTTAACTTCACCGGATGCTACCTTAACACTTAACTTCACTCCGACGCCTTCGGTTAAGCCTAGCTTCTTCACGAGTTCTGGAGCTATGAACGAGTTGGACGCTCCGGAATCGAACAAGATTACCGCTGGGACAACTTGCATCAAAAAAGTCCCGATTACTACAACACTGTCTCCCGCTCGAGCCTCGCTTAGGATGAGGATCCTCTCTTGTGATGACTCTTCCGACGAACTCTGGGTTCCCAACCCATTACTCATTCTTAGATCATGAGACGTCGGCAAGGTAGCTGCGCTAGGTCTTAACCGAGTGGACGTGCCACATAGAATCCACTCTTCGACCACACTAGGAGTGTTACTAACTCCCGTCGTTTTAGGTCTCTTAACCATATCACGCACATCTTCGAACGTCGTGGTACGCTGACGGGGAGGCATCGCAAAGCTTCTACAACAACAACACTGTTACAAACAAAGCAACAATCAAGTAAACAACTGAAAACAACACACAGCTCACCGCGCGTCCTAAGAGTCCTAACCTTAAACACTTAGATTCTTACAGTCGCTTAGGGTTTCAAACCACACTTAACCACTTAGTAGTTTAGACTCTATCATCCTAGGCTCAAACCTAGGCTCTGATACCAACTGTAACACCCCCGATTTCCATACCATTTTAAGTTAAAACATGCAGATAATCTAACCATAAAATAAGCATACACAGCGAAAGTCTTAACTATATAAAAGCTAGAAAACTAAGAGTGTTATGCCACGTCCACGCTAAGGTGAGCGCACATGTGAAAACAACATCCACATCAACAGACTAAAGGAACAAGGTCAAACCATACACGAGTCTAAAATCCAATCATAGAAGGCACACAGGCCAAAACAAACTACAATGCCTGAGCGATTTATACTATCCATTACTAGATCGTGCTCGCCACGACTCGGAACCTGAAAAGCACATAGATAAAATGGGACGACGCCCGGTCAGCGAATAATGCTGGTAACCCACCAATACATGTCAATAGCATATATAGATTGATAGTTCATTTCCAAAATCATTTCGAAACGGAATACTGTATATATAAGTTCAAAGCCAAGGATAAAAGTCAACCACAAGACTCCATACCACTCTCAATAAGAATAAGGGAACACATCCCAAGACAACAAGAAGTAAACAACGACAACACAAGTAAGGCTCAAGGTATATTCTACCATCACGCAATAGAATATCACCCGACATGCACAACACAAGGGGATAAGAGACACACATTGGCAACACAAACCTTCGCGACATCACTCGTCACGAATAGAGAATTACACAACGGCAACACTTGCCTTCGTGACATCACCCATCACGAATGGATATGCCTTCTGTATGCCCGGTTCCAACCTTATGGCTACCCCCAACCTTATCTATAGTTCCAACCTTTACCTCCAGGACCCATGTACATCAAGTCCAACCTTATTCCTCCGAGGACCGTCGTCCCCACTCCGACAACCTCTAACATTACTACCGATTTCATAGTACACGAGGGTACCTATCACACACATGGCAACACATGCCTCCCAAGAAAACGTGAACCCATCACTCAGGTCACAAACTCATCGCGTCATGGCCACCACGAGGACCACTGCCGTACCTAGGTGACTAATGTCCCATACCATTAATCGCGCAATCCAGGTACATCCACACACACAACACCAACATAGGAATCAATCAACGAATCACAACGAAGATATGAAACCATTCTCAACAAGAGAAGGATCACAATCCAACAACAACGATGATTAACACAAGTCATCATCCACAATAGGAAAGAACAAACCACACATGCTAGCATTTAAACACCGAACTAGCATGCTTATCAAACGGGTAAACCAAACATAGTTCCGAAGAACACACAAGACTCATCACGGTTCAACAAATCACGAGGTTGAACACTTAGCACGATTCAAGACACCAAAACCTACATGGAATCCTACCATATAGTTCTAGACATATGAAACATCATGAAGACACTCAAATAGTTCCATAAAAGAACATTGGGAAGTCGAAAGACCAAATACCGAGTCAAAAGAATCACGAGGAACAAATCCCCGCCCAAGTCCACATTGTACCCCGCGGGTGGGGCCACGGGTGGACCCCCACCCATGGTTCTGCCCGCGGGAACCAACATTCCATGCCCTTGTACCCCGCGGGTGGGGCGGCGGGTGGACCCCTACCCGCCGTTCCGCCCGCGGGTACCAAACCCTGAACAAATTAATCCCGTCGGGGATTTTCAACACCAAGCTCAAATTCAAGTCCAAAACATGCCAAATCTCACCAAATACAACAAAATGACTTGAATCAAAGGAATAGCCAAGCAATGACATACAAGAACCCTAATAACAAGCTCTAGATATGCATTTTCACAAGACAATGCATCAACACTCACATTTCATAGCAAAATCATATGTAGAATCCAATAAATCATCATATTGGTAAGCAAAATAGATTTTGTAGAGCATGGGTTACCTCTTGAAGACAAAACCTTCACTTAACACTTCACAAAGCCCCTAACAAGGTTCACCTTCCACACCCACTTCAAGAACACACCAAAAGATCATAAAGATTTCATCTTTAGGAAAAGATACCTTAGAAAACACTAAAAACACAAAAGGAACATAGATCTTACCCTCCTAGATGCTCAAGAGTAGGAAAGGTGGAATCTTGGAGACATACTTTGAAGATCTTGGAAAGCCTAAACTTAGCTTGGAGAGAAAGTTAGCTAGGTTTTTAGAGAGAAGGAAGAGCTTTTGATTTCAAAGTGTTAGGAGAGAAATGAAAGATGTCTTCTAGGTTAGCTTGGAATACAATCATAAGGGAGATGTCTTCTTTGCCCTTCCTAAGACGAAGAAGTTTAAGGGAACTATTCACAAAGCTTTAGGTACAACATCTTGACTTAGGTTGACGAGTCAATTACTAGTCCCCGACTATTAAATTTTCAGGATTTTAAAGAATTAAATTACCAATTGGATTAGGACTAATTACTTAATTAATCCCTAAAGAGAATCCGGATTTACGGGGTGTCACATCCTCTCCCCCTTAAAAGAAGCTTTGTCCCCAAAGCTTGGGAACGACGAATTAAAACAAACGGTGAAACAAAACATCAATGTGATAGAGTGTCAAGAACATCCTTTTTGGTCAAAACTATAACACCCCGTGCTACGACCCCTAACCCAAACCTATTATTTAATTACTTACCCAAAAAAAAAAGAGAATTAAAATCCATTAATTAACTAAGAAGGGTCCACCATAGTCCATGGACCCTTATCCCTAAAACCAATCCCTTAGTCCTATAAGGAATAGAATTAGCAAGCCCATACCATTTAGACCCTAATTGGGCCATAGGAGGCACCTAGAACCCACACCACAATAATTTTCACCACACAAGAATTCCCATAGGAGAAATCAAGAAAGAAGATATCTTAAAGAAAGACCCTTCATAGCCAAGGAATTTAATTAAGGCTAAGAGGTAACCCATGTCTCAACAAAACCTATTTTCTTTGCTATAATCTTCTTCTTTGGCTCCTTCTATATGCTTGTGTCTTGATAAAATCTTCTATGATAATTATGATATGATCTTGATGATCGATGGGATGATTTTATGTGTGATCTTGATGATCTTGATGATGATAAGAGGATCTTGACGATTGTGTGATGTTCTTGATAAATTTTGAAGTTTCTTGATATTAAAGATGAACTATGATCTTGATGATTTAAATATGATTAGAGCCCTAGGTTGAATCGTGAATTTCGTATTGGGTTATTCTTGGTATATTTGGTTGGGAATTCACATGTTCGGGTGTTAATTATGTTTAGAAGTCATGATAGGATGTGTTCTATGTGATTCTTGCTTTTGATCTGTTAATTGTCTACGTGGTGTCGTCATTTGCGTTTAAAAGTGTCTAAGCATGGTTTCGGGTTCCAACTACAACAAACACCAAGCAAGCCACAGGAAACGCACCTGGGACACAAAAGAAAAGTCGAAGGAAACCACACCAACCACCTCCGGGAGCCAAAAACTGCCAGGACCACCTCACCCCACGAAGCCATAACACCATCCCCCACAAGGCAGGTGGGAGCCACCCAAGGAAGGATCCTTACCATAAGCAAGGACAAAATCAGAGATAGCAACATACTCTCCGGAACCTTCCTCATACACGCCACTCCCGCCAACGTACTATTTGACTCAGGAGCAACCAACTCATTTATAGCAGCCGAATTCACCATGCAACTCGGCCTGAACACCAGCACAAGAGTACAACTGCAAGTCAAGGTGGCGTCCGGTGAAATCATAAAATGTGACCGCATGTACAAGGATATAATGATCACCATCGAAGGAGTGGAATTCCCTAGCAACCTAATACAATTCAGACTAGATGGGATACAAGTGATCTTGGGCATGGACTGGCTTGGGAAATACCACGCACAAATCTTATGTGGCGAACAAAAAGTGGTCTTGCGGGGACCAAACGGCAAACGAGTATCCTGCCACGGAACCCACAAGAATCGGGAAATCAAATTAGTAAACATGATGAAAATAATGCAGAAATACTTGGTCCAAGGGCACGAGGCCTTCTTATGCTCAGTCAAAGATCTCGACACTAAAACAGCCAAGCCCCAGACCATCCCAGTGGTAAATGAGTTCAGCGATGTCTTTCCAGACGAGATCCCCGGGGCACCCCCAACCAGAGAAGTCAAATTCACCATAGATTTGATGTCTGGCGCTACCCCAATCTTGAAGCCACCCTACAGACTGGCACCAAAAGAAATGAAGGAACTGAACACACAACTTCAGGAGTTACTAGATAAAGGATACATACGCCCCAGCACCTCACCATGGGGGGCACCAGTACTATTCGTCAAGAAGAAGGATGGAAGCATGCGGCTATGCATCGACTACAGGGAACTGAACCAAGTTACAATAAAGAATAAGTACCCTCTTCCTCGAATTGATGACTTATTCGACCAACTTAAAGGAGCAGGGGTGTTCTCTAAGATTGATTTAAGATCCGGGTACCATCAGATAAAAGTGGCCGACCCAAATGTCCGAAAAAGGGCCTTTCGAACCCGCTACGGTGACTATGAATTCGTAGTAATGCCCTTCGGGCTCACCAATGCACCCGCTATATTCATGGACCTCATGAACCAAGTATTCCAACCCCACCTCGATGACTTCGTCATCGTATTCATCGACGACATCCTGGTCTATTCCCGAAACAAAGAAGAACACGAAAAGAATCTCCGCACAACCTTACAAACCCTGAGAGAACACAGGCTATACGCCAAATTCTCCAAGTGCGAATTTTGGAAGGACAACGTGGCCTTCCTCGGTCATGTGATACCAAGGAGGGGATCAGGGTGGACCCAACCAAGATCCACGCCGTCAAAGAATGAGCCACACCGAAATCACTTTCGGAGGTCAGAAGCTTCCTAGGATTGGCAGGCTACTATAGGAGGTTCGTACTCGATTTTACCAAGATAGCCCAACCGCTCACTAAACTCATGAAAAAGGGAACCCCCTTTCAATGGGACGACAACTGCACCTCCGCCTTCCAAGAATTGAAAGAAAAGTTGACCACAGCACCCGTTCTAGCCCTTCCCTCTAGAGTAGAAGGATTCGAAGTCTTCAGCGACGCCTCCAAAAAGGGACTGGGATGCGTACTAATGCAGAAGGGCAAAGTAATAGCATACGCATCCAGACAACTCAAAACCCACGAGGAAAACTACCCCACACACGACCTCGAGCTAGCTGCCATCGTGTTCGCTCTGAAAATTTGGAGGTATTACCTATACGGAGTACAATGCAAGATTTATACAGACCATAAAAGCGTAAAGTACATCTTCACCTAGAAGGATCTAAACATGCGTCAACGAAGATGGTTGGAACTTATAAAAGATTATGACCTAGATATTCAATACCACGAAGGGAAGGTTAATGTCGTGGAGGATGCCCTAAGCCGAAAGAATAACCACTCCCTCAACAGCACCTGGATCCTTTCAGACGAGCTATGCAGGGGCTTCCAAAAGTTGAATTTGGAGGTAGTGGAGCAAGGACAAACAAATTCTGAGATCCACCTATTCAATGTAAGGATCATACCCACACTACTCGAAGAAATCAAAGCTGGGCAGCAACAAGACCCCGAACTAAATAAAATCCGGCTCGACCTAACTCAGGGAAAGGACGGACCATTCAAAATCTGCGAAGATGATAGCCTCCGCTATCAAGGAAAATGGTGCGTACCCACGACACGCCCCCACCTAGAACAACAAATCTAGGAAGAAGGGCAGAACTCACCATACTCGGTGCACCCCGGAGGCGACAAACTATACCAAGATGTGAAAAAGATGTTTTGGTGGCCCGACATGAAAAAGGAAATTGCAGACTTCGTGGGCAAATGTCTAAACTGCCAAAGGGTAAAAGCCGAACGATGCAAGCCCAAAGTACTCGTACAACCCCTTGAGATACCACAAGGAAAATGGGACTCCATATCCATGGACTTCGTCGGAAGATTACCCAAGACACCAACAGGCAAAGATAAAATCTGGGTGATAGTGGACCGGCTAACCAAGACAGCACGGTTCATTGCCATGAAAGAAACATGGACAATGAGATAACTAGCCAAGGCCTACCTAAACCGAGTAGTGAGTACCACGGAATCCCCCGGAACATTGTGTCCGATAGGGATCCCAGATTCCTCTCACAATTCTAGAATTCTATAGAAACAGCGATGGAGACACAACTGAACCTGAGCATTGCCTTCCACCCCACTACTGACGGTCAAACCGAGAGAACCATTCAGATTCTCGAAGATATGGTAAGAGACTGCATGTTAGAGTTCAAGGGGACTTTGGAAGAACACCTAGACCTCATCGAATTCTCATACAACAACAGCTATCACGCAAGTATCCGTATGGCTCCCTACGAAGCACTGTACGTAAAAAATGCAGAACGCCCTTATGTTGGGAAGACATGGTCAGCCCAGTGGTACTGGGACCCTAATACCTACAAGACACCATAACTAAAGTCAAACACATACAAGAAAGAATGGAAGCCACCCAAGACCGCCAAAACTCTTACGCCGACCTAGGAAGAGAGCAAGCCGAGTTCACCACCAGGGAAAAGGTCTGGCTAAGAATCTCGCCCACACGAGGGGTGATGAGGTTCAGAAGAAAGTGGAAACTCAGTCCCTGGTTTATCGGTCCCTACGAAATCTTAGGAGAAGTCAGAAACCTAGCCTACCGCCTCGCCCTACCCATCGAACTGGAACGAGTACACAACGTATTCCACATATCCCAACTAAAGAAATATATACACTATCCAAGCCACGTGTTACGACCCCATGCTGTGGACCTGGACGACACACTAACTTACGATGAGAAACCCGCAAGGATCCTAGACACCAAAACAAGAACCACTGACCAGCGAACCACAGAAATGGTAAAAATCCTCTGGACCAACCACGGGGTCGAAGAGGCAACATGGGAACTCAAAGACACAATGAAGGAACGCTACCCCGAACTCTTCACACCAGGTAACAAAGGCGAAGGCATAGGATAAGGGAAGAGGTTAACTCAGCGAAAACCAAAGCTTTGGGGACGAAGCTTCCCATTAAGGGGGGGGGGGGGGGAGTGTAACACCCCATGTTACGACCCCTAAACCCAAATTAATTAAATAATTACTCAGCCCAAAAAGGGAATTAAAATCCATTAATTAGCTAAAACAGGGTCCACCATAGTCCATGGGCTCTTATCCCTAAAACCAACCCCTTAGTCCTATAGGAAATAGAATTAGCTAAAGCCATACCACTTAGACCCTAATTGGGACTCTTAGATATATATAAAGGGACATAGGAGGCACCTAGAACTCACAACACAATAACTTTCACCACACAATAACTGCCCAAGAATTCCCATAGGAAAAATCAAGAAAGAGGAAATCTTAAAGAAAGACCCTTCATAGCCAAGGAAATTAATTAAGGCTAAGAGGTAACCCATGTCTCAACAAAATCTATTTTCTTTGCTATAATCTCCTTCTTTGGCTTCCCCTATATACTTGTGTCTTGATGAATTTCTTTATGGTTCGGGTTCCATAAAGGATCCCGGGACGCGTATTTGATAAAAGAGTCAGTGAGGGTAGGTATGGGTAGTGGTACCTGCCACCTACCCGCTGCTCGAAGTGAGACCGCCAGGCATCGGGCAGCCGTCTGCCCGCCGGGCACCTGCTGCCCAGAAGTTTCCGCCGGCGGGTGGCCCTCCACCCACCGGCTACCCGCTGGTTTGTCACCCACCCCGGGTCTTTGGCTTCCCTGTTTGATGTTCCCTGTCCCCCGTGGTGTCCCAACGGACCCCGTTTGTCATGCTTGAGTGTAGTTTGATGTTCCGGGTACCGTTCGTAGGATAAAAGAGTCTAGGAATTGCATGCTAGTTGAATCGATAACCTGTTGGCCTAGGTGGAAGTCGTATGATCCCCTTAGGATTATTCTTAGTAGGTGAATGCTCACTCGTAAGCTTATTTATATGTCTCCCCCTTCACAATGTGTTATTATATGCTATTATGTGTTATGTGATGCATGATTTCCCAATTTGGTTGTGATTAAATTGGCTATACAGGTAGTGGATGGGTTGAGAACCATACCAACTGTTAACCAGGCCGGTTGCGATCGGTCAGGTATATAAATATTATATAGGGCTGCGGTCCACTGTTTGGTTACTTATGAGCTGCGGTTCATTCTCCTGGCTACGGTCAGTGATTCACTTCTTGGGCTGAGGTCCACATGGGCCTCGTGTGCTATGACCCACCGACCTGGATGTACCAGGCGGTGTGTAGGGCCAATAAGCCCGAGGAAGGCTGTAGTCCACCGACCAGAGTAATCAGGCGGTGTGTAGGGCTATGGCTGGCTGCGATCCACAGAGTGATGGGCCAGCGATGTGTAGGGTCATAGTCTCCGAGGATCATCGCCCACCGACTGGGTCCCCCAGCGGTGTGTAGGGCTTGATCCGCTACGATCCACCGACTTTGCTCATCAACGGTGTGTAGGATCGTAAGCCCCCCTTGTAAAGTGGATCACAGTCCACCGACTGAGCGCGTCAGCGCTGTGTAGGACTGTGATCCGCCCCTGAGTTCGTCAGCGGTCTATAAGGTTGGTTGCGATCAACTCCCTTCATGCTGTGGTATGAGGTAGGGTGCTGCGGGGCCGTTTTAGTTCTATATGCACTAACCCTCATATTCGAGGCATGCGATTGGTCCCGTGGAGCCACCAAAGTGTGATTGCGTGATACGAATGATGATTGGATGATGGTATGATTGGTTTGAAAGTGATCTATGACCTTAAATGCATATTCTTTATAATGATTGTCTCTACTTAACTGTTATCATTTAATATTGTGCTTGCCCCTATTTCCTGAGTCTATTCCTGGTTTTAAAGCTAAAGTCTCTTAAGTATATATCTTCCGGCTTCAAAATGGTTTTCATATATCTATATATAATTTTATATATATATATATATATATATATATATATATATATATATATATATATATATATATACCTATATTGTATTTTAACGCGTTGGAGTTGGTTACCAGCATCATTCGATGAACAGATATATTTGGTTTTCTGGCACAGATGATTTGCTTCCGGAGCGCGCTAGAAGAACTTGGATTAGATAGATAGTTTTCCCTTTCGGCCTGCGTGCCATGACGATGTATTAAGGATATTTTGTTAGTTTAGCCTGTGCATCTGAGTTCTCCAGCTCAGATGTGGCATTGCAACCCGTACTCTTATGTCTAGTAATACTCCGTTTTGGGATTTAATGAGAATCTACCTTTATTATATAAGTTTTAAAAGTTTCAAAATTTCGGGGTGTTACACGGTGTGTAGGGCTATGGTTGGCTGCGATCCACCGAGTGTATGTGCCACCGGTGTGTAGGGTCGTAGTCCCCAAAGATCATATTCCACCGAATGAGTCCCTCAGGCGGTGTGTAGGGCTATGATCAGCTACGACCCACCGACTGAGCTCGTCAAGCAGTGTGTAGGGTCATAGTCCCCAAAAAGGGATCACAGTCCACCGACTGAACGCGTCAGCGGTGTGTAGGCTGTGATCCGCCATTGAAACTATCGACGGTCTATACAATTGGCTGCGGTCAATTCCTTCATGCTGTGGTATGAGGTAGGGTGCTGCGGGGCCGTGTTAGCGCTATATGCGCTAACCCTCATGTTTGGGGCATGCGATTGGTCCCGTGGCGCCACCAAAGTGTGTTTGTGTGACAAGGATATTGATTTAATGATGATGTGAATGATATGAAAGTGAACTGTGATCTTAGATATGTGCATTTATGATGTTGTCTCTTTATAATTGACTATCGTTGTTGAATGTGTTTATCCCTATCTGTCGAGTCTAATCGTGGTTTTAAAACTAGAGTCTCCTAAGTATATATCTTTCTGCTTCAAAATGATTTTACTATATCTATGTATATATAATTACCTATATTGTATTTTAACGCGTTAGAGTGGGTTACCAGCATCATTCGCTGAACAGATATATTTGGCTTTCGGGCACAGATGATTAGCTCCCGGAGCGCGCTAGAAGAACTCGGATTATATAGTTAGTCTTTCCTTTCGGCCGGTGTGCCTTGATGATTAATGACAATATTTGAGGATAGTCAGTTAGAATGGCCTATGCATCTGAGCTCTCCAGTCCAGATGTGGCATAACACCCCCGACTCTATGTTTAGAATGCTTCATTTGTAATCTATTTAATAGAATTGCTTTCGTATTATAAGATCAAAAAGTTTTAAAATTTCGGGGTGTTACAAAAGCTTAAAGGATTCCAAAGATATCAAAAGCAAGTAAGAAGTCATCTCATTGCAAAGATTGAAAGAATTTAACCAACGGTGATACTGAGCATAACAAACTCTAAACCACATACAACCACCAAACTTCTAACCTACTCCAAGGATCCAAACAACTAGCTCCTAATACAAGCCACAACACCAACTTCCCAACCAAACAAGCAAGCAAAAACGAGCACACAAAGCAAACAACAAGGAACTAGCAAACGGTGAAACGAGGTACCTGACGAGAACAACTCTGCATAACGCTCCCTCATGGTTGATTCTAGCTCCCAAGTCGCTTCTTCCACACCATGATGCGTCCACCAAACCTTTACCATCTACACTGCCTTCCTACGTGTTTCTCGGGTCTAAAATCCAGAATCTTGAGCGGCCTCTCTTCGTAAGACATATCATCATCCAAAGGGATCACTTCCAGTGGTAGAACGTGTGTCCGGTCATGAACGTATTTCTTAAGCAGCGACACATGAAAAACATTATGCACTCGCTCCAACTTCATAGGTAAAGCCAACCGATAAGCTAGACTCCCAATCCTCTCAAGTATCTCATAAGGTCCTATGAACCTCGGGCTTAGCTTTCCCTTCCTTCCAAACATCATCACTCCCCGGGTGGGAGATATCTTCAGCAAAACTTTATCCCCAATCGCGAACTCTACTTGCCTTCTTGCCAAGTCGGCATAGGACTTTTGACGATCTTGTGCCGCTTTCATCCTTTCCTGAATCTGTTTAATCTTCTCTGTTGTGTCATGCAAAAACTGTGGTACCCAAAACTACCGAGTTGACCAAATTCTCCCAGCACAATGGATTGCGACACTTTTGACGGTATAGAGCCTCGTACGGAGCCATGCGGATACTCGAGTGATAACTGTTGTTATACGAGAACTCTATTAGATCCAGGTGATCCTCCCATGATTCTTGAAAATCCAGCATACATGCTCTCAACATGTTCTCGATGGTCTGAATGGTCCTTTCCGTTTGTCCGTCTGTGGCTGGATGGAAGGCGGTGCTAAGATTGAGTTTGGTTCCCAAGGCTGCTTGCAAAGATTTCCAAAACTGAGATAAGAATCTTGGGACCCGATTGGAGATGCTATCCCTTGGTACCCGGAGATATTTCACCACCTGATTAACATAGGCTTGAGCCAACTGCGTCATCGTCCACGTTTCCTTCATCGCGATAAGGCGAGCAGTCTTGGTCAACCAATCAACTATCACCTAAATTTTGCCCTTGCTAGTGCGGGTCACCGGTAGACTTCCCACGAAATCCAAGGATATGGAATCCCACTGATATCAAATTTTGCCCCTGACCCTACAATGCTCTGCATTAACCTTTTGACAATTCAAGCATCTACCCATGAACTCTGCTACCTCCTTCTTCATGTTAGGCCACTAAAAGAGGTTCTTCACATCCTTGTATAATTTGTCGCCTCCGGAAATTACCGAGTAGGGTGTACTATGGCCTTCTTCCAAAATCTAACGCTTCAACCGATCACACGAAGCAGGTACACATAAACGGCCTTCGTATCTCAACTCCCCGTCCGTAGATAACTCAAACGGTCCCCCTCTTCCTTTAGCCAGGTCATCTCTTGCTCTCATTAAACTGGCATCCTTTAGTTGTTCCTCTTTGATCTCCTCCAAAAGTGTAGATACTACCCTTAGGTTGAAAAGACGGACTTCCGACTCAACCTCGCCTTGCTCCACCACTTCTATGTTCATCCTTTGAAATTCCTTGCAAAGCTCGGCAGCCACTACCCAAATGGAACTAACGGCATGTTTACATTTCCTGCTTAGAGCGTCCGCCACGACATTCGCTTTCCCTTCATGATACTGTATGTCCAACTCATAGTCTTTGATGAGTTCCAACAACCGTCTTTGACACATATTAAAATCCTTTTGCGTGAAAATATACTTGAGGCTCTTGTGGTCCGTGAAGATCTTACAACGCACGACGTACAAGTAGTGCCTCCAAATTTTCAAAGCAAAAACGACGGCTGCCAACTCTAAATCGTGCGTGGGGTAGTTCTCCTCATGCACTTTAAGCTGTCGTGAGGCATAAGCTATCACTCTCCCATTCTGCATCAATACGCAACCTAGTCCTTTCTTGGACGCATCACTGTATATTTCAAACCCTTCCATCCCTGATAGCAAGATTAACACTGGTGCGGTCGTGAGCCTCTCTTTTAATTCCCGAAACGCTAACTTGCAAACTTGATTCCATTGGAACGGCATGTCCTTCTTTAACAACTTAGTCAATGGCTGACCCACATTGGCAAAATCCAACACAAACCTTCGGTAATAACCAACTAACCCAAGGAAGCTTCTTATTTCCGCCACGGTTGTCGGCACAGTCCACTCCTTCACCGCCCGAATCTTATCCGGATCCACCGAGATGCCTTTGCTATCGATCACATGACCCAAAAATGCCACGCTATCCTTCCAGAATTCACATTTCGAGAGCTTGGCATACAACTGCTTTTCCCTCAGAATCTGGAGTACTGTCCGAAGATGCCCTACATGTTATTCCTTATCCCGAGAGTACACAAGGATATCATCGATAAACACGATTACCAAATCGTCGAGATGAGGCTTGAACACTCGATTCATTAGATCCATGAACACTGCGGGGGCGTTTGTCAAACCGAACGGCATCACCGTGAACTCGTAGTTACCGTAACGAGTCCTGAATGCGGTCTTAGGAATGTCCCTATCTGCCACCTTCAACTAATGATATCGAGATCTTAGGTCAATCTTAGAAAACACTCCGGTGCCTCGGAGTTGATCAAACAAATCGTTGATCCGCGGTAAAGGGTACTTGTTCTTGATAGTAACTTGGATCAACTCATGATAGTCGATGCACAGCCTCATGCTCCCATCTTTCTACTATACAAAAAGCACTGGTGCTCCCTGTAACACACCGAAATTTCAAAACTTTTAAAACTTATATAATAAAGGTAAATTCTCATTAAATCCCAAAACAGAGTATTACTAAACACAAGAGTGCGGGGTGCTATGCCACATCTGAGCTGGAGAACTCAGATGCACAGGCTAAACTAACTAAGTATCCTCAATACATCATCATGGCATGCAGGTCGAAAGGAAAAACTATCTATCTAATCCAAGATCTTCTAGCGCGCTCCGAAAGCTAATCATCTGTGCCTGAAAGCCAAATATATCTGTTCAGCGAATGATGCTGGTAACCCACTCCAATGCGTTGAAATATAATATAGGTAGATATATATATAGATATATGAAAACCATTTTGAAGCAGGAGGATATATACTTAGGAGACTGTAGTTTTAAAATCAGGAGTAGACTCAACAGATAGGGATAAGCACATTAACATGGATACTCAGTTATATAGAGATAATATCATATAGAACATGTATCTAAGGTCACAGTTCACTTTCAAATCATTCACACCATCATTCAATCATCATTCATATCACACAAGCACACTTTGGTGGCGCCACGGGACCAATCGCATGCCCCGAACATGAGGCTTAGTGGATATAGCACTAACACGGACCCGCAGCACCCTACCTCATACCGCAGCATGAAGGGAGTTGATCGCAACCAACCCTATAGACCGCTGATAAACTCAGCGGCGGATCACAGTCCTACTGACTGCTGACGCGCTCAGTCGGTGGACTGTGATCCACTTTACAAGGGGGGGACTTACGACCCTACACACTGTTGACGGGCACAGTCGGTGGATCGTAGCGGATCAAGCCCTACACATCGCTGAGGGACTCAGTCGGTGGGCGATGATCCTCGGAGACTACGACCCTACACACCGCTGGCCAATAACTCGGTGGATCGCAGCCAGCCGTAGCCCTACACAGCGCCTGATTACTCAGGTCGGTGATCTACAGCCTTCCTCAGGCTTATTGGCCCGACACACCGCCTGGCGCGTCCAGGTCGGTGGGTCATAGCACCCGAGGCCCATGTGGACCGTAGCCCAAGAAGTGAATCACTGACCGCAGCCAGGAGGATGAACCGCAGCTCATAAGTAACCAAACAATGAACCGCAGCCCTATATAATATTTATATACCTGACCAATCGCAACCAGCATGGTTAACAGTTGAGATGGTTCTCAACCCATCCAACTGCCCGTATAGCGAGTTTGATCGCAACCAAATTTTGGAATCATGCATCACATAACACATAATAGCACATAATAGCACATTGGGAGGGGGAGACACATAAATAAGCTTACGTGTGATCATTCACATACTAAGAATAGTCCTAAGGGGGTTCATACGACTTGCACCTAGGCCAACGGGTTACCGATTCAACTAGCATGCAATTCCTAGACTCTTTTATCCTACGAACGGTACCCGAAACATCAAACTAGACTCAGGCACGACAAACGGGGTTCGTTGGGACACCACGGGGAATGGGGAACATCAAACGGGGAAGCTAAAGGCCCGGGGTGGGTGACAAACCAGCGGGTAGCCGGTGGGTGGAAGGCCACCCGCCGGCGACAACTTCTGGGCAGCGGGTGCCGGGCGGGCAGACGGCTGCCCGCTGCCTTGTGGTCTCATTTTGGGCAGCGGGTAGGTGGCGGGTACCCCTACCCCCACCTAACCCCCCACTGACTATCAAATACGCATCCTAGGATCCATCGTGGAACCCGAAACCATGCTTAGACACTTTTAAACGCAATTAACGACACCACATAGGAATTTAATGGATCGAAAGCAAGAATCATATTGAACAGCTCATAACATGACTTCTAGACGCGAACAACACCCGAACATGCAAATTCCCACCCAAATATAAATCAAGAACATCACAATCACAATTCCTAATCTAACATAGTGCTCTAATCCCACCCAAATCATATTTTATTTTCATTATCGAGAACCATCAAGATTTATCAAGAATCATCACATAAATATCAAGAACCTCTTTTTAACATCAAGATCATCAAAACCACACATAAAGAAAATATCAAGACACAAGTATATAGAGGGAGCCAAAGAAGGGGATCATAGCAAAGAAAATAGGTTTTGTTGAGACATGGGTTATCTCTTAGCCTAAATTAATCCTCCCTTTGCTATTAAGGTTCTTGTAACACCCCGTGTTACGGCCTTCAATCCCGGATCAATTATTAAATTAATCCCGTTAATAATAATTAAATATGATTTAATTCGGTTAGGTTTCCTTTAATTAATTAATAAAGGTCCACCATGAAACGTGGACCCTTGCCTAAATTAAAGTCCTAAGCCTATTAGGAATAAAGAAAGTAAACCCTTTACTATTCAGATTCTAATTAGGAATCCTAGACCTAGTTATCTATTAGGAATAAAGGAAGTAGGCCTTTTACTATTCAGACTGCGATTAGGATTCCCTTTAATTAATTAATATGGTCCACTATGGACCATGGACCCTTATCCCTAAACCCAATCCTTAGTTCCAAAAGGAATAGAATTAGCAAGCCTATAATATTAGAAGGGGGCTTCGACACGGGAAGAGAAGATCAAACGAAAACCTTAGAATCAAACGAAACCAAGGAAAAGGGATCACCAGTTCGACTGTACGCCACAACCAAGCCCCAAACAGGCATAATCACTGGAAACCAAGAATCCTTAGCCTCTTTCCCTCCCCTTGCCAATCAAGTACCATTTCGTTAAAGAATCCATCCTATCACTCCAAACCTCGCTCTTGATCCCTCATTACAAACAAACCCGTACAAGGTAGCAACCTCCCTTCCTGTATTACGACCTCGGAGACATCGACCCTATCCGCCCCTCGGCTTTGAAACATAGCCCTTGCACTTCTTACACCCCTTTAACCCAGACCAAGAAAACAGAGATACACATATATATGTATATCTACCTCTAGAACTCGTGCTTAAGGATCAATGAACATTGTACGATGAGTCATCCTATGTATCCAAGTCCCTTTTATTGTGCACTAGGGCATGGGACTTGTGAGGACATGAATCTGTGTATTTTTGGGGTCTTTCCCGAAGGAATTGACTCTTCTTAGTCACTTTCCCGCGGGTCCCCAACGGGTCCTTGACGGGACCTTGGCGGGTCCTTGGCAGGAGCTTGGCAGGCGGACGACCGCCCACCTCGCGCCCACTGGTACAATGTGCTTATTTCTTAACCCCTCATTTTATTGATTTGTGGCGCACTTGTGTGCCTCGATTGAGGAATGTGAGTCTTGGGTAAGGAACCATGGACCACCCAAAACATAGTGTCCTACGTAAAAGACCTTGACGCATGAAACACCATCGGGAAATCACAATCAATTACATTTCACGAGTAATTGAAATCGGATCCTACGATACAACCGACTAGGGATGTTTGGCGTAAAGGATTGCGCAAACCAAGGAAGCGAGTTGGGAACTCGTACTAGGAACCCACGAAAACCTTAAAAATGCTAAGGAGGGACCGGGACTCCTCCAAACCATGGACATCGTTCGAGCAAATCAGAGGACTCCTTACAAGTTGTATGGAATCAACAACTACGTAGCCCATGGTGCTAAGCAAAAGGGTGAAGAACACATTCGCGCCGAGACTTCAAGGGTCATTAAGGACCTACAAGGAGATGAGGTGACTCGTAAAGCCACCGAGTCATCCCACAACGAGATTTGGTAACCGACTGCGCTTTAAAGGAAAAAGGGCGCTCAAGGACACCTTCATCATTAAAAATAAAACAAATAGGGCACAGCAATGCCGAACCTCGGGTAAGACATGAAGTCTTACTAAGAATTTCATCCACTAAAGAGGAGATGAAATTCAATAAGAAGAGAAATTCAACCCAAAGTCCATCGACTCCCAAGAGACTTTGGGAAGAAGTTGGGAAATGCGCCCTAAGAGATTGGCTTGGTTGACCCAACTCGGTCAAGACCTTGGGCGCATTAAAGAAGTAAGTGTTGAATCACCACGGGAATTTCCCTCAAGATAGAAGAGAAGGATGAAACCTTAGCCCGGGAAGCAAGGTCTAACAAGGATCTTAAAGTCAAGCAAGTACCAACACCAAGGAAGGAGGATCACCAGCTCGTCGACGCATCGTGATCAAAGCACCTTGCCAGATTATTCACTTGGGATCGAGAAACCTTATCCCATCCTAGCCGAATTCCTTTCCCTTCCTCGGAAAATCGGTCCCTCCTTATTTCAAAACCCTTTCTACCCTTCAGACCCCATTCGTAATCCCATGTTTTAACAATTCCATACAAGTGGCAACCTCACAACCTAAGTTGCAACCTCAAAAACTTGATCCTAATTCCTGAATTCACCGTGTCCTCAAGTTTGAAACCCACTCTCTTAGCCCTGTAAAACCCAATCGCTCCCAAAAACCCAACACACATAGGCGTGCAAGTATACAATTTCCCCATGGAATACCTTCTCTATAGGACCACGGTTCTTCTCTTGACTCGTTAACCCTGCAATGATTTCCAAGCTTCGAGGACGAAGCTTCTCGTAAGGGGGGGAGAGTGTAACACCCCGTGTTACGGCCTTCAATCCCGGATCAATTATTAAATTAATCCCGTTAATAATAATTAAATATGATTTAATTCGGTTAGGTTTCCTTTAATTAATTAATAAAGGTCCACCATGAACCGTGGACCCTTGCGTAAATTAGAGTCCTAAGCCTATTAGGAATAAAGAAAGTAAACCCTTTACTATTCAGATTCTAATTAGGAATCCTAGACCTAGTTATCTATTAGGAATAAAGGAAGTAGGCCTTTTACTATTCAGACTACGATTAGGATTCCCTTTAATTAATTAATATGGTCCACTATGGGCCATGGACCTTTATCCCTAAACCCAATCCTTAGTTCCAAAAGGAATAGAATTAGCAAGCCTATAATATTAGTTCCTAACCAGGACTCCTAAATATATAAATAGGGGACTTAAGAGGCACCTAGAACCCCCCACAGGAATAAACGCCCCACCACCCCCAAAAGAGCTCCAAGAATCCCCTTAGGAGAAATCAAGAAAGCAAGGAAGCTTAAAGAAAGATCCTTCATAGCCAAGGAATTAATTAAGGCTAAGAGGTAACCCATGTCTCAACAAAACCTATTTTCATAGCTATGATTTCCCCTTAGGGTTTCCCCCATATTGTTGTAAATGGCGATTGATGATGATTATTGTTGATGTCGATATAATGATTCCATGAGGGATCTTGATAATCTTGATAATTATGATGTTCTTGATGATTAATTGGGGTTTTGATGATTATGTGTTGTTCTTGATGATTATGATGTTCTTGATGATTAATTGGTATCCTTGATAACTATGTGTTGTTCCTACGGAATCTTGCAATAAGAAGACGAATTGTATTCTTGTTGATATAAAAGTGATTAGAACCCTAGGTTGTATCGTATGATATTATTCTTGGATTATCGGGTGGGGAAATCGCATGTTTGGGTGTTGATTATGATTAGAAAAGCATGATAGGTTATGTGCCGTTCGTTTATCGTATTTGATCCGTTAATTGTCTATGTGTTGTCGTTAATTACGTTGAAAAGTGTCTAAGCATGGTTTCGGGTTCCACATCGGTTCCCGGGGCGAAAGGTGATGAAAAGAGTCAGTGGGGGGTAGGTGGGGGTAGGGGACCCGCCACCTACCCGCGGCATTCACGGGCAGCTCCGGCAGCGGGCAGCCGGCGGGCGGGCAGCTGCCCGCCGGGCACCCGTTGCCCGGAACAGTGATACCGGCGGGCAGCCGGCGGGTGGACCCCACCCACCGGCTACCCGCTGGAATATCCCCCCCCTCGGGACCCCGGCTTCCCCGATCCCCGTGGTGTCCCAACGGACCCCGTTTGTCGTGCCTATTTCTAGTTTGATGTTTCGGGTACCGTTCGTAGGTTTATGAGTCTATTATATTACATGCTAGTTGAATTGGTATCCCGTTGACCTAGGTGGAAGGAGTATGAACCCCTTAGGACTATTCTTAGTACGTGATGGATCACGCATAAGGTTGTTATACGCTTTATCCCCCTTCCCAATGTGTAATGTGGGTTGCATGTGCTTGCTATGTGTTATGTGTGCGTGTTGCCCCAATTCGGTTGCGATCGGATTGGTTATCCTGAGCTGCGGTTCAGAAGCCGGCTACAGTCAGATGGGAATTCCTGGCTATAGTCGGATGACGGTATCCTGGGCTGCGGTCCAGAAGCTGGTTGTAGTCAGATGGGAATTCCTGGCTGCAATCAGGTGACATCTTTCCTGAGCTGCGGTTCAGAGGCTGGCTGTAGTCAGATGGGAATTCCTGGCCACAGTCAGATGACACACTCTCTTGGGCTGCGGTCCACTGTTTGGTTGCGATCAAACATTATGATAAGCTGCGGTTTATCGGTCGATTGCGATCGACCCCTCCGTGTTGCGATACGGGGCAGGGTGCTGCGGGGCCGTGTCAGAGCTATATGCGCTGACCCTCATGTATGGGCATGCGATTGGTCCTGTGGCGCCAACAAAGTGAGTAATGTGTTGTGACATGGACGAGTTGTGATTACGAGTGTCTTGGGGGATGTGACTATGGGATTTATATTGGGGATTGTTTATGTGGAGTTATGACTATCGTTTATGCCTTGCCTTATCTGCCTTGTCTGTTACGAACTGTATATGCTTGTTATAACTGTTGCTTGGGTCTAGCCTTATCTGTCGAGTCATCCCCGGTTTTAAAGCTAGAGTTCGTAGGATATATC
Source organism: Ipomoea nil (assembly GCF_001879475.1). Taxonomy (NCBI): domain Eukaryota; kingdom Viridiplantae; phylum Streptophyta; class Magnoliopsida; order Solanales; family Convolvulaceae; genus Ipomoea; species Ipomoea nil. Next base: position 2,356,095 of record NW_017618593.1, on the reverse strand, counting down.
TTCATGCTCAAAATGGTTTTCGAATATCTATATATATCTCTATATGTATTGTATTTCAACGCGTTGGAGTGGGTTACCAGCATCTCTCGCTGAACAGATATATTTGGCTTTCAGGCACAGAAGATTAAGTCACTGGAGCGCGCTAGAACTCGGAGTGTAGAAATAGATAGTTTCCCTTTCGGCCTGCGTGCCACGTTTATACGTTTATGCTTTTGAGGATATTAGTTAGTTAGCCTGTGCATCTGGGTTCTCTAGCCCAGGTGTGGCATAGCACCCCGAACACTTGAATTATATTCTGGGATTTAATAAGATTCTACCTTTATTATAAGCTTTAAAAAGTCGTAAAAATCTGGGGTGTTACAGTTGGTATCAGAGCCTAAGTTTGACCCTAGGATAAGACTCTTAAGACCGGACTTTAGGACACTAGGCTTGAACTCTAGGTACTTAGGAACATAGGATTCTGGAATCTTAGGACACGCAGTGAGATTGTGAAACCTACACATGACCCCCCTCACTTCATCCCTCTCTAACTTAAATGAACCTCCCCCTACGCTTACCACACCGGGTAAGGGTGCGAATAGATAAGTTTACTTCCACAACTGGGTAACGTACACTTACCCGATAAATCGCCTCGTCCGAACTCACGTCAAAAGACTTGACAAGGACCGTGACCAAAGAAAAAGTAGATTTGGATAACTACTAGGAAGAGGCGGTGAAAAGACGTTGCGTCAAGATGTCAGGACTGCTAAAAGGGACGGACTGCAATACTCACCGACCCAGGGTTAACCACGATGACCCCCGATTAAGACAAACGGCATGCACCTTCCGACAAGTTGCTTTATCTCGGCAAACCCGGGTTGCGGCTACAACAAACAGGAAGGAGAACTAGGACACCGATTAAAGTAGCGAATGAACGACACCATTAGTCGAATCCTTGGGTGCAAGGTAAGTATATCGCGACACCTTACGACCCCACCACCCCAGTTTAAATTATCATCCGCCCTGAAACCCCAGCATCTTGATACCCCTATTTGTTGAAAACTCCCACCCCGAATCCTTAATTACCTTAAGAGCAAATTCACAACCGTCATGACCTTACTCACCCTTTGTTGCGCCTAATCCAAACCCTCGGAAACTCTAAATTGTTATGAGCATTGGAATCATCACCCTTACTCTAAGTTCATATCCCCACTCCGTAGAGCAGCATAAAGCCCTTACCCTACCCAGGGGCGTGAAGAACCGACATTCATTGATTCAATATTGAAATAAGTTGTTAGATAGGAATCGGCGAAGTAGGTGGAAGTTACGAATACGTATCATCCCACCCTTGCACGGAAAACCGTGAAGGCTTTACGAGAAGCCATAGCCAGCATGTACGCCACCGAAGAACGCCATGCGTTGACAAGAGCGGGCAAACCAATACGTTCAATGTGTCAGGGGCCCTCGCTACAGAAAACATTGTCAAATAAGTGCAACAGGTCGAACCTCAAGGAGGACCTAAAGCCTTGCTAAGAATTTCATCCTCCAAGGAAGGGATGAAACCCAATAGAACAAGAAAGACTAACCCGAAACCCCCTTGACCCTTAAAGAACCCTCGGCAAGGATTAGGAGTCAAGACCTAGGGATTTGACCCACTAACCGACTGAGTCCAGACTTCTGGATCTCCGAGGGGAACGTACACGGAAACCATCAGGAGAATTCCCCTGGAAGCCATAAAGACGAAGGGGGCTTCGACACGGGAAGAGATGATCAAACGAAAACCTTAGAATCAAACGAAACCAAGGAAAAGGGATCACCAGTTCGACTGTACGCCACAACCAAGCCCCAAACAGGCATAATCACTGGAAACCAAGAATCCTTAGCCTCTTTCCCTCCCCTTGCCAATCAAGTACCATTTCGTTAAAGAATCCATCCTATCACTCCAAACCTCGCTCTTGATCCCTCATTACAAACAAACCCGTACAAGGTAGCAACCTCCCTTCCTGTATTACGACCTCGGAGACATCGACCCTATCCGCCCCTCGGCTTTGAAACATAGCCCTTGCACTTCTTACACCCCTTTAACCCAGACCAAGAAAACAGAGATACACATATATATGTATATCTACCTCTAGAACTCGTGCTTAAGGATCAATGAACATTGTACGATGAGTCATCCTATGTATCCAAGTCCCTTTTATTGTGCACTAGGGCATGGGACTTGTGAGGACATGAATCTGTGTATTTTTGGGGTCTTTCCCGAAGGAATTGACTCTTCTTAGTCACTTTCCCGCGGGTCCCCAACGGGTCCTTGACGGGACCTTGGCGGGTCCTTGGCAGGAGCTTGGCAGGCGGACGACCGCCCACCTCGCGCCCACTGGTACAATGTGCTGATTTCTTAACCCCTCATTTTATTGATTTGTGGCGCACTTGTGTGCCTCGATTGAGGAATGTGAGTCTTGGGTAAGGAACCATGGACCACCCAAAACATAGTGTCCCACGTAAAAGACCTTGACGCATGAAACACCATCGGGAAATCACAATCAATTACATTTCACGAGTAATTGAAATCGGATCCTACGATACAACCGACTAGGGATGTTTGGCGTAAAGGATTGCGCAAACCAAGGAGGCGAGTTGGGAACTCGTACTAGGAACCCACGAAAACCTTAAAAATGCTAAGGAGGGACCGGGACTCCTCCAAACCATGGACATCGTTCGAGCAAATCAGAGGACTCCTTACAAGTTGTATGGAATCAACAACTACGTAGCCCATGGTGCTAAGCAAAAGGGTGAAGAACACATTCGCGCCGAGACTTCAAGGGTCATTAAGGACCTACAAGGAGATGAGGTGACTCGTAAAGCCACCGAGTCATCCCACAACGAGATTTGGTAACCGACTGCGCTTTAAAGGAAAAAGGGCGCGCAAGGACACCTTCATCATTAAAAATAAAACAAACAGGGCACAGCAATGCCGAACCTCGGGTAAGACATGAAGTCTTACTAAGAATTTCATCCACTAAAGAGGAGATGAAATTCAATAAGAAGAGAAATTCAACCCAAAGTCCATCGACTCCCAAGAGACTTTGGGAAGAAGTTGGGAAATGCGCCCTAAGAGATTGGCTTGGTTGACCCAACTCGGTCAAGACCTTGGGCGCATTAAAGAAGTAAGTGTTGAATCACCACGGGAATTTCCCTCAAGATAGAAGAGAAGGATGAAACCTTAGCCTGGGAAGCAAGGTCTAACAAGGATCTTAAAGTCAAGCAAGTACCAACACCAAGGAAGGAGGATCACCAGCTCGTCGACGCATCGTGATCAAAGCACCTAGCCAGATTATTCACTTGGGATCGAGAAACCTTATCCCATCCTAGCCGAATTCCTTTCCCTTCCTCGGAAAATCGGTCCCTCCTTATTTCAAAACCCTTTCTACCCTTCAGACCCCATTCGTAATCCCATGTTTTAACAATTCCATACAAGTGGCAACCTCACAACCTAAGTTGCAACCTCAAAAACTTGATCCTAATTCCTGAATTCACCGTGTCCTCAAGTTTGGAACCCACTCTCTTAGCCCTGTAAAACCCAATCGCTCCCAAAAACCCAACACACATAGGCGTGCAAGTATACAATTTCCCCATGGAATACCTTCTCTATAGGACCACGGTTCTTCTCTTGACTCGTTAACCCTGCAATGATTTCCAAGCTTCGAGGACGAAGCTTCTCGTAAGGGGGGGAGAGTGTAACACCCCGTGTTACGGCCTTCAATCCCGGATCAATTATTAAATTAATCCCGTTAATAATAATTAAATATGATTTAATTCGGTTAGGTTTCCTTTAATTAATTAATAAAGGTCCACCATGAACCGTGGACCCTTGCCTAAATTAGAGTCCTAAGCCTATTAGGAATAAAGAAAGTAAACCCTTTACTATTCAGATTCTAATTAGGAATCCTAGACCTAGTTATCTATTAGGAATAAAGGAAGTAGGCCTTTTACTATTCAGACTACGATTAGGATTCCCTTTAATTAATTAATATGGTCCACTATGGGCCATGGACCCTTATCCCTAAACGCAATCCTTAGTTCCAAAAGGAATAGAATTAGCAAGCCTATAATATTAGTTCCTAACCAGGACTCCTAAATATATAAATAGGGGACTTAAGAGGCACCTAGAACCCCCCACAGGAATAAACGCCCCACCACCCCAAAAGAGCTCCAAGAATCCCCTTAGGAGAAATCAAGAAAGCAAGGAAGCTTAAAGAAAGATCCTTCATAGCCAAGGAATTAATTAAGGCTAAGAGGTAACCCATGTCTCAACAAAACCTATTTTCATAGCTATGATTTCCCCTTAGGGTTTCCCCCATATTGTTGTAAATGGCGATTGATGATGATTATTGTTGATGTCGATATAATGATTCCATGAGGGATCTTGATAATCTTGATATTGGGAGTTTCTTGATAATTATGATGTTCTTGATGATTAATTGGGGTTTTGATGATTATGTGTTGTTCTTGATGATTATGATGTTCTTGATGATTAATTGGTATCCTTGATAACTATGTGTTGTTCCTACGGAATCTTGCAATAAGAAGACGAATTGTATTCTTGTTGATATAAAAGTGATTAGAACCCTAGGTTGTATCGTATGATATTATTCTTGGATTATCGGGTGGGGAAATCGCATGTTTGGGTGTTGATTATGATTAGAAAAGCATGATAGGTTATGTGCCGTTCGTTTATCGTATTTGATCCGTTAATTGTCTATGTGTTGTCGTTAATTACGTTGAAAAGTGTCTAAGCATGGTTTCGGGTTCCACATCGGTTCCCGGGGCGAAAGGTGATGAAAAGAGTCAGTGGGGGGTAGGTGGGGGTAGGGGACCCGCCACCTACCCGCGGCATTCACGGGCAGCTCCGGCAGCGGGCAGCCGGCGGGCGGGCAGCTGTCCGCCGGGCACCCGCTGCCCGGAACAGTGATACCGGCGGGCAGCCGGCAGGTGGACCCCACCCACCGGCTACCCGCTGGAATATCCCCCCCTCGGGACCCCGGCTTCCCCGATCCCCGTGGTGTCCCAACGGACCCCGTTTGTCGTGCCTATGTCTAGTTTGATGTTTCGGGTACCGTTCGTAGGTTTATGAGTCTATTATATTGCATGCTAGTTGAATTGGTATCCCGTTGACCTAGGTGGAAGGAGTATGAACCCCTTAGGACTATTCTTAGTACGTGATGGATTACGCATAAGGTTGTTATACGCTTTATCCCCCTTCCCAATGTGTAATGTGGGTTGCATGTGCTTGCTATGTGTTATGTGTGCGTGTTGCCCCAATTCGGTTGCGATCGGATTGGTTATCCTGAGCTGCGGTTCAGAAGCCGGCTACAGTCAGATGGGAATTCCTGGCTATAGTCGGATGACGGTATCCTGGGCTGCGGTCCAGAAGCTGGTTGTAGTCAGATGGGAATTCCTGGCTGCAATCAGGTGACATCTTTCCTGAGCTGCGGTTCAGAGGCTGGCTGTAGTCAGATGGGAATTCCTGGCCACAGTCAGATGACACACTCTCTTGGGCTGCGGTCCACTGTTTGGTTGCGATCAAACATTATGATGAGCTGCGGTTTATCGGTCGGTTGCGATCGACCCCTCCGTGTTGCGATACGGGGCAGGGTGCTGCGGGGCCGTGTCAGAGCTATATGCGCTGACCCTCATGTATGGGCATGCGATTGGTCCTGTGGCGCCAACAAAGTGTGTTATGTGTCGTGACATGGACGAGTTGTGATTACGAGTGTCTTGGGGGATGTGACTATGGGATTTATATTGGGGATTGTTTATGTGGAGTTATGACTATCGTTTATGCCTTGCCTTATCTGCCTTGTCTGTTATGAACTGTATATGCTTGTTATAACTGTTGCTTGGGTCTAGTCTTATCTGTCGAGTCATCCCCGGTTTTAAAGCTAGAGTTCGTAGGATATATCTTCATGCTCAAAATGGTTTTCGTATATCTATATATATCTCTATATGTATTGTATTTCAACGCGTTGGAGTGGGTTACCAGCATCTCTCGCTGAACAGATATATTTGGCTTTCAGGCACAGAAGATTAAGTCACTGGAGCGCGCTAGAACTCGGAGTGTAGAAATAGATAGTTTCCCTTTCGGCCTGCGTGCCACGTTTATACGTTTATGCTTTTGAGGATATTAGTTAGTTAGCCTGTGCATCTGGGTTCTCTAGCCCAGGTGTGGCATAGCACCCCGAACACTTGAATTATATTCTGGGATTTAATAAGATTCTACCTTTATTATAAGCTTTAAAAAGTCGTAAAAATCTGGGGTGTTACAGTTCTTTCCTAAAATTTCCATCCGATTGACATCCCTAGGCTTGGTGGTGGGGAATCCCTTGGGAATTCTTGTGTGGTGATATCTATTGTGGTGTGACTTCTAGGTGCCTCCTATATCCTTATATATATATATATATATATATATATATATATATATATATATATATATATATATATATATATATATATATATATATATATATATATAGGAGTCCTAATTAGGGTCTGAATGGTATGTGTTTTCTAATTCTATTCCTTATAGGACTAAGGGCTTGGTTTAGGGATAAGGTCCATGATCCATGGTGGACCATATTAATTAATTTAAAGGGAATCCTAACAAAATTAAATCCTTTTTAATTATTATTAACTGGATTAATTAAATAATTAATTCGGGATTAAAGACCGTAACACGGGGTGTTACACTTCCCACGGCGACGTACTTGGCCGGATGTAGCCTTTGTCTAACCACTCCTGCAACTGGGTCTTCAACTCCTGCATTTCCTTGGGCGCTAACCGATAAGGAGTTTTTGATATAGGCGCCGTACCGGGTACAGGATCCACTGAGAACTCAACTTCTCTCGGTGGATGCATTCCCGAAATCTCCTCTGGAAAGACCCCAAGGAATTCGCATACAACGGGTATAGTCTGAGCCACATCCCCTTTCGCCTTCAAGTTTTCGACCGAGCACAAAAAGATCTCATGCCCTTTCTCTACGTACTTTTTCATCTTCAGCATCTACACTAACTTGATTCCCGGTTCTTCCGTTGATCCTCGGTACGACATTCTCTTCCCGCTTGGCCCTCTCAAAACCACTTTCTGTTTACGACACAAGATTTGAGCTTTGAACTGTCCTAGCCAGTCCATGCCCAGGATTATGTCTATTCCGTCCAAACCGAACTGGATTAAGTTGCTGGGAAACTCCTCTCCATTGATGTTTATCTTGATGTGTTTGAAGAGACGGTCGCAGGTTATAACTTCACCGGATGCCACCTTAACACTTAACTTCACTCCGACGCCTTCGGTTAAGCCTAGCTTCTTCACGAGTTCTGGAGCCATGAACGAGTTGGACGCTCCGGAATCGAACAAGATTACCGCTGGGATAGCTTGCATCAGAACCTGAAAAGCACATAGATAAAATGGGACGACGCCCGGTCAGCGAATAATGCTGGTAACCCACCAATACATGTCAATAACATATATTGATAGATAGTTCATTTCCAAAATCATTTCGAAATGGAATAGTGTATATATAAGTTCAAAGCCATGGATAAAAGTCAACCACAAGACTCTATACCACTCTCAATAAGAATAAGGGAACACATCCCAAGACAACAAGAAGTAAACAACGACAATACAAGTAAGGCTCAAGGTATATTCTACCATCACTCAATAGAATATCACCCGACATGCACAACATAAGAGGATAAGAGACACACATTGGCAACACAAACCTTCGCGACATCACTCGTCACGAATAGAGAATTACACAACGGCAACACTTGCCTTCGTGACATCACCCATAACGAATTGATATGCCCTCCGTATGCCCGGTTCAACCTTATGGCTACCCCCAACCTTATCTATAGTTCCAACCTTTACCTCCAGGACTCCTGTACATCAAGTCCAACCTTATTCCTCCGAGGACCGTCGTCCCCACTCCGACAACCTCCAACATTACCACCGATTTCATAGTACATGACCCTACCGATCACACAGATGGCAACACATGCTTCCCAAGAAAACGTGAACCCATCACTCAGGTCACAAACTCCATAATCGCGTCATGGCCACCACGAGGACCACTACTGTACCTTTGTTACTAATGTCCCATACCATTAATCGAGCAATCCAGGTACAGCCACACACACAACACCATCATAGGAATCAATCAACGGATCACAACGAAGATATGAAACAGTACTCAACAAGAGAAGGATCACAATCCAAAAACAACGATGATTAACCCAAATCAACATCCACAATAGGAAAGAAAAAACCACACACGCTAGCATTTAAACAACGAACTAGCATGCTTATCAAAATGGTAAAACAATCATAGTTCCGAAGAACACACAAGACTCGTCACGGTTCAACGAATCACGAGGTTGAACACTTACATAATTCAAGACACCAAAACCTACATGGAATCCTACCATATAGTTCTAGACATACGAAACATCAAGAAGACACTCAAATAGTTCCACAAAAGAACATCAGGATGTCAAAAGACCAAATACCGAGTCAAAAAAATCACGGAGAACAAATCCTCGCCCATGTCCACATTGTACCATGCGGGTGGGGCCACGGGTGGACCCCCACCCGTGGTTCCGCCCGCGGGAACCAACATTCCACGCCCTTGTACCCAGCAGGTGGGGTGGCGGGTGGACCCCTACCCGCCGTTCCGCCCGCGGGTACCAAATCCTAAACAAATTAATCCCTTCGGAGATTTTCAACACCAAGCTCAAATTCAAGTCCAAAACATGCCAAATCTCACCAAATACAACAAAATGACTTGAATCAAAGGAATAGCGAAGCAATGACATACAAGAACCCTAATAACAAGCTCTAGATATGCATTTTCACAAGACAATGCATCAACACTCACATTTCATAGCAAAATCATATGTAGAATCCAATAAATCATCATATAGGTAAGCAAAATAGATTTTGTAGAGCATGGGTTACCTCTTGAAGAAACAACCTTCAGTTAACACTTCTCATAGCCCCTAACAAGATTCACCTTCCACACCCACTTCAAGAACACACCAAAAGATCATAAAGATTTTATCTTTACGAAAAGATACCTTAGAAAACACTAAAAACACAAAAGGAATATAGATCTTACCCTCTTAGATGCTCAAGAGTGGGAAAGGTGGAATCTTGGAGACAAACTTTGAAGATCTTGGAAAGCCTAAACTTAGCTTGGAGAGAAAGCTAGCTAGGTTTTTAGATAGAAGGAAGAGCTTTTGATTTCAAAGTGTTAGGAGAGAAATGAAAGATGTCTTCTAGGTTAGCTTGGAATACAATCATAAGGGAAATGTCTTCTTTGCCCTTACTAAGATGAAGATGTGTAAGGGAACAAGGTAACTATTCACAAAGCTTTAGGTACAACATCTTGACTTAGGTTGACTAGTCAATTACTAGTCCACGACTATTAAATTTTCAGGAATTTAAAGAATAAATTACCTATTGGATTAGGATTAATTACTTAATTAATCCCTAAATAGAATCCGGATTTACGAGGTGTCACACGAATCATAGAAAAAACATGGACAGACTCAATCATCTAATACATTCTATAACACGATGAAAGATTCCATTTTCTTCACTTCTTTGCGTTGGCCTTCTGAATCAACACGAAGGATAAGAACTTTTATTCAGAGTAACTAGAGAGAACATGAGACAAGGTTACATGAAATATTCTAAGTAGATTAAGTAAGGAAAAGCTACTTCTTCTCTTTTCCTTTCTTGTCTTTGATTGTTTCCTCCCCGGTCTGCATCATCTTTCCCAATTCTCTTCGAAACCACTTCAATCATAATCATACAAGTCATCATCATTACCAAGAAGAGTAAGGTTCCACAATAACCTTAATCAAGTGTCAATCAAAGGGTACACCGATTAAATACGTTCATATCATAGGAATCAATCAATGGATCACAACAAAGATATGAAACCATACTCAACAAGGAAGGATTACAATCCGACACCAAACGATGGTCAACACAAGTTGCCAATCCCAAAAAGAAAGAACAAACCGCACATACTAGCATTTCAACATCAAACTAGCATGCTTATTAAACGGGTAAACCAAAAGTAGTTCCATAGAACATTCAAGACTCACAATTAGCCCAACGAATCACGAAGCCGGACCCTTAGCACGATTCAAGACCCCAAATCCTACATGGATTCCTAACATACCATTCTAGACATACGAAACATCAAGAAGACTCACAAATAGCCCAATAAAACAACATCGGGAGGTCAAAACATCAATACCTGGTCAAAAGAATCACGGGGAACAAATCCCCGCCCAACATCATACATGTTCCCCGCGGGTGGGGTCACGGGTGGACAACCACCCACGGTTCCGCCCACGGGTACACCAACCCACAAAGCTTGATCCCCGCGGGTGGGGCGGCGGGTAGTCCTATTGTAACACCCTGTGTTACGGCCTTCAATCCCGGATTAATTATTAAATTAATCCCGTTAATAATAATTAAATATGATTTAATTCGGTTAGGTTTCCTTTAATTAATTAATAAAGGTCCACCATGAACCGTGGACCCTTGCCTAAATTAGAGTCCTAAGCCTATTAGGAATAAAGAAAGTAAACCCTTTACTATTCAGATTCTAATTAGGAATCCTAGACCTAGTTATCTATTAGGAATAAAGGAAGTAGGCCTTTTACTATTCAGACTACGATTAGGATTCCCTTTAATTAATTAATATGGTCCACTATGGACCATGGGCCCTTATCCCTAAACCCAATCCTTAGTTCCAAAAGGAATAGAATTAGCAAGCCTATAATATTAGTTCCTAACCAGGACTCCTAAATATATAAATAGGGGACTTAAGAGGCACCTAGAACCCCCCACCACAATAAACGTTCCACCACCCCAAAGTGCTCCAAGAAAGCAAGAAAGCTTAAAGAAAGACCCTTCATAGCCAAGGAATTAATTAAGGCTAAGAGGTAACCCACGTCTCAACAAAACCTATTTTCATAGCTATGATTTCCCCTTAGGGTTCCCCCCCCCCCCCCCCCCCCCCCCGTATGATTGTGAATGGCGAATTACTATGATTATTATTGATGTTGATTTAATGATTCCATGGGGAATCTTGATAATCTTGATATTGGGAGTTTCTTGATAATTGTGATGTTCTTGATGATTAATTGGGATTCTTGATGATTATGAAGTTCTTGATGATTAATTGGTATCCTTGATGATTATGTGTTGTTCCTACCGAATCTTGCAATTAAAAGACGAATCGTATTCTTGTTGATATAAAAGTGATTAGAACCCTAGGTTGTACCGTATGCTTTGATTCTTGGATTATCGGGTGGAAAATCGTATGTTTGGGTGTTGATTATGGTTAGAAAAGCATGATAGGCCATGTGTCGTTTGTTTCCCGTATTTGATCCGTAAATTGTCTACTTGTTGTTGTTAATTGCGTTGTAAAGTGTCTAAGCATGGTTTCGGGTTCCACAACGGTTCCCGGGGCGAAAAGTGATGAAAAGAGTCAGTGGGGGGTAGGTGGGGGTAGGGGACCCGCCACCTACCCGTGGCATTCTCGGGTAGCTCCGGCAGCGGGCAGCCGGCGGGCGGGCAGCTGCCCGCCGGGCTCCCGCTGCCCGGAACAGTGGCAGCCGGCGGGTGGACCCCCACCCACCGGCTACCCGCTGGAAACTACACTACCTCGGGCTCCCGGTTTCCCCATTTGATGTTTCCCCGATCCCCGTGGTGTCCCAACTGACCCCGTTTGTCGTGCCTATGTCTAGTTTGATGTTTCGGGTACCGTTCGTAGGTTTATGAGTCTGTTATATCGCATGCTAGATGAATTGGTATCCCGTTGACCTAGGTGAAGGAAGTATGAACCCCTTAGGACTATTCTTAGTATGTGATGGATCACGCATAGGTTTGTTATACGCTTCATCCCCCTTCCCGATGTGTAACGTGGGTTGCATGTGCTTGCTATGTGTTATGTGTGTGTGCTACCCCAATTCGGTTGCGATCGGATTGGTTATCCTGAGCTGCGGTTCAGAAGCTGGTTGCGGTCAGATTGGTATTCCTGAGCTGCGGTTCAGAAGCTGGCTGCGGTCAGATTGGTATTCCTGGCTGCGGTCAGATGACATTCTCTTGGGCTGCGGTCCACCGTTTGGTTGCGATCAAACGTTTCTATACGAGCTGCGGTTCGTCCTTTATCCTGGCTGCGGTCAGATGACACTCTCTTGGGCTACGGTCCACTGTTTGGTTGCGATCAAACATTATGATGAGCTGCGGTTCATCGGTCGGTTGCGATCGACCTCCCCGTGTTGCGATACAGGCATGGTGCTGCGGGGCCGTGTCAGAGCTATATGCGCTGACCCTCATGTATGGGCATGCGATTGGTCCTGTGGCGCCAACAATGTGTGTTATGTGTTGTGATATGGATGAGTTGTGATTATGAGTGTCTTGGGGGATGTGACTAAGGGATTTACATTGGGGATTGTTCATGTTGGGGTATGATTATTGTTTATGCTTTGCCTTATCTGCCTAATCTGTTGTGAACTGCATATGCTCGTTATAACTGTTGCTTGTGTCTGGCCTTATCTGTCGAGTCATTCCTGGTTTTAAAAGCTAGAGTTCGTAGGATATATCTTCATGCTCATAATGGTTTTCGTATATCTATATATATCTCTATATGTATTGTATTTCAACGCGTTGGAGTGGGTTACCAGCATCTCTCGCTGAACAGATATATTTGGCTTTCAGGCATAGAAGATTAAGTCACTGGAGTGCGCTAGAACTTAGAAGTAGATAGTTTCCCTTTTTGGCCTGCGTGCCACGTTTACGTATTTATGCTTTGAGGATATTAGATAGTTAGCCTGTGCACTTGGGTTCTCTAGCCCAGGTGTGGCATAGCACCCTGAACGCTTGTATTTATATCTTGGGATTTACTAAGATTCTACCTTCATTATAAGTTTTAAATGTCTTGAAAATCTAGGGTGTTACAGTTGGTATCAGAGCTTAAGTTTGACCCTAGGATAAGACTCTTAAGACCGGACTTTAGGACACTAGGCTTGAACTCTAGGTACTTAGGAACATAGGATCCAGGAATCGTAGGACGCGCAGTGAGATTGTGAAACCTACACATAACCTCCCCTCACTTCATCCCTCTCTAACTTAAAGGAACCTTCCCCTACGCTTACCACACCAGGTAAGGGTACGAATAAATAAGTTTACTTCCACAACTGGGTAACGTACACTTACCCGATAAATCGCCTCGTCCTAACTCCCGTCAAAAGACTTGACAAGGACCCTGACCAAAGAAAAGGAAGATTTGGATGACTACTAAGAAGAGGCGTTAAAGTCAGGACTGCAATACGCACCAAACCAGGGTAAGCACGATAACCCCCGAGTCAGGTAAATGACGTGCACCTTCCGACAAGTTGCCTTATCTCGGCAAACCCGGGTTGCGGCTACAACAAACAGGAAGGAGAACTAGGACACCTATTAAAGTAGCAAAGGAACGACACCATTAGTCGGATCCTTGGGTGCAAAGTAAGTACATCGCGACACCTTGCGACCCCACCACCCCAATTTAAAATATCATCCGCCCTGAAACCCCAGCATCTTGATACCCCTATTTGTTGAAAACTCCCACCCCGAATCCTTAATTACCTTAAGAGAAAATTCGCAACCGTCATGACCTTGCTCACCCTTTGTTGCGCTTAACCCAAACCCTCGGAAACCCTAAATTGTTATTGCCCTTACTCTAAGTTCATATCCCCACTCCGTTTGGAAACCCTGTTAAAAACGTAGAGCAGCATAAGGCCCTTACCCTGCCCAGGGGCGTGAAGAACCGACATTCATTGATTCAATATTAAAATAAGTTGCTAGATAGGAATCGGCGAAGTAGGTGGAAGTTACGAATACGTATCACCCCACCCTTGCACGAAAACCGTGAAGGCTTCACGAGAAACCATAGCTTGTACGTACGCCACCGAAGAACACCATGCGTTGACAAGAGCAGGCAAACAAATACGTTCAATGCGTCAGGGGCCCTCGCTACAGAAAACATCGTCAAATAGGTGTAACAGGCCGAACCTCGAGGAGGACATAAATCCTTGCTAAGAATTTCATCCACCAAGGAAGGGATGAAACCCAATAGAACAAGAAAGTCTAACCCGAAACCCCCCTTACCCTTAAGAACCCTCGGTAAGGATTAGGAGTCAAGACCTAGGGGTTTGACCCACTTAACCGACTGGGTCCAGACTTCTGGACATCCGAGGGGAACGTGCACGGAAACCATCACGAGAATTCCCCTGGAAGCCATAGAAACGAAGGGGACTTCGACACGGGAAGAGAAGATCAAACGAAAATCTTAGAATCAAACAAAGCCAAGGAAAATGGATCACCAGTTCGACTGCACGCCACAACCAAGCCCCAAACAGGCATAATCACTCAAAGCCAAGAGTCCTTAGCCCCTTTCCCTCCCCTTGCCAATCAAGTACCATTTCGTTAAAGAATCCGTCCTATCACTCCAAACCTCGCTCTTGATCCCTCATTACAGACGAACCCGTACAAGGTGGCAACCTTCCTTCCGGTATTACGACCTTGAGACATCGACCCTATCTGCCCCTCGACTTTGAAACCTAGCCCTTGCACTCCTTACACCCCTTTAAACCAAGACCAAGAAAACATAGATATATATATATATATGTATGTATATCTACCTCTAGAACTCGTGCTTAAGGATTAATGAACATTGTACGATGGGTCATCCTTTGTATCTAAGTCCCTTTTATTGTGCACAAGGGCATGGGACTTGTCAGGACATGAATCTGTGCATTTTTGGGGTCTTTCCCGAAGGAATTGACTATTCCTAGTCACTTTCCCGCGGGTCCCCAACGGGTCCTTGACGGGACCTTGGCGGGTCCTTGGCAGGAGCTTGGCAGGCGGACGACCGCCCACCTCGCGCCCACTGGTACAATGTGCTGATTTCTTAACCCCTCATTTTATTGAATTGTGGCGCACTTGTGTGCCTCGATTGAGGAATGTGAGTCTTGGGTAAGGAACCATGGACCACCTAAACATAGTGTCCTACGTAAAAGACCTTGACGCACGAGACACCATCGGGAAATCACAATCAATTACATTGCACGAGTAATTGAAATCGGATCTTACGATACAACCGACTAGGGATGTTTGGCGTAAAGGATTGCGCAAACCAAGGAGGCGAGTTGGGAACTCGTACTAAGAACCCACGAAAACCTTAAAAGTCAAAATGCTAAGGTGGGACCGGGACTCCTCTAATCCATGGACATCGTTCGAGCAAATCAGAGGACTCCTTACAAGTTGTATGGAATCAAGAACTACGTAGCCCATGGTGCTAAGCAAAAGTGTGAAGAACACATTCGCGCCAAGACTTCAAGGGTCATTAAGGACCTACAAGGAGATGAGGTGACTCGCAAAGTCGCCGAGTCATCCCACAACGAGATTTGGTAACCGACTGCGCTTTAAAAGAAAAAGGGCACGCAAGGACACCTTCATCATTAAAATAACACAAACAGGGCACAACAATGCCGAACCTCGGGTAAGACATGAAGTCTTACTAAGAATTTCATCCACTAAAGAGGAGATGAAATTCAATAAGAAGAGAAATTCAACCCAAAATCCATCGACTCCCAAGAGACTTTGGGAAGAATTTGGGAAATGCGCCCTAAGAGATTGGCTTGGTTGACCCAACTCGGTCAAGACCTTGGGCGCATTAAAGAAGTAAGGGTTGAATCACCACGGGAAATTCCCTCAAGAAAGAAGAGAAGGATAAAACCTTAGCCTGGGAAGCAAGGTCTAACAAGGATCTTAAAGTCAAGCAAGCACCAACACCAAGGAAGGAGGATCATCAGCTCGTCGGCGCATCGTGATCAAAGCATCTAACCAGATTATTCACTTGGGATCGAGAAACCTTAACCCATCCTAGCCGAATTCCTTTCCCTCCCTCGGAAAATTGGCCCCTTCCTTATTTCAAAACCCTTTCTACCCTTCAGACCCCATTCTCAATCCCATGTTTTAACGATTCCATACAAGTGGCAACCTCACAACCTAAGTTGCAACCTCGAAAACTTGATCCTAATTCCTGAATTCACCGTGTCCTCAAGTTTGAAACCCACTCTCTTAACCCTGTAAAACCTAATCGCTCCCAAAAACCCAACACACATAGGCGTGCAAGTATACAATTTCCCCGTGGAATACCTTTTCTATAGGACCACGGTTATTCTCTTGACTCGTTAACCCTGCAATGATTTCCAAGCTTCGGGGACGAAGCTTCTCGTAAGGGGGGGAGAGTGGAACACCCCGTGTTACGGCCTTCATTCCTGGATTAATTATTAAATTAATCCCGTTAATAATAATTAAATATGATTTAATTCGGTTAGGTTTCCTTTAATTAATTAATAAAGGTCCACCATGAACCGTGAACCCTTGCCTAAATTAGAGCCCTAAGCCTATTAGAAATAAAGAAAGTAAACCCTTTACTATTTAGATTCTAATTAGGAATCCTAGACCTAGTTATCTATTAGGAATAAAGGAAGTAGGCCTTTTACTATTCAGACTGCGATTAGGATTCCCTTTAATTAATTAATATGGTCCACTATGGACCATGGACCCTTATCCCTAAACCCAATCCTTAGTTCCAAAAGGAATAGAATTAGCAAGCCTATAATATTAGTTCTTAACCAGGACTCCTAAATATATAAATAGGGGACTTAAGAGGCACCTAGAACCCCCCACCACAATAAACGTTCCACCACCCCAAAGTGCTCCAAGAATCCCCTTAGAAGAAATCAAGAAAGCAAGAAAGCTTAAAGAAAGACCCTTCATAGCCAAGGAATTAATTAAGGCTAAGAGGTAACCCATGTCTCAACAAAACCTATTTTCATAGCTATGATTTCCCCTTAGGGTTTCCCCCCGGTATGATTGTGAATGGCGAATTACTATGATTATTATTGATGTTGATTTAATGATTCCCTGGGGAATCTTGATAATCTTGATATTGGGAGTTTCTGATAATTGTGATGTTCTTGATGATTAATTGAGATTCTTGATGATTATGTGTTGTTCTTGATGATTATGATGTTCTTGATGATTAATTGGTATCCTTGATGATTATGTGTTGTTCCTACCGAATCTTGCAATTAAAAGACGAATCGTATTCTTGTTCATATAAAAGTGATTAGAACCCTAGGTTGTACCGTATGCTTTGATTCTTGGATTATCGGGTGGGAAATCGCATGTTTGGGTGTTGATTATGGTTAGAAAAGCATGATAGGCCATGTGTCGTTCGTTTCCCGTATTTGATCCGTTAATTGTCTACTTGTTGTTGTTAATTGCGTTGTAAAGTGTCTAAGCATGGTTTCGGGTTCCATAACGGTTCCCGGGGCGAAAAGTGATGAAAAGAGTCAGTGGGGGGTAGGTGGGGGTAGGGGACCGGCCACCTACCCGTGGCATTCTCGGGCAGCTCCGGCAGCGGGTAGCCGGCGGGCGGGCAGCTGACCGCCGGGCACCCGCTGCCCGGAACAGTGGCAGCCGGCGGGCAGCCGGCGGGTGGACCCCCACCCACCGGCTACCCGCTGGAAACTACACTACCTCGGGCTCCCGGTTTCCCCGTTTGATGTTTCCCCGATCCCCGTGGTGTCCCAACGGACCCCGTTTGTCGTGCCTATGTCTAGTTTGATGTTTCGGGTACCGTTCGTAGGTTTATGAGTCTGTTATATCGCATGCTAGATGAATTGGTATCCCGTTGACCTAGGTGAAGGAAGTATGAACCCCTTAGGACTATTCTTAGTATGTGATGGATCACGCATAGGTTTGTTATACGCTTCATCCCCCTTCCCGATGTGTAACGTGGGTTGCATGTGCTTGCTATGTGTTATGTGTGTGTGCTACCCTGTAACACCCCTGATTTTCAAGACATTTAAAACTTAATAATAAAGGTAACATCTCATTAAAATCCCAAAGCGTAACATAAGAGTACGGGGTGCTATGCCACACCTGGGCTAGAGAACCCAGGTGCACAGGCTGTCTAACTACTATCCTCTGAAATGTAAAGGCATAACATGGCACGCAGGCCGAAAGGGGAAACTATACTACTTCTACGCTCCAGTTCTAGCGCGCTCCAGTGCTCTAATCCTCTGTGCCTGAAAGCCAAATATATCTGTTCAGCGAGAGATGCTGGTAACCCACACCAACGCGTTGAAATACAATACATATAGAGATATATATAGATATACGAAAACCATTTTGAGCATGAAGATATATCCTACGAACTCTAGCTTTTAAAACCGGGAAGGACTCGACAGATAAGGCCAGACACAAGCAACAGTTATAACAGTCATATGCAGTTCGCAATAGATAAGGCAGATAAGGCAAGGCATAAACAATGATCACCACCCATCATAATCAATCCCCAACATAAATCCCACAGTCACATTTCTCCAAGACACTCATAATCACAGCTCATCCATATCACAACACATAGCACACTTTGTTGGCGCCACAGGACCAATCGCATGCCCATACATGAGGGTCAGCGCATATAGCTCTGACACGGCCCCGCAGCACCCTGCCCCGTATCGCAACACGGAGAGGTCGATCGCAACCGACCGATGAACCGCAGCTCATCATAATGTTTGATCGCAACCAAACAGTGGACCGTAGCCCAAGAGAGTGTGTCATCTGACTGTGGCCAGGAATTCCCATCTGACTACAGCCAGCCTCTGAACCGCAGCTCAGGAAAGATGTCACCTGATTGCAGCCAGGAATTCCCATCTGACTACAACCAGCTTCTGGACCGCAGCCCAGGATACCGTCATCCGACTATAGCCAGGAATTCCCATCTGACTGTAGCCGGCTTCTGAACCGCAGCTCAGGATAACCAATCCGATCGCAACCGAATTGGGGCAACACGCACACATAACACATAGCAAGCACATGCAACCCACATTACACATTGGGAAGGGGGATAAAGCGTATAACAACCTTATGCGTGATCCATCACGTACTAAGAATAGTCCTAAGGGGTTCATACTCCTTCCACCTAGGTCAACGGGATACCAATTCAACTGGCATGCAATACAATAGACTCATAAACCTACGAACGGTACCCGAAACATCAAACTAGACATAGGCACGACAAACGGGGTCCGTTGGGACACCACGGGGATCGGGGAAACATCAAACGGGGAAGCCGGGGTCCCGAGGGGGGAAAATTCCAGCGGGTAGCCGGTGGGTGGGGGTCCACCCGCCGGCTGCCCGCCGGACAATACTGTTCCGGGCAGCGGGTCGCCGGCGGGCAGCTGCCCGCCCGCCTGCTGCCCGCTGCCGGAACAGTGTTCTCGGCCGTGGGTAGGTGGCGGGTCCCCTACCCCCACCTACCCCCCACTGACTCTTTCATCAAGTTTTCGTCCCGGGAACCGTTGTGGAACCCGAAACCATGCTTAGACACTTTTCAACGTAATTAACGACAACACATAGACAATTAACGGATCAAATACGATAAACGAACGGCACATAACCTATCATGCTTTTCTAATCATAATCCACACCCAAACATGTGATTTCCCCACCCGATAATCCAAGAATAATAACATACGATACAACCTAGGGTTCTAATCACTTTTATATCACAAGAATACGATTCATCTTCTAATTGCAAGATTCGGTAAGAATAACACATAAACATCGAGGATGCCAATTAATCACCAAGAACATCATAATCATCAAGAACAACACATAATCATCAAAATCCCAATTAATCATCAAGAACATCATAATTATCAAGAAACTCCCAATATCAAGATTATCAAGATTCCCCATGGAATCATCAAATCAACATCAATAATAATTACCATGATTTCGCCATTCACAATAATATGGGGGAAACCCTAAGGGGAAATCATAGCTATGAAAATAGGTTTTGTTGAGACATGGGTTACCTCTTAGCCTTAATTAATTCCTTGGCTATGAAGGATCTTTCTTTAAGCTTTCTTGCTTTCTTGATTTCTTCTAAGGGGATTCTTGGAGCTCTCCTGGGGTGATGGGCGTTTATGCGTGTGGGAGGGGGTTTTAGGTGCTCCCTAAGTTTCCTATTTATAGATCCAAGGGTTTATTTAGAGTTTATTCCTATTGGGTTTAGGGGTTGGGTTTATATAATTGGGCCCACGGGCTATGGTGGCCTTTTTCCCAAATTAACCATTATAATTTATTCTTTCTCCTGGGTTATTAATTAATTAATTAATTAATCAGTTGGTTTTAGGGTCCGTAACACGGGGTGTTACACTCTCCCCCCCTTAACAGGAAGCTTCGTCCCCGAAGCTTGGCCCTGGGTGACAAAAAGAAAGGAAAGTTTTCCCTTAGTTACCTGGTGTGAACAGCTCGGGGTACCGCTCCTTCATTGTGTCTTTAAGTTCCCATGTGGCTTCCTCAGTCTCGTGGTTGGTCCAGAGAACCTTTACCATTTCCACAACTCGGTTCCGGGTATTTCTTGTTTTGGTGTCCAGGATTCTTACGGGTTTCTCTTCGTATACTAGGGACTCGTCGAGGTCCACGGTCTCGTGTTGGAGTACGTGGCTTGGATCGTGTATGTATTTCTTTAGCTGAGGTACGTGGAACACGTTCTGTACTCGTTCTAGCTCGGCGGGTAAGGCGAGACGGTAGGCCAAGTCTCCGATTCTCTCTACGATTTCGTACGGGCCGATGAACCAGGGGCTGAGTTTTCCTTTCCTCCCGAACCTCATTACCCCTCGAGTGGGCGAGATCCTTAGCCAGATCTTGTCCCCGAGGCCGAATTCGGCTCGCTTCCTTTTCAGGTCGGCGTACGACTTCTGGCGGTCTTGGGCAGCCTTCATCCTTTCCTGGATGCGTTTGACCTTAGCTATGGTGTCTTGTAGGTATTGGGGGCCCAGTGTTACCGGGTTGACCATATCTTCCCAGCATAATGGGGTTCTACATCTCTGACCATACAGTGCTTCATACGGTGCCATGCGAATGCTCGCGTGGTAGCTGTTGTTGTATGAGAACTCAATGAGGTCTAGGTGTTCTTCCCACGTTCCTCGGAAGTCGAGCGCGCAGGCTCTTAGCATGTCTTCGAGGGTTTGGATGGTTCTTTCGGTTTGGCCGTCTGTGGTGGGGTGAAAGGTCGTGCTTAGCTTTAGTCGCGTCCCCAATGCCGCTTGTAGTGATTTCCAGAATTGCGAGAGGAACCTGGAATCTCGGTCGGACACAATGTCCCGGGGAACTCCGTGGTATTTCACTACCCGGTTTACGTAAGCTTGGGCTAGTTGCGTCATCGTCCATGTTTATTTCATGGCAATGAACCGCGCTGTCTTGGTGAGTCGATCCACTATGACCCAGATTTTATCCTTACCGGTTTTTGTTGGGGGTAGCCCTCCGACGAAGTCCATGGATATGGAATCCCATTTTCCTTGTGGTATTTCAAGGGGTTGTACGAGTCCCTTGGGTTTGCATCGTACTGCTTTTACCCTTTGGCAATTCAGGCACTTGGCCACAAAGTCTACGACTTCCTTTTTCATATTCGGCCACCAAAATGATTTCTTTACGTCTTGGTATAACTTGTCACCGCCTGGGTGGACGGAGTAAGGGGAGTTGTGTCCTTCCTCCAAGATCTGCTGTTTCAAGTGGGGGTGCGTTGAGGGTACACACCACCTCCCTTTGTAGCGGAGGCTGCCGTCTGGGTGTGCTTCGAAGGGGCCCTCTTTCCCTCGAGTCAGGTCGCGGCGGATTTTATCTAGTTCCGGGTCCTGTTGTTGTCCTGATTTGATTTCCTCGAAGAGGGTGGGCACGACCTGTGTGTTGAGTAGGTAGGCATTGGGGCGAGTTTGTCCCTGCTCCATTATTTCCAAGTGTAGCCTTTGGAAGTCCCTGTACAGATGGTCCGGTAGGACCCACGTGGTGTTAAGGGAGTGATTTGTCTTCCGGCTTAGGGCATCTGCCACCACGTTGGCTTTTCCCTCGTGGTATTGAATGTCTAGGTCGTAGTCCTTTATGAGTTCCAGCCATCTTCGTTGTCTCATGTTTAGGTCCTTCTGAGTAAAAATGTACTTCAGGCTCTTATGGTCGGTGTAGATCTTGCACTGTACTCCATACAGGTAGTGCCTCCAAATTTTCAGTGCGAATACGATAGCGGATAGCTCGAGGTCATGGGTGGGGTGATTTTCTTCGTGGGTTTTGAGTTGCCTGGATGCGTAAGCTATTACCTTGCCATTTTGCATTAGTACGCATCCCAACCCCTTCTTGGATGCGTCGCTGTAGACTTCAAACCCTTCCGATCCGGAGGGTATGGCTAGCACGGGTGTAGTGGTTAGTTTATCCTTTAATGCTTGGAAGGCCGAGATGCAGTCGTTGTCCCAACGGTAGGGGGTTTCCTTTTTCATGAGCTTAATGAGGGGTTGGGCTATCTTGGTGAAGTCGGATACGAATCTCCTGTAGTAGCCTGATAGACCTAGGAAGCTTCGGACTTCCGAGAGTGAGTTCGGCGTGGTCCATTCTTTAACGGCGCGAACCTTAGCGGGGTCCACTCTAATCCCTTCCTTGGTTATCACGTGGCCCAAGAAGGCTACGCTGTCTTGCCAGAATTCGCACTTGGAGAATTTAGCGTAGAGTTGATTCTCCCTGAGGGTTTGCAGAGATATGCGTAGGTGCTTCTCATGTTCTTCTTTATTTCGAGAGTAGACTAGGATGTCGTCGATGAACACGATGACGAAGTCATCCAGGTGAGGTCGGAATACTCGATTCATGAGGTCCATGAATATGGCAGGCGCGTTAGTGAGGCCGAAAGGCATTACGGTAAACTCGTAGTGGCCGTAACGTGTCCGGAAGGCCGTTTTCTGGATGTCCGGTTTGGCCACTTGGATCTGGTGATATCCGGATCTTAGGTCGATCTTCGAGAACACCCCTGCCCCTTTGAGTTGGTCGAATAAGTCATCTATTCGGGGAAGGGGGTACTTATTCTTTATAGTAACTTGGTTGAGTTCTCGGTAGTCAATGCACAGGCGCATGCTCCCATCCTTCTTCTTAACGAATAGTACCGGTGCTCCCCATGGGGAGGTGCTGGGCCGAATGTAACCCTTATCTAGCAGTTCTTGGAGTTGTGTTTTCAGTTCCTTCATTTCCTTTGGTGCTAGCCGGTAGGGTGGTTTAGAGATTGGGGCGGCGCCCGGCATGAGGTCTATGGTGAACTCGACCTCTCTGGTCGGGGGTGCCCCGGGAATCTCGTCTGGGAAGACGTCGGTGAACTCGTTCACCACTGGGATGGCTTGTGGTTCGGGTGTCTTGGCGTTGAGGTCTTCGACTGAGCATAAGAAAGCCTCGTTTCCTTGGCCCAGATACTTCTTAATTTTCATCATGTTTATCAGCTTGATCCCTGGATCCTGGCGGGCACTGCGGTATGACACCCTCTTACCGTTTGGCCCTCGTAGGACCACTTTCTGCTCTCCGCACAGGATTTGCGCTTGGAACTTCCCTAGCCAATCCATGCCCAAGATTACTTGCATCCCATCCAATTGAAACTGGATCAGGTTACTGGGAAATTCCACTCCCTGAATGGTGATCATTACATGCTCGTACATGCGATCACATTTTATGACCTCGCCTGAGGCCACCTTGACTTGGAGTCGGACCTTGGTGGTGGCGTTAAGACCGAGCTGGGCGGCGAACTCGGTTGCTATAAACGAGTTGGTAGCCCCTGAGTCGAATAATATGACAGCGGGGGTGGCGTGCACTAGGAAGGTTCCGGAGACTATGTTGCTATCTCCGATCCTGGCCTTGCTTAGGGTGAGGATTCTCCCCCGGGTAGTCGGCGCGATGGTTTGGTCAAGTGGGGCGGTTTTGGGGTTCTTAGCTTCCTTGGCGAGAATTGGACGACTTCCTTCGGGTTTCCTTTTATACCCCAGTTGCATCCCTGGAGGCGGGTCCGCTACCTGTTGTAGCTGACATGCCTTGGCATAGGCCCCTCCGAGGGTCTTTGGTTGTTGGGCGGCCAAGGACCTCTGGTGTTCGGGCTTAAGGCCCGTTAGGAATTTCCTGACTTTGATCCCTTCGGTGGGTACTAGCTCGGGGGCGAGGCGAGCCAGTTGGCAGAATCGTCGGTAGTATTCTGAGACCGGGGCCGTCCCCTGTCTTAGATTGAGGAATTCCTCGCACATGGCGGCCTTCAGGTGGTTGGGGTAGAACTGTTCTCGTAACTGTGTCTTTAAGTTCTCCCAGTTGAATCCGGGGTCTTGCTCGTACGTAGGCCCCTCGCGGGCCCACTAGTTGTCGGCCTCGTGCTTGTAATAGAAGGAGGCTATCCTGACCCGGTGGCGTTCGGGGCATTGGGTCGCCCTGAACACCTTGTCGAATGTCTCAATCCATTCCTCGAGGGTTGTGGGGTCTTCGTCCCCCGAGAGGGTGGGTGGTTGATGGGCCGAGACTTGGTGGTGGATTTCCAAGTTCTCGTCTGTTGGCAGAGGTTGGGGTACGATAGTACTTAGTGCCTGGGCAATTTGGGTCAGGCGTTGTACGGCTTGAGTCAAGATTTCTTGAGAGGGGTGTCCCGGTGCTCCTGACTGTTTCTTCTTGGGTGCCATTTTTGGCGATTAAAGGTCGATATTACTTTGTGTTTCAATCTTGATATAATAAGTGGGGAAGGGATTCCTAATATTAGAGAGGGATAAAGTGAGAGGAGGTTATGTGTAGGTTTCACAATCTCACCGCGGGTCCTAAGATTCCTGAGTCCTATGTTCCTAAATATCTAGAGTTCAAGCTTAATGTCATAAAGTCCGGTCTTAAGAGTCTTTCCTAGGGTCAAACTTAGTCTCTGATACCAACTGTAACACCCCTGATTTTCAAGACATTTAAAACTTAATAATAAAGGTAACATCTCATTAAATCCCAAAGCGTAACATAAGAGTACGGGGTGCTATGCCACACCTGGGCTAGAGAACCCAGGTGCACAGGCTGTCTAACTACTATCCTCTGAAATGTAAAGGCATAACATGGCACGCAGGCCGAAAGGGGAAACTATACTACTTCTACGCTCCAGTTCTAGCGCGCTCCAGTGCTCTAATCCTCTGTGCCTGAAAGCCAAATATATCTGTTCAGCGAGAGATGCTGGTAACCCACACCAACGCGTTGAAATACAATACATATAGAGATATATATAGATATACAAAAACCATTTTGAGCATGAAGATATATCCTACGAACTCTAGCTTTTAAAACCGGGAAGGACTCGACAGATAAGGCCAGGCACAAGCAACAGTTATAATAGTCATATGCAGTTCGCAATAGATAAGGCAGATAAGGCAAGGCATAAACAATGATCACCACCCATCATAATCAATCCCCAACATAAATCCCACAGTCACATTTCTCCAAGACACTCATAATCACAGCTCATCCATATCACAACACATAGCACACTTTGTTGGCGCCACAGGACCAATCGCATGCCCATACATGAGGGTCAGCGCATATAGCTCTGACACGGCCCCGCAGCACCCTGCCCCGTATCGCAACACGGAGGGGTCGATCGCAACCGACCGATGAACCGCAGCTCATCATAATGTTTGATCGCAACCAAACAGTGGACCGCAGCCCAAGAGAGTGTGTCATCTGACTGTGGCCAGGAATTCCCATCTGACTACAGCCAGCCTCTGAACCGCAGCTCAGGAAAGATGTCACCTGATTGCAGCCAGGAATTCCCATCTGACTACAACCAGCTTCTGGACCGCAGCCCAGGATACCGTCATCCGACTATAGCCAGGAATTCCCATCTGATTGTAGCCGGCTTCTGAACCGCAGCTCAGGATAACCAATCCGATCGCAACCGAATTGGGGGAACACGCACACATAACACATAACAAGCACATGCAGCCCACATTACACATTGGGAAGGGGGATAAAGCGTATAACAAAACCTATGCGTGATCCACCACATACTAAGAATAGTCCTAAGGGGTTCATACTTCTTCCACCTAGGTCAACGGGATACCAATTCAACTGGTATGCAATACAATAGACTCATAAACCTACGAACGGTACCCGAAACATCAAACTAGACATAGGCACGACAAACGGGGTCCGTTGGGACACCACGGGGATCGGGGAAACATCAAACGGGGAAGCCGGGGTCCCGAGGGGGGAAAATTCCAGCGGGTAGCCGGTGGGTGGGGGTCCACCCGCCGGCTGCCCGCCGGACAATACTGTTCCGGGCAGCGGGTCACCGGCGGGCAGCTGCCCGCCCGCCTGCTGCCCGCTGCCGAAACAGTGTTCTCGACCGTGGGTAGGTGGCGGGTCCCCTACCCCCCACCTACCCCCCACTGACTCTTTCATCAAGTTTTCGTCCCGGGAACCGTTGTGGAACCCGAAACCATGCTTAGACACTTTTCAACGTAATTAACGACAACACATAGACAATTAACGGATCAAATACGATAAACGAACGGCACATAACCTATCATTCTTTTATAATCATAATCCACACCCAAACATGTGATTTCCCCACCCGATAATCCAAGAATAATAACATACGATACAACCTAGGGTTCTAATCACTTTTATATCACAAGAATACGATTCATCTTCTAATTGCAAGATTCGGTAAGAATAACACATAAACATCGAGGATGCCAATTAATCACCAAGAACATCATAATCATCAAGAACAACACATAATCATCAAAATCCCAATTAATCATCAAGAACATCATAATTATCAAGAAACTCCCAATATCAAGATTATCAAGATTCCCCATGGAATCATCAAATCAACATCAATAATAATTACCATGATTTCGCCATTCACAATAATATGGGGGAAATCCTAAGGGGAAATCATAGCTATGAAAATAGGTTTTGTTGAGACATGGGTTACCTCTTAGCCTTAATTAATTCCTTGGCTATGAAGGATCTTTCTTTAAGCTTTCTTGCTTTCTTGATTTCTTCTAAGGGGATTCTTGGAGCTCTCTTGGGGTGATGGGCGTTTATGCGTGTGGGAGGGGGTTTTAGGTGCTCCCTAAGTTTCCTATTTATAGATCCAAGGGTTTATTTAGAGTTTATTCCTATTGGGTTTAGGGGTTGGGTTTATATAATTGGGCCCACGGGCTATGGTGGCCTTTTTCCCTAATTAACCATTATAATTTATTCTTTCTCCTGGGTTATTAATTAATTAATTAATTAATCAGTTGGTTTTAGGGTCCGTAACACGGGGTGTTACATACCCCAATTTGGTTGCGATCGGATTGGTTATCCTGAGCTGCGGTTCAGAAGCTGGCTGCGGTCAGATTGGTATTCCTGAGCTGCGGTTCAGAAGCTGGCTGCGGTCAGATTGGTATTCCTGGCTGCGGTCAAATGACATTCTCTTGGGCTGCGGTCCATCGTTTGGTTGCGATCAAACGTTTCTATACGAGCTGCGGTTAGTCCTTTATCCTGGCTGCGGTCAGATGACACTCTCTTGGGCTGCGGTCCACTGTTTGGTTGCGATCAAACATTATGATGAGCTGCGGTTCATCGGTCGGTTGCGATCGACCTCCCCGTGTTGCGATACGGGCATGGTGCTGCGGGGCCGTGTCAGAGCTATATGCGCTGACTCTCATGTATGGGCATGCGATTGGTCCTGTGGCGCCAACAAAGTGTGTTATGTGTTGTGATATTGATGAGTTGTGATTATGAGTGTCTTGGGGGATGTGACTAAGGGATTTACATTGGGGATTGTTCATGTTGGGGTATGATTATTGTTTATGCTTTGCCTTATCTGCCTTATCTGTTGTGAACTGCATATGCTCGTTATAACTGTTGCTTGTGTCTGGCCTTATCTGTCGAGTCATTCCCGGTTTTAAAAGCTAGAGTTCGTAGGATATATCTTCATGCTCATAATGGTTTTCGTATATCTATATATATCTCTATATGTATTGTATTTCAACGCGTTGGAGTGGGTTACCAGCATCTCTCGCTGAACAGATATATTTGGCTTTCAGGCACAGAAGATTAAGTCACTGGAGTGCGCTAGAACTTAGAAGTAGATAGGTTCCCTTTTTGGCCTGCGTGCCACGTTTACGTATTTATGCTTTGAGAATATTAGTTAGTTAGCCTGTGCACTTGGGTTCTCTAGCCCAGGTGTGGCATAGCACCCCGAACGCTTGTATTTATATCTTGGGATTTAATAAGATTCTACCTTTATTATAAGTTTTAAATGTCTTGAAAATCTGGGGTGATACACCTATACCCGCCGTTCCGCCCGCGGGTACCACCAGGTACACCAAAACATCCCTTCGGGAATTTTCAACAGCAAGTCCAAATTCAAGTCCAAAACACCTAAAATCTCACACACAACAACAATATGACATGAACCCAAGAAATAGCCAAGCAATGGCATTCAAGAACCCTAAGAACAAGCTCTAAACATGCATCACCACAAGATAATGCATCAATTCTCACAAATCAACACAACAATCACATGTAGAAGCCAAGAAATCATCATATAAGTAAGAAAATAGGTTTTGTAAAGCATGAGTTACCTTTGTAGCCTAATAAACCCTCTTATCACCCTTAGAAAGCCCTTCCTAAAGCTCCTCTTCCACACCAACTTCATACACAAACTAAAAATGCAACAAAGATTCTATCTTTACAAAAAGGCACCTAAAAGGAGGTTAAAAACACCAAAAGACCAATGATTTGGGAAGCCAACTTGCAAGATTTGGGATGCCCAAATTCTAGCTTGGAGAAGAAGCTACACCTTTTTAGAGAGAAGCTAGAGATTTTGTGTTTAGAATGTAGGGTGAATGAAATGAATAAGTGTTGCTAGGTTAGCTTGAACCACAAAACTTAGGTAGAAAGACATCCCCACCCTTACTAAAGTTGGAAAGACAAGAGAACAAGGGCACAACTCAAGAAGCACAAGGTACAACCCTTTGACTTAAGTGACTAGTCAAAATCTAGTATCTCGACTATTGAATTTTAGGATTTTTAGGAAATGAATTAACAAGGAGACTAGGATTAATTCTCTAATTAATCCTTGATTAGAGTTTGGATTTACGGGGTGTCACATCCTCTCCCCCTAACAAAAAGCTTCGTCCCCAAAGCTTGGGCACTACGAGTTCAAACAAACGGGTAACAACAAATCAACCATGTGACAAAAGGAAAATAGGACTACCATTTAACCAAAACTTCCAGGATCCAAAAGGTGTAAGGTTTGCAAAAGTCAAGAAATTGCAAGGTTTCAAAAGGTCTCAAAACGAGTTTTCTTGAGCACACAAACGCGAAGGCCAAGACACCGAAAAAAAGAAGCCTTCTAAACCACGCCTAAACTCAAACAACTTAATTCTAACGAGGCAAAACACTAACTAACTGTCCATGCAACAAACTAACAAACAAGATAAACAAGAACTAACCCCCGATTTTCATGCCAATTTAAAGCTTAATTATGCAAGGCAAACTAACCAATATATATAACATAAACATAAACACAGCGGACGTCTAATCATAAAACCGGGAAAACCAAGGAGTGTTATGCCACGTTCACTCCAACGTGAACGCACAGGCAAAGTCTAAAACCTATCATCTAGTATGTTCAACATCGGTTGCACACAGGCCAAAACACAAACTAAACTATTCGGGGGATCTAAACTATCCATGTCTAACGCTCTCGCCATCTACTCGGGACCTGTAAAGCACATAAAGATATGGGACGATGCCTGGTCAACGAATATTGCTGGTAAAGACAACAACACTAGTACAACTCGTGGTGTAATCTACTGATCACAAAGTAGAATACCACTCGACGTGCTTATTAGAAAAGGATAGACATCCACACATTGGCACGTCATGCCACAGTGGTACTTCATGTCACAAGAATCATAGTTCCAACCTTATGCCGTGTTCCCCCGGCCTTATTACGATTCCAACATTTACCTCCAAGTGCCACCCTATACTTCCAAGTCTAACCTTTTGCCTCCGGGAACCGTCGTTCCCCCTCCAACAACCGCCAAACAAAACCACCGAACGCACAGTACACAAGGGTACATTGCAAGATCATATCACAAAACCGCCAAACCTTGTGAGCTATACTCACGATATAAAACCACCAAACTGAATTCATGGCCACCATGAGGACCACATCTGTCCCTTGGTGATTAATGTCCCAAACCATTAATCGTGCAATCCAGGTACAGCCAACACACACATTCATCATAGGAATCAATCAACGGATCACAATGAAGATATTAAACCATACCCAATCAAGGAAGGACTACAATCCAACATCAATGATAGTCAACACAAGTTGCTACCCACAATAGGAAAGAACAAACCACACACGCTAGCATTTCAACATCAAACTAGCATGCTTATCAAACGGGTAAACCAAATATTGTTCCGAAGAACATACGAGACTCATCATGGTTCAGCGAATCACAAAGTTGATCACTTAGCACGATTCAAGACACCAAATCCTACATGGATTCCTACCATAACGTTCTAGACATATGAAACACCAAGAAGACACTGAAATAACCCAAAAAAAAAGAACATCGGGAAGTCAAAACATCAATTACCGAGTCAAAAGAATCACGGGGAACAAATCCCCAACAATTCACAACATTGTACCCGCGGGTGGGGCCACGGGTGGACCCCCACCCGTGGTTCCGCCTGCGGGAACCACTTCCCACGAGGCGTGTACCACGCGGGTGGGGCGGCGGGTAGGCCACTGCCCGCCGTTCCGCCCGCAGGTATAACCTGTACCACCAAAATAATCCCTTTGGGGATTTTCAGCACCAAGTCCAAATTCAAGTCCAAAACACCCAAAATCTCACAAAATACAACAATATGACTTGAATCAAAGGAATAGCCAAGCAATGGCATACACGAAACCTAATAACAATCTCTAGATATGCATTCTCACAAGACAATGCATCAAATCTCACATTTCATTGCAAAAATCACAAGTAGAAGTCAAGAAATCATCATATAGGTAAGAAAATAGATATTGTATAGCATGGGTTACCTCATCCGCTTAACCATCCAAAACAACGCCAACTTAGGCTCATCTCACAAAGCCAAGCTAGGAACCTGTAGATTAAACCAGATCTCAACTATTAACAAAAATACTAATTACAACAAATTAGGCATATAAGGGGATTTAAACTCTTGTTTATCCTTAAATTACCCACAAGTCTAACCATCTAGTCTAGATATGCTATTAGAAACTTAATCACAACATTAAACACTAATAGGCAAGCTAATAACCAAGAATTAAGGGATAAATCTAATAATTAAAACTTAAGCAAACATGAGAATCAAACCCTAGCTTCTCCCAATACTAACCACCCTTCTTATCATTAGACTAAAAACACAACTAATAACCCTCCTAAACAACAAACTAATTAAACACTAAACTAAACAACAAAACAAAGAAGGAGCTCACCAACTGCCATCTTTTTCTTCTTCATGCAGACAAACCCGCGGGTGGAACGCCGGTGAGTCGTCCGCCGTGCCATTGCCCGCGGCTTATACTACTTCGCCGGAGACGAGCCACCACCACCGGAGAGCGGAGGAGCAAGGAGAAGCTGTCGACTTGCACAACACCACGACTCCGCTGTTGCTCGACCGTGAAACCCGCTGAGCTTACCAGAAGTAGGACGCCACTGCCGCTGCTTCTCACTTCATTGCGATGCTGCTGGGAAGCTCTGTTCACGGTTGTCCAACGCTACTTCTCGCTTCAGACAGGAGAAGATGGAGCCAAGTGGCTGATCTGCCTTGCCGGAGAGCTGAGCTAATCTGGAAACTGCTGCTGCTTTAGAGGTCCACACGCCGCCACTCTCAGCCTCTCTTGTCTACGCCGGAAAACAAAGGAGGAGGAGCGGTGTTGGTTGCTGCTTCAGCTTCTCGCCGTCGACCACCACGGAAGGAAAGGAAAGAGGGTGAAGGTGAAAGCTCAGCCGCATGATGGAAGATGAGGCTAAGAGGTGGAAAAGAGTGTTTGGTTTGTAGCGTTTTTGAAGAAAGAAGACACAACTAGATGTGGTAGGGTTTATATTACCATATTGGGTTTGGGTCAAACTTACTTTAGGAGATTGGGTTTGAGAATTGGGTAGGGTAACTCTTGTTGGGTCAAGAACCATACATACATATATATTTTGGGGCATACAAAATAATAACATTTATTTTTATACCAACATATGGGCTTGACTAAATGCATTCAGGACTCATATATTGTATAGTCTTAGGATAAATAAACACTTGGGCTCAAAGAATAATTATTAGGCCTTAGGGATTAAAACCATTTTGGGGCTTGAAATATTTAGTACAAATATATTGGTTCACAAAAATAGGTAGACCCGAGCCCATTTTCAAATAATTAGGCGTATATATAAATATTTTTATTAAAATATTTAATATTGGGACTATAGTTTATTTTTAAGAAAATACGGGGTGTCACATCCTCACCCCCTTAAAAGAAGCTTCGTCCATGAAGCTGGAAAATCATTTTGGGATTATATATACATATATATACAATAGTATATAGAAAAATTATTTTACGGGATTACATATACATATATACACACTAGGTTTTCGAAACGATTCGGTTTGGTAAGGAATAGAGAAAGAAAGTTTAGGTTCCAAACATGAGGACAACGTTAATTAAGAATAGGATCAAAGTTATCAAAGTTGCAACTTAGGAAATAAGGTTGCCACCTTGCACAGAATCGTTTGAAGTGAAGGGTCAAGAACGAGGTTGGACAGGATTGAAATGATTTCCTAACGGAAGGTGTAACACCCCGTACTACGGCCTTTAATCCCGAATCAATTTCATTAATAATAATTAAAAAGGATTTAATTTGATTAGAAGTCCCTTTAATTAATTAATGTGGTCCACCACGGATCGTGGACCCTTGCATAAACTAGAGTCATAAGCCTATTAGAAATAAAGAAAGTCAACATTTTACTAATCAGATCCTAATTAGGAATCCTAGGCCTACACATCTATTAGGAATAAAGAAAGTATACCTTTACTACTCAGATTATGGTTAGGATTCTCTTTAATTAATTAATATGGTCCACCATGGACCATGGACCCTTATCCCTAAAACAAGTCCTTAGTCCTATAAGGAATAGAATTAGTAAACCCATACCATTCAGACCCTAATTAGGCCTCCTAAATATATATATATATATATATATATATATATATATATATATATATATATATATATATATATATATATATATATATATATACGGACATAGGAGGCACCTAGAAGTCACACCACAATAGATATCACCACACAAGAATTCCCAAGGGACTCCCCACCACCAAGCCTAGGGAGATCAAAACGGATGGAAATCTTAGGGAAGAACCTTAATAGCCAAGGAATGGTTAATTAAGGCTAAGAGGTAACCCATGTCTCAACAAAACCTATTTTTTTCGCTATAATCTCCTTCCTTGGCCTCCCTCTATATTCTTGTGTCTTGATTGAATTCTTCTATGATAATTATGTTATGTTCTTGATGATTTATATGCTTTCTTGAGAATCTTGATGATCTTGATACTAAAAAGAAGTTCTTGATTATGATGTGATGATTCTTGACGAATCTTGATATTTTTCTTGATGTTAAAAATGAAATATGTTCTTGATGATTTGGGTGGGATTAGAGCCGTAGGTTGGATTGGGAATTTGTATTGTGATGTTCTCGATTTATATTTGGGTGGGAATTTGCATGTTCGGGTGTTGTTTATATTTAGAAGTCGTAATAGGATAAGTCCTACATGATTCTTGCTTTTGATCCGTTAATTGCTTACGTGGTATCGTTATTTGCGTTTAAAAGTGTCTAAGCATGGTTTCGGGTTCCACAAAGGTTCCCGGGACGAATATATGAGAAAAGAGTCAGTGGGGGTAGGGGAACCCACCACCTATCCACTGCCCAGAAATCACCGCCGGGCAACGGGTAGCCGCCGGGCAGTCGCCTGCCCGCCGGCAACCCGCTGCCGGAACAGTGAATTCCGGCGGGCAGCCGGCGGGTGACCCCCACCCACCGGCTACCCGATGATCCGTACCCCACCCCGGGTCATCGGCTTCCCCGTTTAATGTTCCCCACTCCCCATGGTGTCCCAACGGACCCCGTTTGTCGTGCTCAAGTCTAGTTTGATATTTCGGTTACCGTTCGTAGGATAAATGAGTCTTAGGAATTGCATGCTAGTTGAGTTGGTAACCCATTGACCTAGGTGGAAGTTATATGAACCCTTAGGACTATTCTTAGTATGTGGATGGTCACACGTAAGTTTATTTATATGTCTTTCCCTTCCCTATGTGCTACTACGTGCTGCTATGTGTTATGTGATGCACGATGCCCGAATTTGGTTGCGATCAAATGGGATGTTCCTGAGCTGCGGTTCAGAAGATGGCTGCGGTCAAATTGGTTACTTATGAGCTGCGGTTAATTCTCCTGTTTGCGGTCAGTGATTCACTTCTTGGGCTGCGGTCCACATGGGCCTCGGTGCTATGACCCACCAGACCTAAACGCGCCAGGACGGTGTGTAGGGCCAATAAGCCGAGGAAGGCTGTAGTCCACCGATCCGAGTAATCGGGCGGTGTGTAGGGCTACGGCTGGCTGTGACCCACCGGGTGATGGGACGGCGGTGTGTAGGGCCATAGTATCCGAGGATCTTCGCCCACCGACTGAGTATAGCTCCGCGGTGTGTCGGGCTTGATCCGCTATGGTCCACCGGATGTACCCATTGGCGGTGTGTAGGGTCGTAAGTCCCCCCTTGAAAAGGGGATCGCGTTCCACCGACTGGGTGCGTCAGCGGTGTGTCGGATCGTGGTCCGACGTTGAGTTCGTCAGCGGTTCTCAAAGGGTTGGTTGCGATCAACTCCCCTCATACCACGGTACTGAGGTAGGGTGCTGCGGGGCCGTGTTAATGCTATAAGCATTAACCCTCATGTTCGGGGCATGAGATTGGTCCCGTGGCACCATCAATGATTATGTGATATGAATGATACGTGAATGATGATGTGTTTGAATTGAATCTGTGACCGTAGATGCGCATTCTTTATGATGTTATCTCTACTTAACTGTTATCATTGAATAATGTGCTTGTCCCTATTTGCTGAGTCTATCCCTGATTTTAAAGCTAGAGTCTCCTATGTATATATCTTCCTGCTTCAAAATGGTTTTCCTATATCTATATTTATATATATACCTATATTGTATTTCAACGCGTTGGAGTGGGTTACCAGCATCTCTCGCTGAACAGATATATTTGGCTTTCAGACACAGATGAGTAGATCCCAGAGCGCGCTAGAGATCCGAGGCGTAAAGTAGCTATTTTCCCTTTCGGCCTGCGTGCCATGCTTATGTATTGACATTATTTGAGGATTTTAGTTAGTTAGCCTGTGCACCTGAGTTCTCTAGCTCAGGTGTGGCATAGCACCCCATACTCTTATGTTTGATTTCGGGATTTAATGAGCATTTACCTTTATTATATAAGTTTTAAAAGTTTCAAAATTTCGGGGTACTAGATTTAGGCTCAAGGGCAGCGTAGATTAGAAAGGAAATCAAGATTTTCAAGGTTACAACTTAGGAAAACGAGGTTGTCACCCTGTTACAGAATCAAATTAAGAAGGAAACAAGAACGAGGCTCGAAGAGATTGGAAGGAGAGAAAACGGCTTTTAGAGGGTTAAGAATTCTCGACTTTAGGCAACTTCTTCGGCTTGACGCTTCGATCACCAAACTTTTGGCGAACTGAGGGTTCCTAACCTTGATTCGGACGCGTTCTAATGCTAAGATCTTTATCGAACTCTCTTCACAAACTGAGATCGCAAACACCTTCATCCCAAACCCTTCTTCAAACACTGGTTTCTTCGTCATCTTTGTTACAGCCGAGCGAAACTGACACGGTGCAGGCAACTGTGAGCTGACTTGCTTCCCTTATCGGTCTTCATCATTGCGTCAAAAATGGAACTCGTAGCAAACTTACTTAATCTTCTTAGAGATTCAGCTTGTTGTCCGTCCTAGCCAACACTTTATCCATCGAAACACTGACCACTGCTTTCCTCTTTCTTTAAGCGCACCCGATTGTCTGTTCATGTCATCCCAAGACTTTGGTGATTTACAAACCAAACTTCCTTCTTTATCGTACTTGAAGATTATTGAGGTCTAAGCACCCGCGTATTACTTATACCTTCCTTAGCATCTTGAACTTTAGCACTCTGAATCTCACAAAATCTTGTAAGGAGTCCTTTGAATGCTTGACAACAACCACCACTGAAAGGGAAACTTGATCCATCATTAGAGCACAATCCACGACCTTCGTAAATCCATAGCGCAAGTTTCTCAACTTGCCTTCTTGATCTGTATGATTCTTTCTCATTACCAACTAAAGCTGGTTGGATCGTAGAGCTCAATCGCAACCTTAATTCAAACGCAAACGGTAGAACTTTTCGTAAACTGACGTCTTTACCCAAGTCAACATCTGGAGGCCTTACATGGTTCCTTGCCCAAAGATTTGCTCTTGTCCTTACTAGAAGCTTAATAGGTCGAGTCTTGTTCACAGTTGATAACCGTGCAATCTTCATAAGGTAGTTGGTTATAAACCAACTTTGTCTTTTCTTTTATTGATCAACGGTAAGTCTTCCCCGAAAACTTTGTTGCCGCACGAGCCTTTCTTACTTATGGAGATTCAACAGAAGAACTGGTTCTTAAGTTCATCCCTGACTATCCTTCCTTTTACTGTTCAATCTTCCCATACAAGGTTAGCTTGTAACACCCCCTAAAAACAAGCTATTTAAAAGCCTTAAACATGCAAATAACTGAGCTAAACAACAAACACAGCGGAAGACTGAAGGATAACTAGATAAACATAAATCCAAACAATGGGGTGTTATGCCACGTTCACCAAAAAGGATGAACGCTACGGAAATATCTGCATTGTTTACAACTAATCCATAGTCTCAAAAGTCTACAACTAAGCCGGAACACAAGCCATAAAACAAGCGGGAGAAGCTACACTAGCAAGTACTAGACTGCGCACTCGCCTAGACATCACCTAAAAGAACACAATAAAACATGGGACGACGCCCGGTCAGCGAATAATGCTGGTAACCCACCAATACATGTGAAATATCATACATAGATAAGATATAAGTTGTAAAGCCATTTTCGAAATGGAATACATAAGTATATATGTACAAAACTAAGAGCAATAGTCAACACAAGACTCAACACTCTCAACAAGGATACGGGAACACATCTCAAAACCACAAAGGATAACCACAACACAAAGGATAAAGAAAAGACCGATGGCAACACATGCCTTTGTGACTACACACGTCACAAGAAGAGAACACACAACCACGGCTACACAAGCCCTCGTGACATTACTCATCCCGAGTTGATATGCCTTCCTTATGCTCGGTTCCAACCTTATGGTTACTCCCAACCTTATATCTCGTTCCAACCTTTACCTCCAGGACCCCTGTACACCAAGTACAACCTTATTCCCCCAGGAACCGTCGTTCCCCCTCCAAAAGTCCCTCCAACAAAACCACCGATTTCATAGTACACGAGGGTACCGTACACACACACACGGCAACACATGCCTCCCAAGAAATACGTGAACCTTACACAAAGGTCACAACTCCATAATCACGTCACGGCCACCACGAGGACCGCTGCAATACCTTGGTGACTAGTGTCCCATAACAGTAATCGTGCAATCCAGGTAAAGCCACACACACATCACACCTCAGCAGGAATCAATCAATGGATCGCAACGAAGATATGAAACCATACTCAATCAACGAATGGGTCACAGCCCAACAACAAGAACGATGAATAACACAAGTTATCATCAACCAAGGATGGTACAAACAACACACAGGCTAGCATATAAACACCGAACTAGCATGCTTATCAAACGGGTAAACCAAACGTAGTTCCGAAGAACACACGAGACTCATCACTGTTCAACGAAACACAATGTTGAACACTTAGCATGATTCAAGACACCAAAGACCTACATGCATACCTACCATATAGTTCTAGACATACGAACCATCAAGAAGACACTCAAATAGTTCCACAAAAAACAACGGGAAGTCAAAAGACCAAATACCGAGTCAAAAGAATCACGGGGAACAAATCCCCCATCAAAACCAACATGTTCCCTGCGGGTGGACCCACGGGTAGTGCGCCGCCCGTGGTTCTGCCCGCGGGAACACACTCCCACAAGCCTACTACCCGCGGGTGGGGCGACGGGTGGTGCCCCGCCCGCCGTTCCGCCCGCGGGTACACTTCTTGTACCAAAACAATCCCTTCGGGGATTTTCAACACCTAGCTCAAATTCATGTCCAAAACATTCCAAATCTCACCAAATACAACAAAATGACTTGAATCAAAGGAAATGCCAAGCAATGGCATAAAAGAACCCTAAACACAAGCTCTAGATATGCATTTTCACATTATTATGCACCAACACTCACATTTCATAGCAAAACACATGTAGAATCCAAGAAATCACATATAGGTAAGCAAAATAGGTTTTCTAGAGCATGGGTTACCTCTTGTAGACTAAAGACTTCACTTTACAACTCAACAAGCTCCTCACAAGGCTCACCTTACAAACCCACTTCAAGAACATACCAAAATATCATAAAGATCCTATATTTAAGAAAAGACACCTTAGATAAATCCAAAAACAAAAGATGAACTTATTTCTTACCCTCCTAGATGCCCAAATATTAGAAAGGTTGAATCTTGGAAGCAACTCTTGAAGTTTTGGCAAGGTCCCAACTTGGCTTGGATGAGAAGCTACTCACATTTTTAGAGAGAAGGTGGAGCTAGATTTTTAGAAACGTGTAAGGAGAGAATGAAGATGGTCTACTAGGTTAGGTTACAATACCAACAACAAGTGAAAGGTCAAGAATACCCTTACTAACATAAGGAAGTGTAAGGAACAAGGGAACTCCTTACAAAGCTCAATGTAAAACTTTGACTTTGGGGTTGACTAGTCAATTACTAGTCCCCAACTATTAAATTTCAGGAATTTAAGGAATTAAATTACAAATTGAAATAGGATTAATTACTCAATTAATCCCTTAATTGAATTTGGATTTCGGGGTGTCACATCCTCTCCCCCTTCAAAGAAGCTTCGTCCCCGAAGCTTGGGTACGACGAATTAAAAGCAAACGGTGAAAGAAACAACATTTTGACAAGAGGTTCAAGAACAAACTCTTTTGGTCAAAGACTCCAAAAGATTCCACAAGATTTCAAGGCAATGAAGTATTCCAAAGCAAGAGAGAAGGCATTTCAAATCAAGGATAGGCAAGAGTTTAACAAACGTTTAGATTGAGCATCAAGAACTCTAGCCTCAACACAAACACCAACTTCTAGACAACAACTAAGAACTAAGAAACTAACTCCAAACACCAACTACTAAGCTAGCTAAACAACAAAGCAACAAGCAAAACAAGCATCCCAGGCAAACAGCAAACTACTCTCAAACAAACAATGGCTAAGAAGAAAACGACAACAAGGGAACAGGCGAACGGGTTTACCACAACACAAGCTAGAACTCCTCACTCTCCGACTCCTCAGCCTCCTCAGATTCCTCATCATCTTCTCCTCTGCGGCTTGAACTGGCTTCAATCTGGTCTAGCCTCTGGTTCACTGCGACGAACTGCGGCTTCATAAACGCGAAGCCTTCTGCGATCATACTGTTCTGTTGGCGAAGCAAGGTGACAACGCGCTCCTCATGTGCCATGGCATCATGCTCCCTCTTGGTGCGAGCTTGTTTCGTTCTTCGATTTTCCTCACTATCCGAGTCACTTTCTTCGGCTTCGGCAGCTTCCAGTGCTTCCACTTCTTCTTCTTGGTCTGCATCCTCTTCAACTTCTTCATCACCACCCAAACTCTGGACTGCGAGGCTCAACTTCCCGGCATGGATCCCAAGCTCTGTTGCCAACTCTGCCCTCTCTTCAGGTGCTTTTCTTGCCACTTCTTCAAGCGTGATGTAGTCACCACCTTCCAACTGAAAAAAATCACGACTCCGAAGATTGGTGGCATCCAACACCATCTTTCCCATGGCCTTCGGGAGACAACCATCCACGCTTACACTTTTCCTAACCAAAATCCAGCTCAACACCATCCCATACGGTAGGCTTTTCTGGTTATGATCCCGACAGAAAACCATATGTTGCAACATCAAGGCGGGCAAGTTGAACTTAACCATATTCTTGAGGCAAAAGGCAAAGGTGCACTCCAACTTTCCCAATAAACTGCTTTTGTTGTTCTTAGGCAACAAACAATCCGATACCAACATAACCAAAATTCGTTGCTCCGCGGACAACCACTTTTTCTCCGGCCTTGAAGCTTGAGTGAAACCACTCGTACGGCCCAACAGATAACTCAAATAGTCCCGGTACCCCATGGTATCCGTACTAATCCATGAATGGCCACTATACTGAGCAACTCCTGAAGCAGATAAACTCAAAAGTTGAGCCAGCCTCTACTCAGAAAGCATAACCTTCACACCTCTCACATTAGAAGTGATTTCAAGCTTATCACCCT
Organism: Ipomoea nil; assembly: GCF_001879475.1. Taxonomy (NCBI): domain Eukaryota; kingdom Viridiplantae; phylum Streptophyta; class Magnoliopsida; order Solanales; family Convolvulaceae; genus Ipomoea; species Ipomoea nil. The sequence continues at coordinate 2,315,471 of NW_017618593.1, read as the reverse complement.
CCTTTGTCACAACCATGTGACGATAAAATTCCTTATCCAAACTCGGGTATGTCTCATCCCTTATGGCGAGAAACCCATCCAACAATCCTTGGAATCTAAGCATATCCAACAAGGAATTAGGAAAAGATTCCAGATCAAAAGCTTTACCTTCAAGAACGAGATAATGGGCATCCACCCATTCCGTTTTCCTAGCCAAAATTGACCTTCTAGGCATGGTAGAAGATGACCCAAAGTTCAACAAAAGAAGCACACACTTTCTCTTCTTCTTTTCTCTCTTGGCCGCTCTCTCTCTCTCTCTCACTCTCGCTGCTCTCTCTCTCTCGGCTTTGGCGTTCCGAACAGCTCGGCGGGCGAAGCTTCGGCGATGGCGAGTCAGGTGGACGGTGATGGTGCGGCGGCGGCGCGGCGACGGGTAGGTGGTGGTGGCGGGTTGCAGATGAGGCGACGGGGAGGGGTGGGTTCTTGGCTGCTCACAAGTAGGGTAGAATGAAAGAAGGAGATTTGGGAATTTAGTGATTTTTGGGGAAAAATTTGGGAAAAGATGATTTAATTTGGGGGATTTGGGTAAAGATGAGGATTTAAGGTTTAAATGGAATTAAAATTGAATAAGTTCTAAGGAAGACAATTAGCTTAAGTGTTTTAGAGGTTGGGGTTAGCAAAGAATAGGCCCAGGTTTGAAACTCAAAGGTTATAATTAAACATTTTCTCTTGGTATGGATCAAGAAAGGATTTTTGGTATGGATTTACTAATTTCAACTTTCAAAGAATACTTGGGAAAATTTAAAGGATTCCAAAAAGGATAGTTGCAACAATCACCAAATATGAGGATTGTAGAATTAACCCAAGCACAACTCATTCCAAAGATGGAGAGCTAGCTCCACAACGAAACTTATAGGCCAAACTAAAGAAGTCACTTAACAAGAAGAGTTTACACCTAACTCCAAAGGAATCAATACCAAAGGAAAACATGCCAAGGATTGCCAAGTAACTCATATAGACAACAACGAAACATAAGGTAACACTCAAGATAACAAAGAACGCGATATTTGCGAAAAACAAGGATAGGCTAGGATAGGATTACCTGCCAACTCCTCCTCCACCAAACCCTCAGACTCTGCCTGCGAACCCCCCATCACGAAGACTCTCCCTGGCGGCCTAGCTCCAACTGCTCCACGACCCGAACTACCTCTCTGGGCTCCTCCGGCTCCCGAGGGTGGTGGCTGTAACACCCCGTAATTTTGAAACTTTTAAAACTAATATGATAAAGGTAATTTCTCATAAAATCCCAAACAGAGCATTACTAATTATAAGTGTACGGGGTGCTATGCCACATCTGAGCTGGAGAACTCAGATGCACAAGCTAAACTAACTAAATATCCTCAATACATCATCATGGCACGCAGGCCGAAAGGAAAGACTATCTATCTAATCCACGATCTTCTAGCGCGCTCTGGGATCTACACGTCTATGCCTGAAAGCCAAATATATCTGTTCAGTGAGAGATGCTGGTAACCCACTCCAACGCGCTGAAATACAATATAGATAGATATATATAGATATATGAAGACCATTTTGAGGCAGGAACATATATACTTAAGAGACTCTAGCTTTAAAACCGGGAATAGACTCAGCAAATAGGGGCAAGCACAATAATCAATGATAACATTAAAGTAGAAATAACATCATAAGGAATACACATCTAAGGTCACAGTTCACTTTTCAATTCAAACACATCATCATTCAATCATCATTCATATCACATAATCGTTGATGGCGCCACGGGACCAATCGCATGCCCCGAACATGAGGGTTAATGCTTATAGCATTAACACGGCCCCGCAGCACCCTACCTCAGTACCGCGGTACGAGGGGAGTTGATCGCAACCAACCCTTTGAGAACCGCTGACGAACTCAACATCGGACCACGATCCGACACGCCGCTGACGCGCCCAGTCGGTGGACCGCGATCCCCTTCACAAGGGGGGACTTACGACCTTACCCACCGTTGATGCGCACAATCAGTGGACCGTAGCGGATCAAGCCCGACACTCCGCTGAACTAAACTCTGTCGGTGGTCGAAGATCCTCGGAGACTATGGCCCTACATATCGATGTCCCATCACTCGATGGATCGCAGCCAGCCGTAGCCCTACACACCGCCTGATTACTCTGGTCGGTGGACTACAGCCTTCCTCGGCTTGTTGGCCCTACACACCGCCTGGCGCGTCCAGGTCGGTGGGTCATATCACCGAGGCCCATGTGGACCTTCAGTCCTATATATAATCTTTATATACCTGACAGGTCTCTACCAGCCTGGTTAACAGTTGGGATGGTTCTCAGCCCATTCAACTGCCCGTATAGTGGACCTCAGTCCTATATAATATTTATTTACCTGACCAATCTTAACCGGCGTGGTTAACAGTTGGGATGGTTCTCAGCCCATTCAACTGCCCGTATAGCCCACTTGATCTTAACCAAGTTGGGGTCATGCATCACGTAATACACAATAGCACATAATAACACATAATAGCACATAGGGAAGGGGAGACATATAATTAAGCTTACGTGTGATCATTCACATACTAAGAATTGTCCTAAGGGGTTCATATGACTTCCACTTAGGTCAACGGGTTACCGATTCGACTAGCATGCGATTCCTAAGAGTCACTTATCCTACGAACGATTCCCGAAACATCAAACTAGACCCAGGCACAACAAACGGGGTCCGTTGGGACTCCACGGGGAATGGAGAACATCAAACGGGGAAGCCAGGGACCCGGGATGGGTAATGGACCAGCGGGTAGCCGGTGGGTGAGGGATCACCCGCCGGCTGCCCGCCGGAGATCACTGCCCGGCAGCGCGTTGCCGGCGGGCGGACGCCTGCCCACTGCCCAGCGGTAATGTAACACCCCGTGTTACGGACCCTAAAACCAACTGATTAATTAATTAATTAATAACCCAGGAGAAAGAATAAATTATAATGGTTAATTAGGGAAAAAGACCACCATAGCCCATGGGCCCAATTATATAAACCCAACCCCTAAACCCAATAGGAATAAACTCTAAATAAACCCTTGGATCTATAAATAGGGAACTTAGGGAGCACCTAAAACCCCCTCCCACACGCATAAATGCCCATCACCCCAGGAGAGCTCCAAGAATCCCCTTAGAAGAAATCAAGAAAGCAAGAAAGCTTAAAGAAAGATCCTTCATAGCCAAGGAATTAATTAAGGCTAAGAGGTAACCCATGTCTCAACAAAACCTATTTTCATAGCTATGATTTCCCCTTAGGGTTTCCCCCATATTATTGTGAATGGCGAAATTATGGTAATTATTATTGATGTTGATTTGATGATTCCATGGGGAATCTTGATAATCTTGATATTGGGAGTTTCTTGATAATTATGATGTTCTTGATGATTAATTGGGATTTTGATGATTATGTGTTGTTCTTGATGATTATGATGTTCTTGATGATTAATTGGCATCCTCGATGTTTATGTGTTATTCTTACCGAATCTTGCAATTAGAAGATGAATCGTATTCTTGTTGATATAAAAGTAATTAGAACCCTAGGTCGTATCGTATGATCTTATTCTTGGATTATCGGGTGGGGAAATCGCATGTTTGGGTGTTGATTATATTTAGAAAAGCATGATAGGTTACGTGTCGTTCGTTTCTCGTAATTGATCCGTTAATTGTCTACGTGTTGTCGTTAATTGCGTTGTTAAGTGTCTAAGCATGGTTTCGGGTTCCGCAATGGTTCCCGGGGCGTAAAGTGTGTGAAAAGAGTCAGTGGGGGGTAGGGGACCCGCCACCTACCCATAGCCGTAAACCGCCGCCTGGCAGCGGGCGGCCGGCGGGCGGGCAGCTGCCCGCCGGCGACCCGCTGCCGGAACAGTAGAAACTGGCGGGTGGCCGGCGGGTGGCCCACCACCCACCGGCTGCCCGCTGGAAAGTCGTCCCACCCGGGACCCCGGCTTCCCCGTTTGATGTTTCCCCGATCCCCGTGGTGTCCCAACGGACCCCGTTTGTCGTGCCTATGTCTAGTTTGATATTTCGGGTACCGTTCGTAGGTTTATGAGTCTATTATATTGCATGCTAGTTGAATTGGTATCCCATTGACCTAGGTGGAAGAAGTATGAACCCCTTAGGACTATTCTTAGTATGTGGTGGATCACGCATAGGTTTTGTTATACGCTTTATCCCTCTTCCCAATGTGTAATGTGGGCTGCATGTGCTTGCTATGTGTTATGTGTGCGTGTTGCCCCAATTCGGTTGCGATCGGATTGGTTGTCCTGAGCTGCGGTTCAGAAGCCGGCTACAGTCAGATGGGAATTCCTGGCTATAGTCGGATGACAGTATCCTGGGCTGCGGTCCAGAAGCTGGTTGTAGTCAGATGGGAATTCCTGGCTGCAAACAGATGACATTTTCCTGAGCTGCGGTTCAGAAGCTGGCTGTAGTCAGATGGGAATTCCTGGCTACAGTCAGGTAGCACACGCTCTTGGGCTGCGGTCCACTGTTTGGTTGCGATCAAACACTATGATGAGCTGCGGTTCATCGGTCGGTTGCGATCGACCCCTCTGTGTTGCGATACGGGGCAGGGTGCTGCGGGGCCGTGTCAGAGCTATATGCGCTGACCCTCATGTATGGGCATGCGATTGGTCCTGTGGCGCCAACAAAGTGTGCTATGTGTTGTGATATGGATGAGCTGTGATTATGAGTGTCTTGGAGAAATGTGACTGTGGGATTTAGGTTGGGGATTGATTATGATGGGTGGTGATCACTGTTTATGCCTTGCCTTATCTGCCTTATCTATTGCGAACTGCATATGACTGTTATAACTGTTGCTTGTGTCTGGCCTTATCTGTCGGGTCATTCCCGGTTTTAAAAGCTAGAGTTCGTAGGATATATCTTCATGCTCAAAATGGTTTTCGTATATCTATATATATATCTATATGTATTGTATTTCAACGCGTTGGTGTGGGTTACCAGCATCTTTCGCTGAACAGATATATTTGGCTTTCAGGCACAAAGGATTAGAGCACTGGAGCGCGCTAGAACTGGAGCGTAGAAGTAGTATAGTTTCCCTTTCGGCCTGCGTGCCATGTTATGCATTTATATTTCAGAGGATAGTAGTTAGACAGCCTGTGCACCTGGGTTCTCTAGCTTAGGTGTGGCATAGCACCCCGTACACTTATGTTACGCTTTGGGATTTAATGAGATATTACCTTTATTATTAAGTTTTAAATGTCTTAAAAATCAGGGGTGTTACAGTTGGTATCAGAGCCTAAGTTTGACCCTAGGAAAGACTCTTAAGACCGGACTTTAGGACATTAAGCTTGAACTCTAGATATTTAGGAACATAGGACTCAGGAATCTTAGGACGCGCGGTGAGATTATGAAACCTACACATAACCTCCTCGCACTTTATCCCTCTCTAATATTAGGAATCCCTTCCCCGCTTATTATATCAAGATTGAAACACAAAATAATATCGACCTTTAATCGCCAGGACACCCCTCTCAAGAAATCTTGACTCAAGCCCTACAACGCCTGACCCAAATTGCCCAGGCACTAAGTACTATCGTACCCCAACCTCTGCCAACAGACGAGAACTTGGAAATCCACCACCAAGTCTCGGCACATCAACCAGCCACCCTCGAGGAATGGATTGAGACATTCGACAAGGTGTTCAGGGTGACCCAATGCCCCGAACGCCACCGGGTCAGGATAGCCTCCTTCTATTTCAAGCACGAGGCCGACAACTGGTGGGCCCGCGAGGGGCCTACGTACGAGCAAGACCCCGGATTCAACTGGGAGAACTTAAAGACGCAGTTACGAGAACAGTTCTACCCCAACCACCTGAAGGCCGCCATGTGCGAAGAATTCCTCAATCTAAGACAGGGGACGGCCCCAGTCTCAGAAAACTACCAACGATTCTGCCAACTGGCTCGCCTCGCCCCCGAGCTAGTACCCACCGAAGGGATCAAGGTCGGGAAATTCCTAACGGGCCTTAAGCCCGAACACCAGAGGTCTTTGGCCGCCCAGGAACCAAAGACCCTCGGAGAGGCCTATGCCAAGGCATGTCAGCTACAACAGGTAGCGGACCCGCCTCCAGGGATGCAACTGGGGTATAAAAGGAAACCCGAAGGAAGTCGTCCAATTCTCGCCAAGGAAGCTAAGAAGCTCAAAACCGCCCCACTTGACCAAACCATCGCGCCGACTACCCGGGAGAGAATCCTCACCCTAAGCAAGGCCAGGATCGGAGATAGCAACATAGTCTCCGGAACCTTCCTAGTGCACGCCACCCCAGTTGTCATATTATTCGACTCAGGGGCTACCAACTCGTTTATAGCAACCGAGTTCGCCGCCCAGCTCGGTCTTAACGCCACCACCAAGGTCCGACTCCAAGTCAAGGTGGCCTCAGGCGAGGTCATAAAATGTGATCGCATGTACGAGCATGTAATGATCACCATTCAGGGAGTGGAATTTCCCAGTAACCTGATCCAGTTTCAATTGGATGGGATGCAAGTAATCTTGGGCATGGATTGGCTAGGGAAGTTCCAAGCGCAAATCCTGTGCGGAGAGCAGAAAGTGGTCCTACGAGGGCCAAACGGTAAGAGGGTGTCGTACCGCAGTGCCCGCCAGGATCCAGGGATCAAGCTGATAAACATGATGAAAATTAAGAAGTATCTGGGCCAAGGAAACGAGGCCTTCTTATGCTCAGTCGAAGACCTCAACGCCAAAACACCCGAACCACAAGCCATCCCAGTGGTGAACGAGTTCACCGACGTCTTCCCGGACGAGATTCCCGGGACACCCCCGACCAGAGAGGTCGAGTTCACCATAGACCTCATGCCGGGCGCCGCCCCAATCTCTAAACCACCCTACCGGCTAGCACCAAAGGAAATGAAGGAACTGAAAACACAACTCCAAGAACTGCTAGATAAGGGTTACATTCGGCCCAGCACCTCCCCATGGGGAGCACCGGTACTATTCGTTAAGAAGAAGGATGGGAGCATGCGCCTGTGCATCGACTACCGAGAACTCAACCAAGTTACTATAAAGAATAAGTACCCCCTTCCCCGAATAGATGACTTATTCGACCAACTCAAAGGGGCAGGGGTGTTCTCGAAGATCGACCTAAGATCCGGATATCACCAGATCCAAGTGGCCAAACCGGACATCCAGAAAACGGCCTTCCGGACACGTTACGGCCACTACGAGTTTACCGTAATGCCTTTCGGCCTCACTAACGCGCCTGCCATATTCATGGACCTCATGAATCGAGTATTCCGACCTCACCTGGATGACTTCGTCATCGTGTTCATCGACGACATCCTAGTCTACTCCCGAAATAAAGAAGAACATGAGAAGCACCTACGCATATCTCTGCAAACCCTCAGGGAGAATCAACTCTACGCTAAATTCTCCAAGTGCGAATTCTGGCAAGACAGCGTAGCCTTCTTGGGCCACGTGATAACCAAGGAGGGGATTAGAGTGGACCCCGCTAAGGTTCGCGCCGTTAAAGAATGGACCACGCCGAACTCACTCTCGGAAGTCCGAAGCTTCCTAGGTCTAGCAGGTTACTACAGGAGATTCGTATCCGACTTCACCAAGATAGCCCAACCCCTCATTAAGCTCATGAAAAAGGAAACCCCCTTCCGTTGGGACAACGACTGCATCTCGGCCTTCCAAGCATTAAAGGATAAACTAACCACTGCACCCGTGCTAGCCATACCCTCCGGATCGGAAGGGTTTGAAGTCTACAGCGACGCATCCAAGAAGGGGTTGGGATGCGTACTAATGCAAAATGGCAAGGTAATAACTTACGCATCCAGGCAACTCAAAACCCACGAAGAAAATTACCCCACCCATGACCTCGAGCTAGCCGCTATCGTATTCGCACTGAAAATTTGGAGGCACTACCTGTATGGAGTACAATGCAAGATCTACACCGACCATAAGAGCCTGAAGTACATTTTTACTCAGAAGGACCTAAACATGAGACAACGAAGATGGCTGGAACTCATAAAGGACTACGACCTAGACATTCAATACCACGAGGGAAAAGCCAACGTGGTGGCAGATGCCCTAAGCCGGAAGACAAATCACTCCCTTAACACTACGTGGGTCCAACCGGACCATCTGTACAGGGACTTCCAAAGGCTACACTTGGAAATAATAGAGCAGGGACAAACTCGCCCCAATGCCTATCTACTCAACACACAGGCCGTGCCCACCCTCTTCGAGGAAATCAAATCAGGACAACAACAGGACCCGGAACTAGATAAAATCCGCCGCGACCTAACTCGAGGGAAAGAGGGCCCCTTCGAAGCGCACCCAGACGGCAGCCTCCGCTACAAAGGGAGGTGGTGTGTACCCTCAACGCACCCCCACTTGAAACAGCAGATCTTGGAGGAAGGACACAACTCCCCTTACTCCGTCCACCCAGGCGGTGACAAGTTATACCAAGACGTAAAGAAATCATTTTGGTGGCCGAATATGAAAAAGGAAGTCGCAGACTTTGTGGCCAAGTGCCTGAACTGCCAAAGGGTAAAAGCCGAACGATGCAAACCCAAGGGACTCGTACAACCCCTTGAAATACCACAAGGAAAATGGGATTCCATATCCATGGACTTCGTCGGAGGGCTACCCCCAACAAAAACCGGTAAGGATAAAATCTGGGTCATAGTGGATCGTCTCACCAAGACAGCGCGGTTCATTGCCATGAAAGAAACATGGACGATGACGCAACTAGCCCAAGCTTACGTAAACCGGGTAGTGAAATACCACGGAGTTCCCCGGAACATTGTGTCCGACCGAGATTCCAGGTTCCTCTCGCAATTCTGGAAATCACTACAAGCGGCGTTGGGGACGCGACTAAAGCTAAGCACGGCCTTTCACCCCACCACAGACGGCCAAACCGAAAGAACCATCCAAACCCTCGAAGACATGCTAAGAGCCTGCGCGCTCGACTTCCGAGGAACGTGGGAAGAACACCTAGACCTCATCGAGTTCTCGTACAACAACCGCTACCACGCGAGCATTCGCATGGCACCATATGAAGCACTGTATGGTCAGAGATGTAGAACCCCATTATGCTGGGAAGATATGGTCAACCAGGTAACACTGGGCCCCCAATACCTACAAGACACCATAGCTAAGGTCAAACGCATCCAGGAAAGGATGAAGGCCGCCCAAGACCGCCAGAAGTCGTACGCCGACCTAAAAAGGAAGCGAGCCGAATTCAGCCTCGGGGACAAGATCTGGCTAAGGATCTCGCCCACTCGAGGGGTAATGAGGTTCGGGAGGAAAGGAAAACTCAGCCCCCGGTTCATCGGCCCGTACGAAATCGTGGAGAGAATCGGAGACTTGGCCTACCGTCTCGCCTTACCCGCCGAGCTAGAACGAGTACACAACGTGTTCCACGTATCTCAGCTAAATAAATACATACACGATCCAAGCCACGTACTCCAACACGAGACCGTGGACCTCGACGAGTCCCTAGTATACGAAGAGAAACCCGTAAGAATCCTGGACACCAAAACAAGAAATACCCGGAACCGAGTCGTGGAAATGGTAAAGGTTCTCTGGACCAACCACGGGACCGAGGAAGCCACATGGGAACTTAAAGACACAATGAAGGAGCGGTACCCCGAGCTGTTCACTCCAGGTAACTAAGGGAAAACTTTCCTTTCTTTTTGTCACCAGGGCCAAGCTTCGGGGACGAAGCTTCCTGTTAAGGGGGGGAGAGTGTAACACCCCGTGTTATGGACCCTAAAACCAACTGATTAATTAATTAATTAATAACCCAGGAGAAAGAATAAATTATAATGGTTAATTAGGGAAAAAGACCACCATAGCCCATGGGCCCAATTATATAAACCCAACCCCTAAACCCAATAGGAATAAACTCTAAATAAACCCTTGGATCTATAAATAGGGAACTTAGGGAGCACCTAAAACCCCCTCCCACACGCATAAATGCCCATCACCCCAGGAGAGCTCCAAGAATCCCCTTAGAAGAAATCAAGAAAGCAAGAAAGCTTAAAGAAAGATCCTTCATAGCCAAGGAATTAATTAAGGCTAAGAGGTAACCCATGTCTCAACAAAACCTATTTTCATAGCTATGATTTCCCCTTAGGGTTTCCCCCATATTATTGTGAATGGCGAAATTATGGTAATTATTATTGATGTTGATTTGATGATTCCATGGGGAATCTTGATAATCTAGATATTGGGAGTTTCTTGATAATTATGATGTTCTTGATGATTAATTGGGATTTTGATGATTATGTGTTGTTCTTGATGATTATGATGTTCTTGATGATTAATTGGCATCCTCGATGTTTATGTGTTATTCTTACCGAATCTTGCAATTAGAAGATGAATCGTATTCTTGTTGATATAAAAGTAATTAGAACCCTAGGTCGTATCGTATGATCTTATTCTTGGATTATCGGGTGGGGAAATCGCATGTTTGGGTGTTGATTATATTTAGAAAAGCATGATAGGTTACATGTCGTTCGTTTCTCGTAATTGATCCGTTAATTGTCTACGTGTTGTCGTTAATTGCGTTGTTAAGTGTCTAAGCATGGTTTCGGGTTCCGCAATGGTTCCCGGGGCGTAAAGTGTGTGAAAAGAGTCAGTGGGGGGTAGGGGACCTGCCACCTACCCATAGCCGTAAACCGCCGCCTGGCAGCGGGCGGCCGGCGGGCGGGTAGCTGCCCGCCGGCGACCCGCTGCCGGAACAGTAGAAACTGGCGGGTGGCCGGCGGGTGGCCCACCACCCACCGGCTGCCCGCTGGAAAGTCGTCCCACCCGGGACCCCGGCTTCCCCGTTTGATGTTTCCCCGATCCCCGTGGTGTCCCAACGGACCCCGTTTGTCGTGCCTATGTCTAGTTTGATATTTCGGGTACCGTTCGTAGGTTTATGAGTCTATTATATTGCATGCTAGTTGAATTGGTATCCCATTGACCTAGGTGGAAGAAGTATGAACCCCTTAGGACTATTCTTAGTATGTGGTGGATCACGCATAGGTTTTGTTATACGCTTTATCCCTCTTCCCAATGTGTAATGTGGGCTGCATGTGCTTGCTATGTGTTATGTGTGCGTGTTGCCCCAATTCGGTTGCGATCGGATTGGTTGTCCTGAGCTGCGGTTCAGAAGCCGGCTACAGTCAGATGGGAATTCCTGGCTATAGTCGGATGACAGTATCCTGGGCTGCGGTCCAGAAGCTGGTTGTAGTCAGATGGGAATTCCTGGCTGCAAACAGATGACATTTTCCTGAGCTGCGGTTCAGAAGCTGGCTGTAGTCAGATGGGAATTCCTGGCTACAGTCAGGTAGCACACGCTCTTGGGCTGCGGTCCACTGTTTGGTTGCGATCAAACACTATGATGAGCTGCGGTTCATCGGTCGGTTGCAATCGACCCCTCCGTGTTGCGATACGGGGCAGGGTGCTGCGGGGCCGTGTCAGAGCTATATGCGCTGACCCTCATGTATGGGCATGCGATTGGTCCTGTGGCGCCAACAAAGTGTGCTATGTGTTGTGATATGGATGAGCTGTGATTATGAGTGTCTTGGAGAAATGTGACTGTGGGATTTAGGTTGGGGATTGATTATGATGGGTGGTGATCACTGTTTATGCCTTGCCTTATCTGCCTTATCTATTGCGAACTGCATATGACTGTTATAACTGTTGCTTGTGTCTGGCCTTATCTGTCGGGTCATTCCCGGTTTTAAAAGCTAGAGTTCGTAGGATATATCTTCATGCTCAAAATGGTTTTCGTATATCTATATATATATCTATATGTATTGTATTTCAACGCGTTGGTGTGGGTTACCAGCATCTTTCGCTGAACAAATATATTTGGCTTTCAGGCACAAAGGATTAGAGCTCTGGAGCGCGCTAGAACTGGAGCGTAGAAGTAGTATAGTTTCCCTTTTGGCCTGCGTGCCATGTTATGCATTTATATTTCAGAGGATAGTAGTTAGACAGCCTGTGCACCTGGGTTCTCTAGCCCAGGTGTGGCATAGCACCCCGTACACTTATGTTACGCTTTGGGATTTAATGAGATATTACCTTTATTATTAAGTTTTAAATGTCTTAAAAATCAGGGGTGTTACAGGTGATCTTCCGGCAGCGGGTAGGTGGCGGGTACCCCTACCCCCACCTACCCCCCACTGACTCATTCATCACAAATTCGTCCCGGGATCCTTTGTGGAACCCGAAACCATGCTTAAACACTTTTAAACGCAATTAACGACACCACGTAGTCAATTAATGGATCAAAAGCAAGAATCACGTATAACTCATCCTATCATGATTCCTAAACATAAACAACGCCTGGACATGCGAATTCCAACCCAATTTATATCAAGAACATTATAACACAAATTCCCAATCCATCCTAGGGCTCTAATTCCTCCCAATTCATCAAAATCACAATTTATCTTTAACATCAAGAACTATCAAGATTTGTCAATAATCATTACATCAATATCAAGAACCTCTTTTCATCATCAAGATCATCAAGATTATCAAGAATACACACAAATCATCTTATCAATTTTCAAGGATATTTCACAAATAGCATAGAGGAATTAATCAAGACATAAGCATATAGAGGGAGTCCAAGGAAAGAGATTATAGCGAAGAAAATAGGTTTTGTTGAGACATGGGTTACCTCTTAGCCTTAATTAATCATCCCTTTCTTATTAGGGTTCTTCCCTAAGATTTCCATCCGTTTTGATCTCCCTAGGCTTGGTGCTGGGGAGTCCCTTGGGAGTTCTTATGTGGTGATATTTATTGTGGTGTGACTTCTAGGTGCCTCCTATGTCCTTATATATATATTTAGGAGTCCTAATTAGGGTATGAATGGTATGTGTTTACTAATTCTATTCCTTATAGGATTAAGAACTTGTTTTAGGGATAAGGGTCCATCGTCCATGGTGGACCATATTAATTAATTAAAGAGAATCCTAACCATAATCTGAGTAGTAAAGGTATACTTTCTTTATTCCTAATAGGCTTATGACTCTAGTTTAGGCAAGGGTCCACGATCCGTGGTGGACCACGTTAATTAATTAAAGGGATTTCTAATCAAATTAAATCCTTTTTAATTATTATTAATGGAATTAATAAAACAATTAATTCGGGATTAAGGGCTGTAACACGGGGTGTTATAGTGGCAACGCTCTCTGACCGGCTTGCTGGGGACACTCCGCGACCTTGTGACCACGATCTCCACATCGGAAACACCAAAGCGCGAAGCCGTTGCAACTTTGATCGACATGCATCTTCCCACACCTATGACAAGGAGGTGTCTTGACTTGATTCCCTTGTTCCATCCAGTTAGGTCCTTGAGACGAGGATGACACGTTCTTGGCTTAAAAACCCGGTCGGGGCTTCTTGAAGGAGGAAGAACCTCCGCTCTCGACCCTCTTCCTAGCTAGCTCATAAGATCCTTTCTGAAGCTGCTGAACGCGATACAGATCCACGACACTCAGATACGCATCCTTAAGGGAACTTGGCCTACTCACCGTCAACGCTTTTCGTGCCTCATAATTCAAACCGGCAACGAATATCTCAACCTTAGCAAGCTCCATAGGCACAAGCATTCGAGCAAAGCGTGCCAACTCCAAAAACTTCTTGTGGTACTCGACCACAGACAGGGATCCTTACTGCAAGTGAAGGAACTCATCAAACATGGCGGCTCGTACATGCGTTGGGTAAAACCTCTCGCGCACCCTATCCTTAAGCGCGGACCAACCAAACTCAGGTTCTTCAAGGAAAGTCGGACCCTCATGGACCCACCACAGATTAGCTTCTTGGCAGAAGTAGAACATTGCCAGTTCTACCCTTCTCTCATCGGGACACCCTACAACCGCGAAGATCTTGTCGAACACCCTCATCCATTCTTCCAAAACCACCGGGTCTTCCTCACCCGCGAAGGTTGGCGGCCTATGTCCCGACACCAAGCGACCCATATCGCGGTGCCCAGCAGGTTGAGGAGGCAGCACAGCGTGGTTGTTGTTCAGCAAGGCCTCACTGAGCATCTGCATCGTCTGCGTCAGCTGGTGGAGATTCTGAGCGAGCTGCTCGTTTGTCGGGGTCTCCGGGGTGCGAGCTCGGGGACTAGGAGGCATCGCAAACTTCTACAACAACAACACGGTTACCAAAAGATAGCAAACAAGCAAAGAACAGAAAGCAACACTCAGCTCACCGCGCAACTAGAGTCCTAAGCCTAACACTTAGATTCTTAAGGTCGCTTAAAGGTCTCAAACAACACTTAGCCACTTAGTAAGTCTAGACTTAACTCCTTCCTAGGCTCAAACCTAGGCTCTGATACCAACTGTAACACCCCCTAAAAACAAGCTATTTAAAAGCCTTAAACATGCAAATAACTGAGCTAAACAACAAACACAGCGGAAGACTGAAGGATAACTAGATAAACATAAATCCAAACAACGGGGTGTTATGCCACGTTCACCAAAAAGGGTGAACGCTACGGCAATATCTGCATTGTTTACAACTAATCCATAGTCTCAAAAGTCTACAACTAAGCCAGCACACAGGCCATAAAATAAGCGGGAGAAGCTACACTAGCAAGTACTAGACTACGCACTCGCTTAGACAACACCTGAAAGAACACAATAAAACATGGGACGGCGCCCGGTCAGCGAATAATGCTGGTAACCCACCAATACATGTTAAATATCATACATAATAAGATATAAGTTGTAAAGGTATTTTCGAAATGGAATACATAAGTATATCAGTACAAAACTAAGAGCAATAGTCAACACAAGACTCAACACTCTCAACAAGGATATGAGAACACATCCCAAAACCACAAAGGATAACCACAACACAAAGGATAAAGATAAGACCGATGGCAACACATGCCTTAGTGACTACACACGTCACAAGAAGAGAACACACAACCACGGCTACACAAGCCCTCATGACATCACTCATCACGAGTTGATATGCCTTCCTTATGCCCAGTTCCAACCTTATGGCTACCCCCAACCTTGTATCTAGTTCCAACCTTTACCTCCAGGACCCCTGTACACCAAGTCCAACCTTATTCCCCCGGGAACCGTCGTTCCCCCTCCAACAGTCCATCCAACAAAACCACCGATTTCATAGTACACGAGGGTACCGTACACACACACGGCAACACATGCCTCCCAAGAAATACGTGAACCTTACACAAAGGTCACAACTCCATAATCACGTCACGGCCACCACGAGGGCCGCTGCAATACCTTGGTGACTAGTGTCCCATACCACTAATCGTGCAAACCAGGTAATGCCACACACACATCACACCTCAACATGAATCAATCAACGGATTGCAACGAAGATATGAAACCATACTCAATCAAGGAATGGGTCACAGCCCAACAACAACAACGATGAATAACACAACTTATCATCAACCAAGGAAGGTACAAACAACACACATGCTAGCATATAAACACCGAACTATTATGCTTATCAAACGGGTAAACCAAACGTAGTTCCGAAGAACACACGAGACTCATCACTGTTCAACGAAACACAATGTTGAACACTTCGCACGATTCAAGACACCAAAGACCAACATGGATACCTACCATATAGTTCTAGACATACAAAACATCAAGAAGACAGTCAAATAGTTCCACAAAAGAATAACGGGAAGTCAAAAGACCAAATACCGAGTCAAAAGGATCACGGGGAACAAATCCCCCATCAAAACCAACATGTTCCCCGTGGGTGGACCCACGGGTAGTGCCCCGCCCGTGGTTCCGCCCGCGGGAACACACTCCCACAAGCCTAGTACCCGCGGGTGCGGCGACGGGTGGTGCCCCGCCCGCCGTTCCGCCCGCGGGTACACGTCTTGTACAAAACAATCCCTTCGTGGATTTTCAACACCAAGCTCAAATTCAAGTCCATCACATGCCAAATCTCACCAAATACAACAAAATGACTTGAATCAAAGGAAATGCCAAGCACTAGCACAAAAGAACCATAAACACAAGCTCTAGATATGCATTTTCACAAGATCATGCATCAACACTCACATTTCATAGCAAAACACATGTAGAATCTAAGAAATCACATATAGGTAAGCAAAATAGGTTTTGTAGACTAAAGACTTCACTTTACACCTCAACAAGCTCCTTACAAGGCTCACCTTCCAAACCCACTTCAAGAACATACCAAAATATCATAAAGATCCTATCTTTAAGAAAAGACACCTTAGATAAAACCAAAAACACAAGATGAACTTTTATTTTACCCTCCTAGATGCCCAAATATAAGAAAGGTTGAATCTTGGAAGCAACTCTTGAAGTTTTGGCAAGGTCCCAACTTGGCTTGGAAGAAAAGCTACTCACCTTTTTAGAGAGAAGGTGGAGCTAGATTTTTAGAAAAGTGTAAGGAGAGAATGAAGGTGGTCTACTAGGTTAGGTTACGATACCAACAACAAGTGAAAGGTCAAGAATACCCTTACTAACATAAGGAAGTGTAAGGAACAAGGGAACTCCTTACAAAGCTCAATGTACAACTTTGACTTTGGGGTTGACTAGTCAATTACTAGTCCCCAACTATTAAATTTCAGGAATTTAAGGAATTAAATTACAAATTGAAATAGGATTAATTACTCAATTAATCCCTTAATTGAATTTGGATTTCGGGGTCTCACATAGCTACTTCTCGCTCCTTCCTGGATTTAGGTAGATCTCTTACCAGGAATCATTGGCACAGAGTCTCACTTGCAACTTAGGAACACTCGATGATCAAATCCGTCTTTGCTTCGCTCTTGTCGGTTTTAGTCTTCTGGCTGCCCAACATTTGATTGCAACTTGGTTACGTCTTCTATTCTTCTTGTTGTCGAACCTCCTTACCGAAATTCTTCATTTTAACCTTCACTTCCCCGGTGCGCCGACTAGGATAAACACTACCCTCATTCACCAACTACTACTCAACCTCTTCACGTTTCACAGGATCAGGTGACTTGTCAACAACGATGTTCTTCCCTTCTATGTACCTTAGAGGTCTAAGCTTTTCATGTATGGCCATCTTGATCTTTATTACATCCAAGTTCGTTGCTTCGAACTTTCCCGATCTTGGTTTCTCCGAAGGTTGGAATGACTACTTGTATGTTGAACACTTCGATCTTACACTTCAACTCTTCGTGCTTTAGAAAGGTTCAAGGTTGACTCGTAGCTCTAAAACTCTGGGAGGCTTCTATCATGTTGACCCACAGACGACCACTTGGCGTGTGTTGACATCTTCTTAGAGCGTCTGTGACCGCTCTTGACTTCCCCTCGCGCGTGAGGGTCTTCAAGTCTTGATCTTCAAACTCTAGTTGACATTTTGCTTCTTATCGGACTTCAGTTGCACGAAATGGAGACTTCAACTCTAGGATTAGCGTAGAACTGATGACGATGTCGTGCGAGGGACGGCGTCATTTACTTGAACGAGGTTTGATGTAGCTGGCTCCAAGTTGCGAGTAGAGTAGTCCATCTTCTTTGTGTTCACCACGTACGCAGTTGCAACCACCACGACTTGACTATCTTGTGTCAGCAGATCTTCGGTCTTCTTACTCTTGGACACAGTCTTCGTCAAGGCTTTAACGAACCCAGAACGAGGCGACTTACCGAGAAGGTTCACACCAACTGAGAACAACAGCCACAACTACTAGGAATCTCAACTTACCGCGCGTCCTAAGAAGTCATAAGCCCTAAACACTTAGATACTTAAGGTCACCTTAGGGTCTCAAACCACACTCAACTTCTTAAAAGTCCAGACTCTAACTTCCTAGGCTCAAACCTAGGCTCTGATACCAACTGTAACACCCCCGATTTTCATGCCAATTTAAAGCTTAATTATGCAAGGCAAACTAACCAATATATATAACATAAACATAAACACAGCGGAAGTCTAATCATAAAACCTGGAAAACCAAGGACTGTTATGCCACGTTCACTTCAACGTGAACGCACAGGCAATGTCCAAAACCATTCATCTAGTATGTTGAACATTAGTGGCACACAGGCCAAAACACAAACTAAACTGTTCGGGGGATCTAAACTATCCATGTCTAAAGCTCTCGCCATCTACTCGGGACCTATAAAGCACATAAAGAAATGGGACGACGCTCGGTCAGCGAATATTGCTAGTAACCCATCAATACGCGTTCAATAGCATAAGTAGATAGTATAATACAAAATCATTTTCGAAACGGAATACAATATATATCAGTTCAAATCCGTAAGGAGAGGAGTCAACTGAAAAGACTCTATTTCACTCTCAAAATTAAAGATCAAGGGAATCAACATCCCAACACGACATCAAGACAAGAACAAAGATAGAACAACTCAACACCGCTCAAGATATAATCTACTGATCACAAAGCAGAAAACATCAAGGCAAAGACAACAACAACACAAGTACAACTCGAGGTGTAATCTACTGATCACAAAGTAAATTATCACTCGACATGCTTATCAGAAAAGGATAGACATCCACACATTGGCACTTCATGCCACAGTGACACTTCATGTCACAAGAATCATAGTTCCAACCTTATGCCCTGTTCCAACCTTATGGAAACCCCCGGCCTTATTACGGTTCCAACCTTTACCTCTGAGTGCCACCCTATACTTCCAAGTCCAACCTTTTGCCTCCTGGAACCGTCGTGCCCCCTCCAACAACTGCCAAACTAAACCGTCGAACGCACAGTACACGAGGGTATATTGCAAGATCATATCACAAAACCGGGACCTTGTGAGCTATACTCACGATATCAAACCACCAAACTCAGTTCATGGCCACCACGAGGACCACATATGTACCTTGGTGATTAATGTCCCATACCATTAATCGTGCAATCCAGGTACAGCCAACACACACATTCATCATAGGAATCAATCAACGGATCACAACGAAGATATGAAACCATACTCAATCAAGGAAGGACTACAATCCAACATCAACGATAGTCAACAAAAGTTGCTACCCACAATAGGAAAGAACAAACCACACGCGCTAGCATTTCAACATCAAACTAGCATGCTTATCAAACGGGTAAACCAAACAGTTTCGAAGAACATACGAGACTCATCATGGTTCCACGAATCACAAAGTTGAACAATTAGCACGATTCAAGACACCAAATCCTACATGGATTCCTACCATGACGATCTAGACATACGAAACATCAAGAAGACACTGAAATAGCCCAACAAAATAACATCGGGAAGTCAAAACATCATTTACCGAGTCAAAAGAATCACGGGGGACAAATCCCCAACAACTCACAACATTGTACCCGTGGGAACCACTAACCACGAGGCATGTACCCTGCGCCGTTCCGCCCGCGGGTAGGCCACTGCCCGCCGTTCCGCCCGCGGGTACAACCTGTACCACCAAAATAATCCCTTCGGGGATTTTCAACACCAAGTCCAAATTCAAGTCCAAAACACCCAAAATCTCACAAAATACAACAATATGGCTTGAATCAAAGGAATAGCCAGGCAATGGCATACGCGAAACCTAATAACAAGCTCTAGATACGCATTCTCACAAGACAATGCACCAAATCTCACATTTCATAGCAAAAATCACAAGTAGAAGTCAAGAAATCATCAT
Organism: Ipomoea nil; assembly: GCF_001879475.1. Taxonomy (NCBI): domain Eukaryota; kingdom Viridiplantae; phylum Streptophyta; class Magnoliopsida; order Solanales; family Convolvulaceae; genus Ipomoea; species Ipomoea nil. Next base: position 2,295,816 of record NW_017618593.1, on the reverse strand, counting down.
ATAGGTAAGAAAATAGATTTTGTAAAGCATGGGTTACCTCATCCGCTTAACCATCCAAAAACAACGCCAACTTAGGCTCATCTCACAAAGCCAAGCTACCGGGAACCTGTGGATTAAACCAGATCTCAACTATCAACAAAAGTACTAATTAAAACTTATTAGGCTTATAAGGGGATTTGAACTCTAGTTTTTTCTAAATTACCCACAAGTCTAACTATCTAGGCTAGATATTCTATTAGTGATTTAAGCACAACATTAAACACTAATAGGCAGGCTAATAACCAAGAATTAAGGGATAAATCTAATAATTAAAACTTAAGTAAACATGGGAATCAAACCCTAACCTCTCCCAATACTAACCACCCTTCTTACCACTAGACAATCAACACAACTAATAACCCTCCTAAACAATAAACTAAACAACAAAACAAAGAAGGAGCTCACCAACGTCCATCTTCTTCTTCTTCATGCAGACGAACCCGCGGGTGGAACGCCGGTGATTCGTCCGCCCGCGCCACTGCCCGCGGCCTACACTGCTTCGCCGGAGACGAGCCACCACCACCGGAGAGCGGAGGAGGAAGGAGGAGCTGTCGACTTGCACAACACCACGACTTCGCCATTGCTCGACCGCGAAACCCGCTAAGCTTACCAGAAGTAGGACGCCACTGCCGCTGCTTCTCACTTCATTGCGAGGTCGCAAGGAAGCTCTGCTCAAGGTTGTCCAACGCTACTTCTCGCTTCAGACAGGAGAAGATGGAGCCAAGTCGCCGATGTGCCTGGCCGTAGAGCTGAGCTAAGCTAGAAACTGCTGCTGCCGTAGAGGTGCACATGTCGCCATTGTCGGCCTCTCTTGTCTATGCCGGAAAAAAAATGAGGAGGAGCGGTGTTGGTTGCTGCTTTAGCTTCTCACTGTCGACCACCACGGAAGGAAAGGAAAAAGGGTGAAGGTGAAAGCTCAGCCGCATGATGGAAGATGAAGCTAAGAGGCGGAAAGGAGTGTTTGGTTTGTAGCGTTTTTGAATAAAGAAGAAACAACTAGATGTGGTAGGGTTTATATTATCATTTTGGGTTAGGGTCAAACTTACTTTAGGAGATTGGGTTGGGTAACTCTTGTTGGGTCAAGAACCATACATACATATATATTTTTGGGCATACAAAAAAATAACATTTATTTTTATACAAACATATGGGCCTGACTAAATGGGTTCAGGACTCATATATTATATAGTCTAGGATAAATAAACACTTGGGCTCAAAGAATAATTATTAGGCCTTAGGGATTAAAACCATTTTGGGGCTTGAAATATTTTGTACAAATATATTGTTTCACAAAAATAGATAGACCCGAGCCATTTTTCAAATAATTAGGCATATATAAATATTTTTATTAAAATATTTAATATTGGGACTATAGTTTATTTTTAGGAAAATACGGGGTGTCACAACAACTCTCAGCGGTAACAACGAACGACGAAAGAAACGCGCCTACCCCAACTCTAGTCTAAAAGGACTCACTCTCCGAATCCTCGGCATCCTCGTCTGAATCTTCCTCAGCTCCACCACGGCTAGAACCGGCCTCCAACTGGTCCAACCTCTGGTTGACAGCAACGAAATGAGTCTTCATGAAAGCGAAACCTTCCTCAATCATCCGGTTCTGTTGAGGTAGAAGGGTGACCACACGCTCCTCGTGTGTCATACCATCATGCTCGTTTTTGGTTCTCACTTCCTTTCTCCTTATGTTTTCTTCAATTTCGGAGTCGCTCTCCTCGACCTCCTCTGCTTCTTCCCCACCTTCTTCCTCTTCCCGCTCTTCTCCACCTTCATTCCCTACATCTCCTCCCAAGCTTTGAACCGCAAGGTTCAACTTTCCAACAGGAATCTTAAGCTCTGCAACCAGCGAACTCCTCTCGGCAGGGGCTTTTCTGGCGACCTCATCAAGAGTGATGTAATCCCCATCATCCAGCTGAAATAGGTTGCAACTACGGAGGTTTTTGGCATCCAAAACCATCTTGCCCACCGGCTTAGGCACACAACCATCAACACTCAGTCCCTTCTTGGCAAAGATCCAGCTTAAAACCATTCCATAAGGCAAACTCTTGCAGTTATGGTACCGACAATAGACCATGTGTTGCAACATCAACGAAGGCAAGTTGAACTTCACCTTATTCTTCAGGCAGAAAGCAAACGTGCACTCCAGCTTACCCATCAGACGACTCTTATTGTTATTGGGCAACAAAGAGTCAGAAACGACATGACCAAAATCTTTTGCTTGGCAGATAACCACTTCCTCTTCAGCCTCGTGGCCTGAGTAAAACCACTAGCTCTTCTGAAAAGGTATCTCAGATAATTCCGATAACTCATGTTATTCGTCTCAATCCAAGAGTCACCACTATACTATGAAACTCCCGTAGTTGTTAAACTCAAAAGTTGAGCCAACCGTTTCTTGGTTAAGGAAATTTTTACACCTCCCACTTTAGAGGTAATTTCCATCCTTCCACTATCTTTAGTCACAATCATGTGACGGTAGAACTCTTTCACCAAGCTTGGGTAAGTCTCGGTCCTAATGGCGAGAAACCCATCCAACAACCCTTGGTAGTTCAACATTTCCAACAAAGAACTCGAAAAAGAGTCGGGGTCAAAAGCTTTACCTTCCAAGACTAGGAAGTGGGCATCTACCCATTCCACTCTTCTCATCAAATTAGACCTCCTAGGCATGATTCTGAGATGACCGAAAACTTCTTCTTCTTTCTCTTCATTTTCTCTTCTCTCTCTCGCTTCGATTCCGGCTAGCTGATGGCAAAACGATGTCTCCCGGCGGTGGTTCACGGCGGCGAGGCTCGGCGTCGGTTTGCGTGCTCCTGTTGCGACGGGTAGAGGTCAGCGACGGGCAGGGGGGTGGGGGTCTCGGGTGCTACTTGCGGGTGGAGGGGAAAAAGATGAGGAAGGGTTTGAGAGATTTGGGGGAAATTTGGGAAAAGAAGATTTTAATTTGGGGATTTTTGGGTAAGATGGAAATTATAGGTTAAAAGGAATTTAAGTGGGATAAGGTTTAAGAAATATAATTTGTTTAGATGGTTCAAAGGTTGGGTTGGAAACTTGGACACACGGGTTTGAAACTTAGTGGTTATGAATTAAACCCTTTTAGCTTTTTAGGCTTCACTTGTAGAGATTTCCTAATGGTTGACCATTCTAAATTTTAAGTTAACCAATTAGGCATAGACGACCCGAAAGAATGAGGTTTGAGTTAAAAGTATACTCGTAAGGCTTCGAGCTTAGAACTAACATTAAACCACTCAGAATTAACAAGCAAATCACAAGGGGAAAACTCACTCGAAAGATACAAGAGGATCACACAACAAAGGATAAGGAAAATACAAGAAGGCACACTCACAAGGTAAAGGTAAGCTTAAGAAAGGTTACCTTCCGTCTCTTCCTCCACCAAACCCTCAGACTCGGCCTGTGATCCGCCCATCACGAACACTCGGCCCGAAGGCTTCGCCCCAGCTACACCTCGACCGGAACTCCTTCCCGAGTGTCCACTAGGTCTCACACCGGATGGCAAGGCTCTCTGATTAGCTTGGAGAGGGCAGACGAAAGCTTTGTGGCCTTTTTCCCCACACTTGAAACATCGGAGTGCGTTCCCTTGGCAATCCTTCACTACATGGTCCTTCCTGCATCTCTTGCATGCAAAAGTCCTCTCTTGAGCTCCACTCTCGACCGGAGTTAATCCTTGAGGTGGGGGAGGTGCGGGTCTGGCTAGGAAGTCTTGTCTCAGCTTCTTGAAACTGTGGGACCCACTTTATTCATTCCTCTTCTTGGCAAACTCAAATGACCCTCGCTGTAGCTGTTGCACTTGATACAGATCGGTCGCGCTTAGATAAGCCTCCTTCAGAGTTCTAGGCTTGCTCACCGTTAACGCCTTACGGGCTTCATAGTTGAGCCCTGCTACAAACTTCTCCACCTTTGCTAGCTTGGTGGGAACCAGCATCCTTGCAAAACGCGCGAGCTCCAAGAAGTGCTTGTGGTACTCAACCAAAGATGACGACCCCTGCTGAAGATGCAAAAACTCCTCGTACATGGCGGCTCGGACGTGTGATGGATAAAACATCTCCCTCATCCTGTCCTTGAAGGCTGACAAGTCAAAATCGGGTTCTTCTTGACACGCAGGACCCTCGTGCACCCATCAGAGATCAGCCTCGTGACTGAAGTAGAAAGAAGCCAGCTCCACTCGGCAATCCTCAGGGCAACCTAAAACGGCGAAGATCTTATCGAGGGACCATATCCACTCCTCAAGTATCATGGGATCCTCCTCTCCAGCGAACACTGGTGGTCTATGTCCCGATACTAAACGTCCCACATCCCGATTCCTGGCAGGCGACGGCGGAGGAGTAGGATGGTTGTTGTGCAGAAGGGCTTCACTCATGGTCTGCATCGTTTGCATCAGATGTTGCAAGTTCTGAGCCAGCTACTCGTTGGTCGGAGTCTCAGGCGTACGGGCGCGGTGACGAGGCGAAGCCATGACGAAACATCTACAACAACAACACGTTTACGGTAGGCACAAACAAGCAACGCACCCTTACCTGGTGCTAACTACGAGAACGCTAAAACGAAACAAAAGCAACAAAGCAAACATAACAAATGGTAAACAACACACAGCTCACCACGCATCCTAAAAGTCCTAAGTCCTAAACACTTAGATACTTAAAGGTCATCTAATGGTCTTAAACCACACTTAACTTCTTAAAGTCCAGACTCTAACATCCTAGGCTCTGATACCAACTGTAACACCCCCAATTTAACCAAATTTTTAAAACTTATAAGGCAAGAGATAAGCAATCTAATCATCCATAAGCATCAAGCGAAAGCAAGTCTAAACGGGGGTATTATGCCACATCTTATAGTACTAAAGATGCATAGGCGGGAACACTAAACAGTTTAAACAAGACATAAAGAGTCAAGGCACACAGGCCGCTCAAAAGGCTCACAGGCCATCAAAACATAACGTCTAGACAAGGTGACTAAGCTATCTATCGCTCCAAGTCTAATGCTCTCGGGCAATACTCAAAACCTATAGAACAAGGTAAACATGATGGGGATGACACCCAGTCAGCGAACATTGCTGGTAACCCATCAATACGTGTTAAATATCATATATAGATAAGTATAAGTCAAAACCATTTTTAAACGAAAATACAATATATATCATTTCAAAAGCCATAGAAAGAAGTCAAATTCAAGGACTCATAAAAGACAAAGGAAAAAGAATCACCATCCCTACGACAATAACAAGACAAGAATCATAAAAGACAATACAACTCGAGATGCATTCTACTGATCACAAAGTAGAATATATCAAGACATGCTCATTAGCAAAGAATACACATTCACACAACGGCAACTACATGCCACAGTGACAACTATATGTCACAAGTTTCATAGTTCCAACCTTATGCCCTGTTCCAACCTTATGGCTACCCCCGACCTTAATTCAGTTCCAACCATTACCTCCTATTCACCGCGGAACTCTCAGTACACGAGGGTACCAAAAAATAAAATATCACAAAACCACCAATCTCGTGAGCAAAGCTCAAGTAACAAACCACCAATCTCAATCATAATAATACAAGTGATCATCATTACCAAGAATACTAAGGTTCCACAATAACCTTAATCAAGTGTCAATCCAAGGGTACAACGATTACATACGTTCATATCATAGGAATCAATCAATGGATCACAACAAAGATATGAAACCATACTCAACAACGAAGGATTACTGTGACACCCCGTAAATCCAAGCTCTATCTAAGGATTATATAGATAATTAATCCTAGCTTATTTGGTAATTTATTCCTAAAATCCTGAAAATTCAATAGTCGGAGGACTAGAAATTGACTAGTCAATCCAAGTCTAAGAGTTGTACTATATGCCTTGTGAGTTGTTCCCTTGTCTCCTTATTATTCCAACTTTAGTAAGGGCAAAGGAGTCTTTCTATATAAAGTTCGTGCTCCAAGCTAACCTAGCATCATGCTTTCATTTCTTCCACCAACACTCAAAACACAAAAACTCCACCTTCTCTCTGGAAATTTGATAGCTTCTTCTCCAAGAAAAATTTTGGGCATCTTAGGTTCTACAAGTTGACCTCCAAGATTCGTAATTTCCTAACCATTAGCATAGGGGGGGTAAGATCCTTGATCTCTGGGTGTTTTTAGTATCTTTCTAAGTGTCTTTTTCTAAAGATAGAATCTTTGTTGTCTTTTGGTGTGTTTATGAAGTTGGTGTTGAAGAAGAGCTTTAGAAGAAGCTTTTAAGGGTGTGAAAAGTGAAGTTCTAGGCTACAAAGGTAACCCATGCTTTACAAAATCTATTTTCTTACCTATGTGATGATTTCTTGGCTTCTACTTGTGTTTTTTGTGATGAAATGTGAGAATTGATGCATTGTCTTGAGGTAATGCATGTTTAGAGCTTCTTATTAGCGTTCTTGTATGCCATTACTTGGCTATTTATTGAGTTCAAGTCATATTGTAGTATTGTGTGAGATTTTGGGTGTTTTGGACTTGAATTTTGACTTGTTGTTGAAAATCCCCGAAGGGATTATTTTGTGGTACAGGAGTGTACCCGCGGGCGAAACGGTGGGTAGGGAACCACCAGCCACCTCACCCGCGGGTACATGCCTTGTGGGTGATGGTACCCGCGGGCGCAAACACGGGTGGAGGTCCACCCGTGGCTCCACCCGCGTAGTACATACTTGTGATTGGTTGGGGATTTGTTCCCCGTGATTCTTTTGACTCGGTATTGATGTTTTGACCTCCCGAGGTTGCTTTATTGGGCCTTTTGAGTGTCTTCTTGATGTTTTGTATGTCTAGAATGGTATGTTAGGAATCCCTATAGGATTTGGTGTCTTGAATCGTGCTAAATGTCCAACTTGTGTTGACCATCGTTGGTGTCGAATTGTATTCCTTCCTTGTTGAGTACGGTTTCATATCTTTGTTCTGATCAATTGATTGATTGCTGTAATGAAAACGTGCGAATTTGCTGTACCTTGATTGCACGATTTCGGTTTATGGGGCCTTAATCTCCATGGTACAGATGTGGTCCTCGTGGTGGCCATGAATGAAATTGGTGGTGTAATCTGAGCGTAGGCTCACTTTTTGGAGATCGTGTGAATGAAATGAATGGTACCCTTGTATTCTCATACGTCAGAGACGTTGGTGGAGATTGTTGGAGTGGGCACGACGGTCCCCGGAGGCATATGGTTGGACTCAGAAGTATAGGGGTTCTTGGAGGTAATGGTTGGAACTGTAATAATGTCGTGGTAGCCATAAGGTTGGATCTGTGCATAAGGTTGGAACTTGTGAATGTAGTTGTCAATGTGGCTTGTAGTTGCCAATGTGTGAATGTCTATTCTTTGCTAATGAGTATGTCGAGTGGTATTCTACTTTGTGATCAGTAGAATACACCTCGAGTTGTAATTGTTTACTGTTGTTGTTCTTGTCTTGTTGTTGTCACGGGATGTTGACTTCCCTTCTTCCTTTGCAGTTGACTTCTCTCTATGATTTTTGAACTGATATATACCGTATTTCGTTTAGAAAATGGTTTTGTTTTATACTATCTATATATGCTATTTGACGCGTATTGATGGGTTACCAGCAATATTCACTGACCGGGCGTCGTCCCCTTTCTTTATGTTGCTTTACAGGTCTTGAGTAGCTTATGGAGAGCGCACTAGCTGTCTGTTTGTTAGTTTAGCTCCCTTGGACTGTTTAGTTAGAGTTTTGGGCCTGTGAGCCTTAGATGGTTATGAACATGTTTAGTACGTTTGTTTAGACTAGCCTGTGCATCCGCTTTGATGTGAATGTGGCATAACACTTCCCGTTTTTCCCGTTTTTAATTAAAGTCTTCAACGTCTGTGAATGTGGCATAGCATTCACATTCACATCCGCTTTAGCATTCCCGCTTTAAGCACTTCCCCATTTGTGAATGTGACATAGCACAACGTCTGGGTGATCCGCTTTGTTGTTTAAGTTTGATGCAACCTGTTAGTTACTTTGCTTTATGCTCTTATGTTTTTAAAAGTTGTGAAAATCGGGGGTGTTATAGTTGGTATCAGTGCCTAGGTTTGAGCCTAGGATGTTAGAGTCTGGACTTTTAAGAAGTGGTTTGAGACCCTAAGGTGACCTTAAGTATCAAAGTGTTTAAGTACCTAAGTATAGGATCCTTTGGACGCGCGGTGAGGTTGTGAGTTCTTTTATCGTTTTCTGTTGTTCTTTCTGCGCTTTGTTTTCCTTTTTTTGCTTTGTTTCTCTTTAGTTAAGCCACCAAATAAGGGTGCAGGCCCTAAGTCTTTCCCATTGTCGTGCTGTTTCTGTAAAAGTCAAGGATGGCACCATCGAGACGTCGTGCAAGGTCTTCAGAAGAAGTCACCAACGAGTAGTTAGCTCAAAGCCTCCATCAACTGACGCAGATCACCCAGACGTTGAGCAACGCCCTCCTCAACAACCACCCTCTTCAGAATGGGAATCGTGACATAGTACGCCAAGTTGCAAGCCTCCGTCCCCCAATCTTCGCCGGTGAAGAAGATCCCGCGGCGCTGGACGAATGGATCTGGATGTTTGACAAGATCTTCGAAGCTGTGGTTTGCCCGTAGGATCGCCAGGTGGAGTTAGCCACATTCTACCTTAGGCAAGAAGCGGACTCGTTGTGGATGCTTGAAAGGCCAACTTGTAGACAAGATTTGGAGTTCAGTTGGGAAAATCTGAAGGTTAAGTTACGTGAACGGTTCTATCCGGCTCATGTCAAGGTGGCCTACCTTTGTGCAGTTGACCTCTACCGAGTACAGTAAGTTCAGAAAGGAATCCAGGAGAACCGTAAGAGGAAGCTTGATGGAAGTGTTACACCTGTGGTTAGGAGTTTGATAGCTACTGGTGCTGAATCAACAAGAAGTCTTCAAAGAAACGACTCTAAGAGAGGTAAGGCTCCCAAACCAATCCAGAATAACAAGGCTAAAGGATGGCGCTCCGTTTGCAAGAAGTGTGGAAGTGACCACCCTGCCGTGGACTGTCTTGGGAAACCGATAGAGTGCTTTGCTTGTGGCAAGAGGGTTTACCAGTCCTTTAAGTGCAGGACTAAGAGGAAGACTTCAACGGACTCAACAACAACCTCGGCAAGGCAAGATCCACAGTCGTGAGGCAGATACAAGTGGGAACCATTGAAGTAAGTTCTTGTACCCTTATGTTGTACCTTCCATTGTCTTTGTGCCCCTCCTTGCGTGTTAGCTTCGGGCGTCATCTTGTTCGAGAGTCACCCTTGACCCTCTTTAATCTTTTCTTTCCCCTAGATAAACCCAATCAACCTTTTTGCCAAGTGATCCATTTCTTCCAAACCTTGTTCTTATTTTCTGTCCAACCAACTTGTGCAAGGCGGTGGTGACTTCAGCTTATGAAGGAATCTGGCAAGGTCTAAGAGTTAAGCCGCGTCTGAGTCGAGGTAGAGAGCCTTCAGTTCGACAAGCGTAGTGATCATCGTCAAGCCGAAGCTTCGCCGGAAGTCGTGAACCTTTTCACCTCTTGAAGCCGATCTTCCTCTCTTACCATCGCCAACCTCTTGCCTCTTCTCGAGAAATCCTTCCTGTTTTTTCAAACCTCGTTTTTGTTCCCTTCTTGATTTGACTCTGTTCAAGGTTACAACCTCATCTTTCCTAAGTTGAGACTTTGAAAATCTTGATTCCCTTCCTAATCAGCATTATCCTTGAGCTTAAACCGGATATCCTCCATGGGGAAATATTTTTTTTAACTCCCTTAACCCTCACTTGATTCCTTACTTCCTTAAGTTGTAGCCTTGTTTACAATTCCCCTCTTCTTAACCAAAATGGTCCTCGAGTTGTTGAACCTAAAACTTTCACCTTGATCTTTTCCTTTGAACCGAACCTTTTCTTGTGAGCCTTTGTTTCCCTGAGTTACCTTTCTCCGTTGTTATCGTTCCTGCTTTGGACCTTTCGTCCGAACCGAAGCTTTGAAATTTTCAAGCGTTGCCTTGCAGCGTGGTGCGGGTTGTGTGCTAATGCAAGTGTTAAGTCGGCAACCTGCGTCAAGTTAACCCAAGAGCTTGGGAGAAGGACATCCTACTCGTGTTTTGGATCTAGCAGTTGTAGCCTTTGTCTGGAACTGACGAATCAAGTTCAAGCGGATGCCGAGCCCAAGTTGTGTAGTTTGAGTACTTTGCTTCCTTGGTTGAAGAAGTCAGCAGAGAACAGTTGAAGACACCATCCTGGTTCTTTGATCCCGAGTGATCTAGCTTAGGGTTATTGTGGTGCCAGTTTCTGTTTGTAGCTTGTTCCTTAGCTGAGACGTTTGATTTGGGTAGATCGTTGGCTAGTTTTAAGTAGGGAGTTAAGTTTAAGGTAGAGTTAGTTTTCTCTTCTGGTTAATCTTTTATCTATCACCCTATCTTCTTTCTTGCCTTACCTTTGTAAATCCTCAGCCTATCTCTAAGCCTTGTCACTCGTTTTGTTAACCGACGGTTTTGGTGTTGAACTTAGTTGTGTCCAAGCCTATCAATCTTACCACCTTAATCTGAACCCTTGGTTTCTCTAACTTTGGTTACTGGCGAACACCTTTATTGCTTAAAACCTCGTTTACAACTCATCTCTTAAGCTTTGTCACCCGTTTCGCAAGCTGACCGTTTTGTTGTGGTAGCTCGTTACCTCCCTCGTTTGCTGTTGCCGTTCTATAGTTGTCGCTCTTCGGTTGTGCTTAGTTGCTCGATCTTCTTTATCTTGCTTGTTAGTTGTTGTTGGAGTAGTTGGTGTAGTTGGGTTGCTTTGCTAGAATCAAGATGTTTTGACCTTGAGTGTGGTTTAGGAAGCTTTTAGTTGTCGTATCTTGGCCTTAGCGTTTGTGTTGCTCAAGGAATTTCTTTTGGGATCTCATAAAATTTGCAATGTCTTACTTTCTTGACAATTTTATACCTTTTGAATTCTTGAAGTTATGGTCAAAAGATGTTCTTGTTTTCCCTTGTCACATTATTGATTCATGTTGCCGTTTTGTTTGGACTCGTCGTACCCAAGCTTCTGGGACGAAGCTTCTTTTTAGGGGGAGAGGATGTGACACCCCGTAAATCCAAACTCTATCTAAGGATTAAATAGATAATTAATCCTAGCTTATTTGGTAATTTAATCCTAAAATCCTTAAAATTCAATAGTCGGAGGACTAGAAATTGACTAGTCAATCCAAGTCAAAGAGTTGTACTCTATGCCTTGTGAGTTGTTCCCTTGTCTCCTTATTCTTCCAACTTTAGTAAGGGCAAAGTATTCTTTCTATCTAAAGTTTGTGCTTCAAGCTAACCTAGCATCATCCTTTCATTTTTTCCACCAACACTCTAAACACAAAAACTCCACCTTCTCTCTATAAATTTGATAGCTTCTTCTCCAAGCCAAATTTTAGGCATCTTAGGTTCTACAAGTTGGCCTCCAAGATTCATACTTTCCTAACCATGAGCATAGGGGAGGGTAAAATCCTTGATCTCTTGGTGTTTTTAGTATATTTCTTGGTGTCTTTTTCTAAAGATATAATCTTTATTGTCATTTGGTGTGTTTATGAAGTTGGCGTTAAAGAAGAGCTTTAAGAGACGTTTTTAAGGGTGTGAGAAGTGAAGTGTTAGGCTACAAAGGTAACCCATGCTTTACAAAATATATTTTCTTACCTATATGATGATTTCTTGGCTTCTACTTGTGTTTTTGTGATGAAATGTGAGATTTGATGCATTGTCTTATGGTAATGCATGTTTAGAGCTTGTTATTAGGGTTCTTGTATGCCATTGTTTGGCTATTTCTTGGGTTCAAGTCATATTGTTGTATTGTGAGAGATTTTGGGTGTTTTAGACTTGAATTTGGACTTGTTGTTGAAAATCCCCGAAGGGATTATTTTGTGGTGCAGGAGTGTACCCGTGGGGTACAGGCCTTGTGAGTGATGGTCCCGCGGGCGGAACCACGGGTGGAGGTCCACACGTGACCCCACCCGCGTGGTACATACTTGTGGTTGGTCGGGGATTTGTTCCTCTTGATTCTTTTGACTCGGTATTGATGTTTTGACCTCCCGATGTCGTTTTATTGGGCCTTTTGAGTGTCTTCTTGATGTTTCGTATGTCTAGAACGGTATGTTAGGAATCCCTGTAAGATTTGGTGTCTTGAATCGTGCTAAGTGTCGAACTTTGTGATTCGTTGGATTATGATGTATGTTCTATGGAACTAAGTTTGGTTTACCCGTTTGATAAGCATGCTAGTTTGATGTTGAAATGCTAGCGTGTGTGGTTTGTTCTTTCCTATTGAGGTAGGCAACTTGTGTTGACTATCGTTGGTGTCGGATAGTAATCCATCCTTGTTCAGTACGGTTTCATATCTTTGTTTGTGATCCATTGATTGATTCCTGTAATGGAAACGTGTGAATTTGCTGTACCTTGATTGCACGATTTCGGTTTATGGGGCCTTAATCTCCAAGGTACAGATGTGGTCCTCGTGGTGGCCATGAATGAATTTGGTGGTGTAATCTGAGTGTAGGATCACTTGTTGGAGATTGTGGGAATGAAATGAATGGTACCCTCATGTACTCATATGTCGGAGACTTTGTTGGAGATTGTTTGAGTGGGGACGACGGTCCCTGGAGGCATAAGGTTGGACTCAGAAGTATAGGGGTTCTCGGAGGTAATGGTTGGAACTGTAATAAGGCCGGGGGTAGCCTTAAGGTTGGAACCGGGCATAAGGTTTGAACTTGTGACATGCAAGGTTGTTGTCACTGTGGCATGTAGTGGCCAATGTGTGAATGTCTATTCTTTGCTAATGAGTATGTCGAGTGGTATTCTACTTTGTGATCAGTAGAATACACCTCGAGTTGTAATTGTTTATTGTTGTTGTTCTTGTTTTGTTGTTGTCATGGGATGTTGACTTCCCTTCTTCCTTTGAGAGTGTGAAAGAGTCTTTGCAGTTGACTTCTCTCTATGATTTTTGAACAGATATATACTGCATTTTGTTTCGAAAATGGTTTTGTTTTATACTATCTATATATGCTATTTTACGTGTATTGATGGGTTACCAGCAATATTCGCTGGGTTACCAGGCGTAGTCCCCTTTCTTTATGTTACTTTACAGACCTTGAGTGGCTTATGGAAAGCGCGCAAGCTGTCTGTTTGTTATGTAGCTCCCTTGGACTGTCTAGTTAGAGTTTTGGGCCTGTGAGCCTTGGATGGTTATGAACATGTTTAGTTCGTTTGTTTAGACTAGCTTGTGCGTCCGCCTTGATGTGGATGTGGCATAGCACTTCCCGTTTTACCCGTTTTTACGTAAAGTCTTCCGCTATTGTTTAAGTTTGATGCTACCTGTTAGTTACTGGCGAGCTGTCGTAGGCTCCCAAATTAAAACCTTACAAACGTCGTAGCGGGAGTAAGGATCGATCCCACGAGGAGTAACTAGTTTAACTTTTGTGCTCAAATTAAAGTAAAGGGGGTTTTGGTATTAAGGTGATAATCAAAGAAAATAAACGAATAAAGCAATGAAAACAATATATTGAAAACACTCAGAATAGAAAACCTTGGTTAGTAAAGATCCACCACCGGAATATAACACTGATCATTGATTCATAAAGCAATTAATATGCAATTGAATATTTGTCGTGAAATTATTTCATGTCCGTTTTCCCTTAGTTGTAGGTAACTAAAGCACACGCGGTTTAATTACCCCTAACTACTAAATAACCTAAGACAAGCGGTATAGATTTAATTTAATAGCAGCAATAGGAACTAGGAAAACCGACAAACTAAATAACACAAGCACAAGCGGTTGCATTTAATTTAGGAAAATATTCTACCCGAGTCCAATTATCACTAAGCCGTCAATAATTAACCCAGTTGCTACTGAATATTAGAATAATTTGTAGCACAACATTATCTAATATAGCAAATAATTATATCAAGTAAATAACTAGTAGGCCTCCCTAGCAATTAAATGATACAACTATTCAAATAACTTAGAAGAATATTTAATACCCAAATGCATAAAAATTTTATAATAAAAATAAATAAATAATCTTACAGCATAATCAATTCCGGGGCTTCAATTCACTAAACCAAGCTAAAGAAATTAGCAATGAATGGACATTGATAACAGCTTTACAGAATAATCGAGAGGGGAAAAATGAACATTTTACAATAGAAAAACTTCTACTATTTATACTATTCTTAAAATAATTTCAAATGAATCTCTGCCACTCATTTCCTCCTTTTGCGCATCACGCCCGAGTCATCCGCTGATTTGCCATCCAAGTTGCGCTGCATTTTGAGGAGGTCAATTTGTTGCTTTATCCCAAGCTCTGTACGAAAGAAAGAAAAGAAGTTTTTATGTTTTATTTATTTTGTTTTGTCTTTATGTTAAATGATTGGGCTAAACAAAAATAATACTTAAATAATTACCCTAGAATTGGATTATAAACTAAATGGACTCTAAATTTAAATTATTAATTAAATACTATTATAAAACCTAATTAATTAAATAAATTCTAAAATGGAATAATTAATATATAATAGTAAATAATTAATGCAAAATTATTATAAAGATGTACCTAAAATATGAGTGTAAAATATGCCTATCAAATTCCCCCACACTAAAACGTTTGCTTGTCCCCAAGCAAAAATATTATTTGCGAAGTAAATAGAAATGAAATTCTCAAAACTCATAACATATCATGAACAACAATCTGAAGCACCCTGCAATTAATAAGTTAGCACCCTGTTTGAAAATGGAGAAAACTAAATAAGTAAGCCCTCACAGGAATATCACTCATCACTCAAGTGTTTGATGGGTATAAATTTCACTCAAGTTCATTCCTATAAAATTGATCTACCATAGGCTTGCATATCTTCTCAATCACCACTACAAGAGTCATGCATGACACAAATCATAAGGACTTTTCACAGGTTGTAATGGGGCTAGGGTTAAGGTAGCGAATTTTTAGGAAATTAGCTTAAACAAAAGCTTCAAACTAGAGGAACAAATAAATACAAGTAATCCAACACCCTTAATTTCCAATCAAAAAAACACATCCCATTGAGGTACAGAATGCTTCCTCAGTATTACCAGAATTTCCCCTTACTTCATTTATTTAGAAGTAACTTCAACTCAAAATCAATTGCTGATTCTTTTTCATTTTCTCATAAATTTTATCAATATTCTTCTTTTTCAAATGTATATTCTTCATTTTTTCCATTTCATTTTTTTCAATTTTTCATGTTTTTTTTTTTTTTTTTTTTTGAATCGTGAACTGCTTCCTCTTTTCTTTTTTCATAGAATACCAACGACATATTGGCAACGAAGATACAACTCACCTCACTCTCAATCATATTAATAAGAGTAAGTGATCTCCCCCACACTTATCCTTCCCAACCTCACGTAGATTACAAAAATAATCCAAAATTTGCTCCACTAGTTATTCAGCTGGGTGAAGGCATTATTTTAGATATAAAAGGCTTGTAATGTGGTCCAAAATAAAGAAATGAATGGCCATAAAGCTCAAAGTGGTTAACAAAGGGAAATAAATCATAGGACAAACCGGTTATTTGGCTAGTGAGGCTCAAAGTCAAATAATGGCCTTAATCACATTTGAATCATGCATGGTCTAATTAGCTTTAAAAGAGAATCAAGGCAAGTTCTAGAGAAACAAAATTATGGAAGAAATCACACAAAAGAAAGAAAATAAGACCGAAGTGTCAGTCAGTGGCTCAAAACACTCACAGGTTTATTGCTTACTTAATATAGCCACTAGATATCAAACAAGAGATGCTAACAAACTAATCACAACTTGCCAAACTATTTATTCAATCATGTTATGCATTCCAAGAAAGAAAAAAAATATTATTTTTCAAAATAATACTTATTTTGCATAAAATATTAATAAAATATTTTTTGAAAATTATGAAATAAGAAAACAAATAATAATAAAAATTTGTTTGACATAAGCAAACAAACAATAAAACTAAATTAAGTAAACAAATAATAAAACTAAATCTCCTCCCCCACGCTTATTATCAACATTGTCCCCAATGTTGAATAAAAACATGCAGAAAAAGGGTTATTGAATGAGAATAGGGAATAAAATAAAATAAAATAAAATAAAAATGGAACAAACACACCTTAGGTTGCCTCCCAAGCAGCGCCTTTGTTTATCGTCGTTGGCTCGACTTATGATATATCTTTAAATTTCCATCGTCTTTTTGAGTACCTTCGATGATTATGAGTATTCAAAGAAACAGCTCCTTCATGCAGATTAGGACTCAAAGATGATTTATTATTTGGTTCTTCTTTATTTTCAATAGTAGCAATTGCATTAAATTTAACAAGTTTCAAGGAATCAACAAAAATTGCAAAATTATCATCACTAGGAGATTTCATGGTATCATAAATATTAAAGTTCACAACTTTACCATTAGACTCCATTGTAAGCATGCCACTATGAATATCAATTTTCGTTTTTGCGGTTTTTAAAAATGGTCTTCCTAACAAAATATGAGAAATTTGATTATTATTTTCCATATCAAGGACATAAAAATCAGCAGGAAAAACCAAGTTATTAACTTTAACAAGCAAATCCTCAACCACACCCCTAGGATATGTAGTAAATCCATCAGCCAATTGAATTACTATACTAGATTTATTCAGGGGTCCAAGATTTAAAGAAGCATACACAGGATATGGCATAACATTAATAGAAGCTCCTAAATCTAACATAGCATTTTCAAGTTTAACACCACTTATCATGCACGGAATAGTAAACATACCTGGGTCTTTGCACTTTTCAGGAAGATTGCCTTGACTAGCCATAGAGACATTCTCTTGCACTTTCACTTCTTCAACTCCTTTATTTTGTTTCTTTTTCAAAGTGCATAACTCTTTAAGAAAGTTTGCATAGCGAGGTACCTTTTTCATAGAATCTAAAAATGGTTTATTAGCCTCACATTCACGAAATGTCTCATATAAATCATTATTTGAGTTTCCTCTTATTGGTTCTAAAAGAGCTTGAGGGAATGGGGGTACTGGTTCATAATCAGAAAAATAAGAAAGCATACCTTGGGACGTCTCTTTATTATTGACAATGATACCTGCACATACTCCCTTGTTTATATCGACGTTCTTTTCCAGCGACATACTTCTCACAGTAATTGCACTTACATTCTGTTTAGGATTAACGATCGTTTGAGAGGGTAATTTGCCAGAACTCTGTGCTTCCAACCGACTTACCGTAGTTGCTAGTTGGCCCAGTTGCCTTTCTAAGTTTTGAATACTAGCCTTTGTTTCTTGAATACTAGCCCTTGTCTCTTGTTGGAATAGTTGTGTTTCTTGTTGAAACTGCAAAGTGTTAGTAGCAAGAGATTTAACAATATCTTCTAGATTCATACCTGAGCTAGAGCTTTGGGCTGGTTGGTGGCTGGAAGGAAATAGTTGTCTATACGTTTGAAAGTTGGAACGATTCGGAACAAACTGGTTCCCTTGTGAGTTCCCATAGTTAAGGTTCGGGTGATCCCTCCATCCAGGATTATATTTATTAGAAAATGGATCATACTTACCTTGAGGTTGTCCAGGAAAACCTCCAGCCATGTTGACTTGTTCAATAGGTTCTTCTTGAAGAGTTGGGCAGGCATCAGTTTGGTGCCCAACTACCGAGCAAATTCCACATGCTTTTACAGTTTGCATATGCCTACTGCTAATTGACGAACAAGAGTAGTTAAACCAGTAATTTGTTGTTCAAGAGCAGAAATATTTACCTCATTCACTTGCTTAGACGGTTGGACAAGTCTATTGCCAAACTGTTGAGAATTTGCAGCCATGTTTGCAATTAGAGTTCTTGCAGCGTCCGGTGTCTTGTCAACTAAAGCACCACCGCTTGCGGCATCAATCATGCTTCTATCCATTGGAAAAAGTCCTTCATAAAAGTATTGAATGAGTAATTGATCACTAATTTGATGGTGTGGGCAGCTTGCACATAGTTTCTTGAAACGCTCCCAATATTCATACAGGGACTCTCCATTGTTTAGCCTTATACCACAGATTTCTTTCCTAATGTTGGCCGCCCTTGAAGCTGGGAAATATTTTTCAAGGAATGATGTCTTTAAGTTATTCCATGTGGTGATGCTCCCAGAAGGTAGATAGTATAGCCAATCCTTCGCTGAATCTTTCAACGAAAAGGGAAAGGCTCTCAACTTGATTTGTTCTTCAATAACCCCTGTGGGTTTCATACTCGAACACACCACATGAAATTCCTTTAAGTGTTTGTGCGGATCTTCACCTGCAAGTCCATGAAAAGAAGGCAAAAGATGAATTAACCCAGATTTCAATTCAAATTGGACATTAGCATCCAGAGCAGGAAAAGTGATGCACAAAGGTTGCTGATCTAAATTTGGAGCTGCAAGCTCTTTTAAGGTCTGATTTTGAGGCATGGGTTCCTCTTCTAAATCAGAATTGGTAGGAGGTTGGGGATCGGTAGCCAGATCACTAAACTCCAATTTCCTCAAAGCTTGTTTCTTCCACCTGCGTACAGTTCTTTCAATTTCTGGATCGTATGGCAGGACTTCTTTGTTATCTGATCGAGTTACAGGCATAAACAAAAAGAAAATATATTGCAGCAATTATGTAAAAGTAACGAAAGAAAAGATTTAAAAAAAAAAATTTATGGGACAAATTAACGAGAAAAACAAATAAACAAATAAATAATTAAATAAACACAAAATAAACAACAAAATCTCCCCGGCAACGGCGCCAAAATTTGGCGAGCTGTCGTAGGCTCCCAAATTAAAACCTTACAAACGTAGTAGCGGGAGTAAGGATCGATCCCACGAGGAGTAACTAGTTTAACTTTTGTGCTCAAATTAAAGTAAAGGGGGTTTTGGTATGAAGGTGATAATCAAAGAAAATAAACGAATAAAGCAATGAAACCAATATATTGAAAACACTCAGAATAGAAAACCTTGGTTAGTAAAGATCCACCACCGGAATATAACACTGATCATTGATTCATAAAGCAATTAATATGCAATTGAATATTTGTCGTGAAATTATTTCATTTCTGTTTTCCCTTAGTTGTAGGTAACTAAAGCACACGCGGTTTAATTACACCTAACTACTCAATAACCTAAGACAAGCGCTATAGATTTAATTTAATAGCAGTAATAGGAACTAGGAAAACCGACAAACTAAATACCACAAGCACAAGTGGTTGCATTTAATTTAGGAAAATATTCTACCCGAGTCCAATTATCACTAAGCCGTCAATAATTAACCCAGTTGCTACTGAATATTAGAATAATTTGTAGCACAACATTATCTAATATAGCAAATAATTATATCAAGTAAATAACTAGTAGGCCTCCCTAGCAATTAAATGATACAACTATTCAAATAACTTAGAAGAATATTTAATACCCAAATGCATAAAAATTTTATAATAAAAATAAATAAATAATCTTACAGCATAATCAATTCCGGGGCTTTAATTCACTAAACCAAGCTAAAGAAATTAGCAATGAATGGACATTGATAACAGCTTTACAGAATAATCGAGAGGGGAAGAATGAACATTTTACAATAGAAAAACTTCTACTATTTATACTATTCTTAAAATAAATTCAAATGAATCTCTGCCACTCATTTCCTCCTTTTGCGCATCACGCCCGAGTCATCCGCTGATTTGCCATCCAAGTTGCGCTGCATTTTGAGGAGGTCAATTTGTTGCTTTATCCCAAGCTCTGTACGAAAGAAAGAAAAGAAGTTTTTATGTTTTATTTATTTTCTTTTGTCTTTATGTTAAATGATTGGATTAAACAAAAATAATACTTAAATAATTACCCTAGAATTGGATTATAAACTAAATGGACTCTAAATTTAAATTATTAATTAAATACTATTATAAAACGTAATTAATTAAATAAATTCTAAAATGGAATAATTAATATATAATAGTAAATAATTAATGCAAAATTATTATAAAGATGTACCTAAAATATGAGTGTAAAATATGTCTATCAGTTACCTTGCTTTATGCTCTTAAGTTTTTAAAAGTTGTGAAAATCGGGGGTGTTACAATTACAATCCGACACCAAACGATGGTCAACACAAGTTGTCAATCCCAATAAGAAAGAACAAACCGCACATACTAGCATTTCAACATCTAACTAGCATGCTTATCAAATGGAAAAACCAAAAGTAGTTTCATAGAACATTCACGACTCACAATTAGCCCAACGAATCATGAAGTCGGACCCTTAGCACGATTCAAGACACCAAATCCTACATGGATTCCTAGCATATCGTTCTAGACATACGAATCATCAAGAAGACTCACATATAGCCCAAAAAAACAACATTGGGAGGTCAAAACATCAATACCGAGTCAAAAGAATCACGGGGAACAAATACCCGCCCAACATCATACATGTTCTGCACGGGTGGGTCCATGGGTGGACAACCACCCGCGGTTCCCCCCGCGGGTACACCAACCCACAAAGCTTGTTCCCCGCGGGTGGGGCGGCGGGTAGGCCTCTGCCCGCCGCTCCGCCCGCGGGTACCACCCTGTACACCAAAACATCCCTTCGGGGATTTTCAACAAGTCCAAATTCAAGTCAAAAACACCCAAAATCTCACACACAGCAACAATATGACTTGAACCCAAGAAATTGCCAAGCAATGGCATTCAAGAACCCTAAGAACAAGCTCTAAACATGCATCACCACAAGACAATGCATCAAATCTCACAAACCAACACAAGAATCACATGTAAAAGCCAAGAAATCATCATATAAGTAATAAAATAGGTTTTGTAAAGCATAGGTTACCTTTGAAGCCTAATAACTTCCTCTTATCACCCTTATAATGCCCTTCCTAAAGCTCCTCTTCCACACCAACTTCAAACACAAACCAAAAGGCAACAAAGATTTTATCTTTAGAAAATGCACCTAAAAGGAGGTTAAAAACACCAAAAGACCAAGGATCTTACCCTCCCGTATGTTCAAGATTAAGAAAGTAGGAATCTTGGAAGCCAACTTGCAAGATTTGGGATGCCCAAATTCTAGTTTGGAGAAGAAGCTACACCTTTTTAGAGAGAAGCTAGAGATTTTGTGTTTAGATTGTAGGGTGAATGAAATGAAGAAGTGTTGCTAGGTTAGCTTTAACCACAAACCTTAGGTAGAAAGACATCCCTACCCTTACTAAAGTTTGAAAGACAATGGAACAAGGGCACAACTCAAGAAGCACAAGGTACAACCCTTTGACTTAAGTGACTAGTCAAAATCTAGTCCCTCGACTATTGAATTTCAGGATTTTTAGGAAATGAATTAACAAGGAGACTAGGATTAATTCTCTAAATAATCCTTGATTAGAGTTTGGATTTACGGGGTGTCACAGGTTACCTCTTAGCCCTAATCACTATCCTTGGCTACTAAGGTTCTTCTCTTAGATTCTTCTTCCGTTTGTCCTCCCTAGGCTAGATGGTGGGGGAATTCCTTGGTTGGGGTCCCTGTGAGTGATTTCGTGTGAGGGAAGGGAGAGCAAGGGTTCTATCTGCTTCCTAATCTCCTATTTATATGTCTAAGAGAAACCTATTCAAGGTCTGAGTAATAAGGCCCGCTTTCTCCCATACCTTATTGGTTTAAGGTTCCTTGTTCAGGTAAGGGTCCACGATCCATTGTGGACCACCTAAGTTAATTAAGGGGATTATTGTGACACCCCGTATTTTCTTAAAATAAATTACAGTCCCGATATTAAATATTTTTATTATAAATATTTATATATCTAGTTATTATCAAAATGGGCTTTGGTTTATTTATTTTATACATAAACTATTATTTATTTTGCTACCCAAATGCCTAAGCCTAAAATGATTTTTAGATCCTACAATCGGGTGCTCTTAAAGAAATGGGAAAGAGGTGGTCAGTGCTATAACTGTTAATGGTCTTAACAGGGACAGACAACAAGCCAAATTTCTAAGAAGATTAAGGAAGTTTGCTAAGAGCTTCAAGGGAAGTTTACCAACACAATGATGAAGACCAGCAAGGGAAGCAAGTCAACTCACAGTTGCACAGTCCTTGTGAGATCTTGGGAAAAGTTGAGAAAAGTAGCCTAAAGCTGGGTTTAGCCACCTAGTTCGACAAGGCTTGGAGTACTTTGAGGGAGTACATTTGTGATGCACCGTATGAGTTTTGCACGGTTGTAACAAAGTTGAAGAAAAAACCAGAGTTTGAAGAAGGGTTTGGGGTGAAGATGTTTGTGATCTCTGTAACACCCCTACATTTCAAGATATCTAAAAACCTATAAAATAAAGGCTAATCTCTTATTAATTCCCAAACAGAGCATAACTAGACATAATAGTCGGGGTGCATTGCCACATCTGAGCTGGAGAACTCAGATGCACAGGCTAAACTAACCACAAAGCATAAGCCATAACTAATACCCAAATACAAACCAAGGCACGCATGCCATCTCATCCAGTCTATAACTATCTAACAAAGTTCACGGATCCACTAGCGCGCTCCGAAGCTACTCACTGTTCATGAAAGACATTCGGTATAAAAACCATCAGCGAATAATGCTGGTAACCCACTCCAACGCGTTAAGTACAATATAGGTAGATATAAGAAAAACCATTTTGAAACCGAAATACATATATAATCCTGAGGAACTCTAATTTAAGACCAAGAACAAGACTCAACAAACAATAGCAGATACCATCATTATAATTTAAATGTGAAGATTCTAACATGCATCCTAAGGTCACAAGACTACACAATACGAGCAACATCAATACTCCACTATCAGCACAATCAACAATCAACAACAGGACACGCATTCGTTCCCACACATATGGTGGCGCCGCAGAACCATTCACATGACCCGAACCTTGAGTTCCATTGCCAAGGGGTCAGTGCGTATAGCTCTGACATGGCTCCACAGCACTTTAACTTGTACCGCAGCACAAGGAAGAACCAAACGATTGATCGCAACCACTCAATGAACCGCAGCTCTATCTTATCATATATATTTGATCGCAACCAAAGTATGGACCGCAACCCTATTATCATATATGTCCAATCGCAAATAGACTATGGAACGTAGCGCTATTAATATAACGGCCGATTGTTCTCAACCAATCCAATTGCCTGTATAGACGACCGTTCTCAACCGGTCGGGTTAATACCTGGTTGTTCTCAACCTACCAAATAGTCATTATAGCCAATTGATCGCAACCAATTGGGTCATCATGCACAACAACATCAAAGCCAATCACAAGCAACCCACATTAACACATAACAGGGGCGAATCATCACGGAACACGTAACCCAACATAACTCATCCATAACAAACGACATTAATCCACCAACGACACTCCTACGGGATCATACAACTTCCTCCTAGGCCAACGAGATACCAATTCAACTCGCATGCAACACACCAGACTCTTTTATCCTAAGAACGGTACCCGATACATTAAACTAAACTACAAACACTGACGGGGTACAACGAGGCACGGGAGAACAAAAAATGGGACCGAACCGCACCGCCCTGGCCACCTTCAAGCGGGTGGCCAGCGGGGGAAGACTTCCCCCGCCGCCCGCCCGCCGGGGGCGACGAGAATTCCAGCGGGTCGCCGGCGGGCCGGCGGCTGCCCGCTGGAATTCCGGGTAGCTTTGGCGGGTAAGTGATGTGAAGTCCTTCCCCCCACTTACCCCCCACTGGAATAACACGATAGGCATAATTTTCCCAAACTTGGGAATTCATCAATTTACACGCAAGACGGGCCTAAACACATTCTAACACGTAACAACAAACAGGAACATTACAACGGGTTACCCCAAGACTTCAACACAATTAAATCCTAGATTCATGCTCCTAATAGAACAAGACTCGAGACTCAATTCCCAATTATGCAAGAACATCAAGAAATGCAAGAAACCATATATCAATCCTTGAAAGGGCTCTAGACAAATCAAAATACGAGGACATCGAGATTATCGTATAAACATCAAGATTATCATATAAGCATCAAGATCATCATATAAACATCGAGATTATCACATAAGCACAATATAGACCCTAGGCAAAGCTCTATCAAGACTCAAGCACATAATCATATATCAAAGGAGTCAATGAATAAGATATAGCAAGGAAAATAGGTTTTGTTGAGACAACCTGTTAGCCTTAATTAATCCTCCCTTGGCTATTAAGGTTCTTCCCTAAGATTTCCATCCGATTGATCTCCCTAGTCTTGGTGGTGGGGAATCTCTTGGGAATAATTTCGTGTAATATAACTACGGGTGGTAAGGGTTCTAATTGCTTTCTAACCCCCTATTTATAGAATCAAGAATCCTAATCAAAATCCGAATAGTAAATGCCTACTTTCATTATCCCTAACAGACATATAGGTCTAGGATTCCTAATTAGAATCTGACTAGAAAACATGTCTACTCTCTTTATTCCTAATAGGCTTAAGACTCTAATTTAGGCAAGGGCCCACGGTCCATGGTGGACCACATTAATTAATTAGAGGGAATCCAAACCAAATTAAATCCTTTTTTAATTATTATTAACGAAATTAATTAAATAATTAATCCCGGATTAAAGTCCGTAACACGGGGTGTTAAAATCTCAGCTTATGAAGAGAGTCCGATAAAGATCTTAGCGTTAGAACGCGTCAGAATCAAGGTAAGGAACCTTCAGTTCGTCAAAAGTGCAGTGATCGAAGTGTCAAGTCGAAGAAGTCGCCTATAGTCGAGAATCCTTAACCCTCTTTAAGCCGTTTTCCTCTCCTTCCCTTGTCAAACCAAATGTCTTTTTTTCGAGAAATCCTTCCTATCTCTTCAAGCCCCGTTCTTGTTTCTTTCTTAATCTATTTATGTACAAGGTGACAACCTCATTTTCCTAAGTTGTATCCTTGAAAATCTTGAATTCCGTCATAATCAACGCTATCCTTTAGCCTAAATCTAATTCGTTTCCATTAGGAAACCCTTTCAATCCTTTAAAACCTTGTTCTTGATCCCTCACTTCCAACGATTCTGTGCAATGTGGGAACCTTATTTCCTTAGTTGCAACTTTGATGACTTTGATCCTAGTCCTAAGTAACGTTGTCCCCTAGTTTGGAACCTAAAACTTTCACTCTCTTCTCCTTACCGAACCGAATCTTTCCAAATCCTAGTATATATATTTTCTATAAAATATTTCCTCTATATACTATCGTACTTATTTTGACACACTATCCCCAAAATGATTTTTCAAGCTTCAGGGACGAAGCTTCTTTTAAGGGGGTGAGGATGTGACACCCCGTATTTTCTTAAAATAAATTACAGTATTGATATTAAATATTTTTATTAAAAATATTATATATCTAGTTATTTCCAAAATAGGCTTTGGTTTATTTATTTTATAAATAAACTATTACTTATTTTGCTACCCAAATGCCTAATCCCAAGATGATTTTTAGATCTTAAAAGCCTATTAGCTATTCTTAAGCCCAAGTGTGTGTCCTAATAGCCTTGACGTAAGTATCTAAACCCAAGCCCAACCTTCTACATTTAACTAGCCCAAAGTTAAATATAGTAACCCTATCTATAGTTATAATATGTGTGCGGGTGTAGACATATGTTTTTAGCTTGATTCATCTCCTTCCTTATCAAAGACAGCCGCACCCACCACTATCATCTCTTTCGTCCTTCCTCTCAACTAAAGTGGCGGGCATCTCCATGGACTCTCCAACCTTCTCCCTTCGTCCATCTTTTTCCCTTGCCTCCGACGGCAATAGCTCAGGTGAAGCTCGGCAGTGACGTGAGGCGGCAAGTGTTTTCCAGTAGCGATGATGGAGCTCGACAGTGGACTTAAGCGGCGATGGCAGGACGAGAAGCATGGCAGCAGCTGGGTAGCGGCGTTGGTCGTCGGCGATGGTGGATGAAACCTCCGATGTGCCTTCCTCTGTTTCCCCCTCGTGGTAGCATAAGCGGAGCGGTGATGTTTCGATGGTGGAGCGACGACAGCGGAAAGGAGCTTGGGGCGATGTCCTTCTTCCCTTCGAACAAAGCAACAACACCTCCGATGAGCTCCTCTTCCGGCGACGTCGTGGCTTGGTGGCAGTGGGCTTGACTACGGGTGATGAACCTACCCGTGGCACCACCCGCGGCTTCCATAGCAGTGAAGAACGAAGAAGATAGTGAGTTGCTTTGTTGTCTCAGTTGGTTGCTTAGTCTAAATAGTTTGTTGTTGCTTAAGTTATCAAATAGTGGATTACTCTAGATGGTATGGCTCTGGTGGTAATTAGGGGTTGACTAGGGTTTGGTTTCCTCTTAAAGCTTTAGTTTTAATTAGAAATTCTATCTTTGAGCTTGGTCATTAGCTTAATTATTGGTTTAATAATTAGGATTAATTTAACAAAGAGATGCGTAGCTTAGATGGTAAGGTTGTGGTCAATCATAAGATAGGCTTGAGTTCAATTCCCTTTAATTGTTGTTTAATATTTTAATATTTTGTTAATTAGTGAAGATCCGGTTTAATCCACAGGTTCCCGGTAGCCCGACTTTATGAGTTGAGCCTATGTTGGCGTTGTTTTTGGATGGTTAAGCGAAAGAGGTAACCCATTCTTTACAAAACCTATTTTCTTACTTATATGATGATTTCTTGGCTTCTACATGTGATTCTTGTGTTGATTTGTGAGATTTGATGCATTGTCTTGTGGTGATGCATGTTTAGAGCTTGTTCTTAGGGTTCTTGAATGCCATTGCTTGGCTATTTCTTGGGTTCAAGTCATATTGTTCTTGTGTGTGAGATTTTGGGTGTTTTGGACTTGAATTTGGACATGTTGTTGAAAATCCCCGAAGGGATGTTTTGGTGTACATGGAGGTACTCGCGGGCGGAACGGCGGGCAAGGCCCTACCCGCCGCCCCACCCATGGGGAACAATGTTTCGTGGGTTGGTGTACCCGCGGGCAGAACCGCGGGTGGTTTTCCTCCAGTGGCCCCACCCGCGGGGAACATGTATGATGTTGGGCGGGGATTTGTTCCCCGTGATTCTCTTGACTCGGTATTGATGTTTTGGCCTCCCGATGTTGTTTTATTGGGGTATTTGTGAGTCTTCTTGATGTTTCGTATGTCTAGAACGATATGTTAGGAATCCATGTAGGATTTGGTATTTTGAATCGTGCTAAGGGTCCGACTTTGTGATTCGTTGGACTATTGTGAGTCTTGAATGTTCTATGAAACTACTTTTGGTTTACCCGTTTGATAAGCATGCTAGTTTGATGTTGAAATGCTAGTATGTGTGGTTTGTTCTTTCTTATTGGGATTGGAAACTTGTGTTGACCATCGTTTCGTGTCGAATTGTAATTCTTCGTTGTTGAGTATGGTTTCATATCTTTGTTGTGATCCATTGATTGATTCCTATGATATGAACGTATGTAATCGTTGTACCTTTTGATTGATACTTGATTAAGGTTATTGTGGAACCTTAGTCTTCTTGGTAATGATGATGACTTGTGTGATTATGATTGAGATTGGTGGTTTGTTACTTGAGCTTTGCTCACGAGATTGGTGGTTTTGTGATATGATATTTAATGGTACCCTCGTGTACTACGAGTTCGGCGGTGAATATGAGTGTAGGTGGGGAACGACGGTTCCTATAGGCAAAACTTTGGACTATGAAGTACAGGGTGGCACTAGGAGGTAATGCTTGGAACTGAAATAAGGCCGGGGGTAGCCATAAGGTTGGAACAGGGCATAAGGTTGGAACTATGATACTTGTGACATGTAGTTTTCACTATGGCATGTAGTTGCCAATGTGTGAATGTGTATTCTTTGCTTATGAGCATGTGTTGATGTATTCTACTTTGTGATCAGTAGAATGCATCTTGAGTTGTATAGTCTTTCCTGTTTCTTGTCTTGTTATTTTCATAATGATGGTGATTCCTTTTCCTTTTGAGAGTGTGAATGAGTCCTTGAAGTTGACTTCTTTCTATTGCTTTTGAAATGATATATACTATATTCCGTTTCAAAATGGTTTTGACTTATACTTATCTATATATGCTATTTAACTCGTATTGATGGGTTACCAGCAATATTCGCTGACCGGGTGTCATCCCCATGTTATGTTTTACTTGTTCTACAGGTTTTGAATAGATGCCCGAGAGCACTAGACTTGGAGCGATAGATAGATTAGTCACCTTGTTTTGACGTTATGTTTTGATGGCCTGTGAGCCTTTTGAATGGCCTGTGTGCCTTGAGTCTTTATGATTTGTCTACAGCGTTTAGTTTTCCCGCCTGTGCATCTTTAGTACTGTAAGATGTGGCATAATACCATCATTTAGATTTGCTTCCGCTTAATGATTATGGATGTTTAGATTGCTTATCTCTTGCCTTTTAAGGTTTTAAAAATATGGTAAAAAACTAAAAATCAGGGGTGTTACAATTATATTTGGAATAAATCCCTATTAATTATTTTAATTAGAGGGATTAATTTAATAATTAATTCGGATTTGAAGGTCGTAACACGGGGTGTTACACCCTCCTCCCCTAACAGAAAGCTTCGTCCCCGAAGCTTAGATATGATGGGGTCGACCATCCTTCCTTATCCTAGGGGTTAGTCTAGTTTACCTTGTGCGAATAGTTCCGGATAGCGTTCTCTCATGGCGCTTTTGAGTTCCCAGGTTGCCTCCTCGGTCCCGTGATTGGACCATAGGACTTTAACCATTTCTATTGTTCTTTGGCGAGTGACCCTTGTCATAGTATCCAGGATCTTTACAGGTTTTTCCTCGTAGGCCAGGGCGTCATCCAAGCTCACGATTTTGGGTTGCAATACGTGAGTTGCATCGTGCACATATTTCTTTAGTTGCGACACGTGGAACACGTTGTGTACCCGTTCTAGCTCGACTAATAAGGCGAGGCGGTAAGCCAGGTTCCTGACTTTTTCTAAGATTTCGTAAGGACCAATGAATCTAGGACTTAGCTTCCCATTCTTCCCAAACCTCATCACTCCCCGAGTGGGTGAGATCTTTTGCCAAACCTTCTCCCCAGTGGAGAACTCGGCTTGTTTCCTAACTAGGTCGGCGTAGGACTTCTTGCGGTCCTGTGCACCCTTCATTCTTTCTAGTATGCGTTTGACTTTCGTTATGGTTTCCTGTACATATTGTGGTCCCGGAGTTACTCTATCAAGTTGCCTGTGATTTCCTTTTGTTCCTAAGTTTTTAATATTTATGTTCTTGCGTACTTTTAATTTATTTATTCTGCGATTCAGACTTTTTGTTAAACTCTTTTTAAGTTTATTCCATTCAATTATTTTCAAATTAATTAAATTGCATTGTATCAATTTCCTGTGGAATCGACCCTTGTTATTGCACACTATAACTACAACCGACTCGTGCACTTGCGAGGACATATTAAAATTGTCCAACAATTTTTGGCGCCGCTGCCGGGGAATTGTTTATTTTGCAATTTAATTTTCTGTTTTTTTTCGTTAATTGCTTGATTTTTTTTCCCTATCCCTTCATTATTTTCATTTTTTTCATTCTTTAATCTTGCATTTTATTTAATTCATTCGTCTAGTTAAAAATTTGCTTTATATTTGTTTTTAATTTCCCTATTCTCTTTATTTAATTTTCACATTCCTTAACAGCTTGATTCTTTAATTCTATCACTTTATTATTATTGTCATTTGTTCTTCCCTTGCTTATTTAATTGATTCATTTGTCCATTTTACATTTTGATTTTTTTTTTTGTTTTAATCACAAATCCAAATTTTGAAAATTTCTACTCTCTAAAAAAATGTATGAAGTTAATTCCAATATGGATTTGGCTTTTCAAATGTCTGAGTTAGCAAAAAAAAAGGAAAATATGTGGTCTATGTTAAGTATGTATCAAGATAACTCATTTACAAATAATAATGGTTTTGGACAGGCTAATTCAATGAATGTTTTTAATCAAACGCCTGTGCATGACTCGTTTTATAATGCACATAATTCAGGTTGGGAAAATCACGCTAATTTTTGGGATGATAATCAAAATGAGTTTCAACTAAACCATCCTAATTTTTCTTGGGATGATAGTCAAAATGATTTTCAACCAAGTCATTCCAAATTTTATTGTGATTATGATCACAACGATTTTCAACCAAGTTATTCTAATTTTTATTGTGATTATAATCAAAATGACTTTAAGCCAATTGACCCATCCCAACCTGAAAAACCATCTTTGGAGGATACTTTGCAGGAGTTCATGCAGGGTTGCAATATCCATGATTTCCAACCTAAAAAACAATCATTGAAAGATTCCCTGCAGGAGTTTATACAGACTTGCAATATGCAACAAGACGCACATGATCAATGGTTGCATATGCAACAAGAAACTTATGAGCCACAAGAAGAAGATGTACAACGATTCCAAGAAAATGTGGCTTGCTTTAAAAGAATTGAAGCACATTTAGATCAAATTGCTAAATTTGTGCAAGAGCATCTGCCAGGTAAGTTACCTAGTCAACCTGAAGAGGCTAAGGCTGGTGATATCAATGAAAACAAGTCAGAAGATAATATCATTTCTAAACAAGCTAAAATAATTGAAAAATTGCATAATAATGTTGATGATATTATTGTTGAAAATGAGCCTCAATTGCATAAATCTAATAACTCTTATGTGCCTCCCAAGCTTTATGTGCCCCCAATTCCTGTTAATGAAAGTTTTGAAAACACCAAACCTGTACAAAATGAAGATTTTAAAGAGGAGCTCTATGTAGCACCCGAGCCTTATATGCCCCCGACTCTATTTCCAAATAGTCTCAAAAGTTGTGTGCCTGTAAGTGCAGTGCTACAACAAGAATTGCCCCCAATCCTATTTTATGTTCAAAATGACAAATTAACCAAAAATGTGCTTGATGAAACTGTTGAGTTTCCAATTGTTACATCTATGCATTTGTCTGAAAGATCTAACCAGTGTTTTGCAGTTAAGGGATTGGATTGTGCATATGATGGTAAGTTGGGGTTTGAAAAGCTCCAAAAAGAAAATCTTTTGAATGACGTTGATAAATCAGTTTCTTCTTGTTATTCTCTAACTGTAGGGCTAAATGAGAATCCCACAAATAAAAAATCAAATAAAGGGGGACTTTCTTTGTCTTCTTTTCTTTCCTCTCACAACATTGGGGACAATGTTGAAAATAAGTGTGGGGAAGGAATTCTACCCACAAATTATAAAAAATTAAAAAATTTCAAAATTTTTAATTTTTTTATGTTCATCTTTTTAAATCTTTTTATTTGGTTTTTGTCGGCTCTTAGTGTGTATATTGCTTTTGACTAGTTGTTAATTTCTTTAATTTTATATCTTTGTCAAATCAAAAAACAAAAAAAAATACAAAAAAAAACCAAAAAAAAAAATAGAATATGAAAATCACAAATACCCTTATATGTTTTATGCATTTTCTTTAGTAGTTTATATGCATCTTTCATTTTATATTACCTTTTTCAAATTCTTAAATAATTCTTGAGTGCTATAAATTGTGGTGTAGTGTGTTAGATCAAGGATGATCTGTATGGCATAAGTGAGGTGAAAAGAAAAGATTATAAAAAGAATATTTTAAAAAATAAAAATGAGTGTTTTATTTATTTTGTTTGCAATAATTTCAAAGATTCTACTCCGCTGAATCAGCCACTTATACACATGTACCATAAATAAATAAATAAGTGTCGTGGTATGGTTTATGAGTACACACAAAATTGAAAACCCAAACAAGTCTGGCGTAAAATGGCGAGGTTTTGGGGAAGTTCTCTTTGGAAAAAGTCAAAATAGAAAAATAATGAGTTAACTTTGGAAGAGACGAGTAATTGCATTTCAATTTTAATAAATGCCTTGATCCTGATTTCCTTCATGTTTTGCACCTGCACTGTGATAGAAATATTTCTGAATTTGGTTTAGGTTGAATTTGGTGAAATTTTCATATTTTTCTATTGAGCTTTTGTATAGTTCATATAAGGGGTATTAGCACACGAGTACAAGTTTTATATTTATTTTAGTTGCTAAAGTTTATAATTTCTAGTCAAATGTCTTATACATTCTTTGAGTTGGCACAAACTCTGCATTGATGAGGCAAATAAATTTGAAAGTTTATTTGGGTAAAGCTCGACCTTATACTTTATTTTATTTTTAAGTTATTTTCTTTTCTTTTTAATAATGCTTTTGCTTGAGGACGAGCAAATAAATAAGTGTGGGGAGATTTGATAAACATTATTTTTGTTGTTATTTTAAATAATCTTTTTATAGTTAAGTTGCGAATAATTGATTAATTCTTATCTATTTTTATTTTTTTTTTATTTTTTGAAAATTATCTATTTTTATTTATTATTGCTATAATTAGTTTTTAGTAATATTATTCAATTTTAGGTTGTTTTTATTAAATTTGTCTATTATTTGAATTATGTCAGTCCAATAATTCTTTAATCCTAATTTAATAATATTTTTTGGTAGTACATGATTAGCAGGAGTTTAATAAATGTAAATTAATTATATATGGTCTCTAATAAGTTCATTATTATTATTATTATTATTATTATTATTATTATTATTATTATTATTATTGTTATTATTATTATTATTGAAAATAAAGGGATCGTGAACCAACTTCTGGACGAGTGGACGGCATTCTTCAACAATTGAGTCTTATGGGAGATCCGATCGTGTAGCAAAGGAGTCGGACAGGAGCCGTTGGGTATGGTATTATAAATGAAGAGATGGATCATCGTTCTCATCATCGAAATCCATCTCGGATCAATTCACCCGGAACCAATTTCCGGCGGCCGTTCCTGCCGCTTCCGGACGGCGGAGACAGGTTCAATTTGGTGCAAGCAGCGTGATTAATCTTTCTAATTGGCTTGGCGGTGGAGGTTTTTGGACGGTGGCGGCCATCTCTTTTGGTACCAATTTGTTTCTTGGTTAGCAGCAGAATTTATTTGGCCTTTTACAATTTATTAGGCAACAAGTTGAATACAACAATTCTTAATTATTCTCCTTAGTATTATTTATTGTTAATTTCTTGGGTGACTTTGTGGAGAACACTGTTGAGTGAGCAAATCCCTGTCAAATTGTTTATGCATTCCTTATGCTTTACAAGTTTAATTGCTATTTAATTTCGTAATTCATTTACTTTGCTTCCTGAACTTTAATTTAATTATTCGCACTTGTAGTTGAGTCATGTTCCTAGATTTTTATCATTCCGTTATCTATCAAGTTGCCTGTGATTTCCTTTTGTTCCTAAGTTTTTAATATTTATGTTCTTGCGTACTTTTAATTTATTTATTCTGCGATTCAGACTTTTTGTTAAACTCTTTTTAAGTTTATTCCATTCAATTATTTTCAAATTAATTAAATTGCATTGTATCAATTTCCTGTGGGATCGACCCTTGCTATTGCACACTATAACTACAACCGACTCGTGCACTTGCGAGGACATATTACAATTGTCCAACAACCGCAGCCCGAGAGTGTAATTCTGACTGCAGCCAGCATCTGAACCGCAGCTCAGGAATAACCAATTTGAACGCAACCAACTTGGGGTATCATCCACACATAACACATAGCAAGCACATGCAACCCACATTAACACATTGGGAAAGGGGAGAAAACGTATAACGAAACCTATGCGTGGTCGTCCATATACTAGGAATGATCCTAAGGGATTCATACTTCTTTCACCTAGGCCAACGGGATACCAATTCAACTAGCATGCGATATATATAAGACTCATTTATCCTACGAATGGTACCCGAAACATCAAACTAGACTTTAGACACGATAAACGGAGTCCGTTGGGACACCACGAGGGTCGAGGAAACATCAAACGGAGGAAACCACCATCCCGAAGTGGGAAAACCAGTGGGTGGCAGGCGGGAGGAGGACAACCTGCCGGCGGCGAGAAACTGGGCAGCGGGGTGCCCGGCGGGCAATCGCTTGCCCGCCGGCTATCCGCTGCCGGCGACGCCCGAATGGGGCAGCGGGTAGGTGGCGGGTTTCCCCTACCCCCACCTACCCCCCACTGACTCTTTATCACAGTAAACGTCCCGGGATCCTTTGTGGAACCCGAAACCATGCTTAGACACTTTTAAACGCAATTGATGACACCACGTAGACAATTAACGGATCAAAAACAAGAATCATATAGCACATATCCTATCATGACTTCTAAGCATAATCAACACCCGGACATGCGAATTCCCACCCAAATATATCAAGAATAACACAATATGAATTTCACGATTCATCCTAGGGCTCTAATCATATTTAAATAATCAAGATAATAGTTCATCTTTTATCATCAAGAAACATCAAGATTTATGAAGAACGTCACAAAATCATCCAAAACCTCTTATCATCATCAAGATCATCAAGATCCCACATAAAATTATCTCATCAATTATCAAGATCATATCATCAATATTATAAACGATTTATCAAGACACGAGTATAGAGGAGAAGCCAAAGAAGGAGATTATAGCAAAGAAAATAGATTTTTTAAGACATGGGTTACCTCTTAGACTTAATTAAACATCCCTTGGCTATTAAGGTTCTTCCCTAAGATTTCCATCCGTTTTGATCTCCCTAGGCTTGGTGGTGGGGAGTCCCTTGGGAATTCTTGTGTGGTGATATCTATTGTGGTGTGACTTCTAGGTGCCTCCTATGTCCTTATATATATTTAGGAGTCTTAATTAGGGTTTGAATGGTATGGGTCTACTAATTCTATTCCTTATAGGACTAAGGACTTGTTTTAGGGATAAGGGTCCATGGTCCATGGTGGACCGTATTAATCAATTAAAGAGAATCTTAACCATAATTTGAATAGTAAAGGTATACTTTCTTTATTCCTAATAGGCTTATGACTCTAGTTTAGGAAAGGGTCCACGATCCGTGGTGGACCACATTAATTAATTAAAGGGATTTCTAATCAAATTAAATCCTTTTTAATTATAATTAATTAAATTAATTAAATAATTAATTCGGGATTAAAGGACGTAACACGGGGTGTTACAATTATGTTTTTGTACATGCGATCACAGTTCATTACTTCGCCCGATGCCACCTTGACTCTTAGTTGTACTCTTGTGCTTGTGGTTAAACTGAGTCTTGTGGCGAATTTGGCTGCTATGAATGAATTGGTGGCTCCTAAATCAAATGGCACGACGGCAGGAACAGTGTGCACTACGTCGCTGTCTCCGCTTCAGGCTCTACTCATGGCAAGGACCCTTCCTTGGGTGATTTTCGCTCCCTCCTTTGGGTTTTGGACCATTGCCTTTTCCTGGTATTGGGGCGGGGTGGCCCTGGCAACCTTTGATTTCCGTGGAGGGATTGCGTGATTCCCCTCGACTTTCTTTTTGTGTACCTCGTGTGTATAACACCCCGAGATTTTTAAAACCTTTAAAGCAGCATAA
Source organism: Ipomoea nil (assembly GCF_001879475.1). Lineage (NCBI taxonomy): Eukaryota > Viridiplantae > Streptophyta > Magnoliopsida > Solanales > Convolvulaceae > Ipomoea > Ipomoea nil. The sequence goes on along the minus strand of NW_017618593.1, from coordinate 2,260,357 downwards.
TAAAGATAAATAGTCATAAATCCCAAAATACGTTTACAGAAGCACGGGGTGTTATACCACACCTGAGCTGGAGAACTCAGGTGCACAGGCTAGATTCTAACAATCTCAATAGGTACCAATACAAATCATGGCACGCAAGCCGAAAGGGAAGAACTATCTAAACTACGCCCCAACCTCTAGCGCGCTCCAGTGATCTACTCGTCTGTGCCTGAAAGCCAAATATATCTGTTCAGCGAGGGATGCTGGTAACCCACTCCAACGCGTTGAAATACAATACATATAGAGATATATATAGGTATACGAAAACCATTTTGAGCATGAAGATATATCCTACGAACTCTAGCTTTCAAAACCGGGAATGACTCGACAGGTAAGGCTAAACACAGGCAACAGTTCAAGCATATATAGTTCACAACCGGCAAGATAGATAAAGCTGAGCACAATCAATAATCATAACCCGACAAGAACAATCCCCAACATAGATCCCGTAGTCACATCCCCAAGATACTCATAACCACCACTCATCCATATCACACAAGCACACTTTGTTGGCGCCACAGGAACAATCGCATGCCCATACATGAGGGTCAGCGCATATAGCTCTGACACGGCCCCGCAGCACCCTGCCCCGTATCGCAACACGGAGGGGTCGATCGCAACCGACCGATGAACCGCAGCTCATCATAGTTTGATCGCAACCAAACAGTGGACCGCAGCCCGAGAGTATGTCATCTGACCGCCGCCAGGAAAGTATGAACCGCAGCTCATGTAGGAACGTTTGATCGCAACCAAACGGTGGACCGCAGCCCGAGAGTGTAAATCTGACCGCAGCCAACTTCTGAACCGCAGCTCAGGAATAACCAATCCGATCGCAACCGAATTGGGGTATCATGCACACATAACACATAGTAAGCACATGCAACCCACATTAACACATTGGGAAGGGGAGAAAGCGTATAACAAAACCTATGCGTGATCCTTCACATACTAAGAATGGTCCTAAGGGGTTCATACTTCTTCCACCTAGGTCAACGGGATACCAATTCAACTAGCATGCAATATAAAAAACTCATAAACCTACGAACGGTACTCGAAACATCAAACTAGACACGGCACGATGAACGGAGTCCGTTGGGACACCACGGGGATCGGGGAAACATCAAACGGGGAAGCCGGGGTCCCGAATGGGGGAGATTTCCAGCGGGTAGCCAGTGGGTGGGGGGGCCACCCGCCGGTAAGCACTGTTCCGGGCAGCGGGTCGCCGGCGGGCAGCTGCCTGCCCGCCGGTTGCCCGCTGCCGGAGACGTCCCTTCTGGCCGCGAGTAGGTGGCAGGTCCCCTACCCCCCCACCAACCCCCCACTGACTCTTTACACACAAAACGCCCCGGGAACCATTGTGGAACCCGAAACCATGCTTAGACACTTTACAACGCAATTAACGATCAACACGTAGACAATCAACGGATCAAATACGAGAAACGTACGGCACATAACCTATCATGCTTTTCTAAACATAATTGACACCCAAACATGCGATTTCCCCACCCGATACACCAAGAATAATATCATACGATACAACCTAGGGTTCTAATCACTTTTATATCAACAAGAATATGATATGTCTTCTAATTACAAGATTCGGTAAGAATATCACATAAGCATCAAGAACATCACACAAGCATCAAGAACGCCAACAAGAACATCAACCTAGGGTTCTAATTACTTTTACATCAACAAGAATATGATTCGTCTTCTAATTACAAGATTCGGTACAAATAACACATAAGCATCAAGAATGCCATACAATTATCAAGAACGATATATAATCATCAAGAACTCCACATAATTATCAAGAACACCATAATTATCAAGAATCTCCCAATATCAAGATCACCCATGGAATTATCCCATCAATCATCAATAATAATATCACAAATCATCAATACACAATAATATGGGGAAATCCTACGGGGGAAATGATAGCTATGAAAATAGGTTTTGTTGAGACATGGGTTACCTCTTTAGCCTTAATTAATTCCTTGGCTATGAAGGATCTTTCTTTAAGCTTTCTTGCTTTCTTGATTTCTCCTAGGGGAATTCTTGGAACTCTTTGGATGGTGAGAGATTATTTGTGGTGGGAATTCTAGGTGCCTTCTAAGTTCCCTATTTATAGATCTAGTGGTCTTATTTTGGATTCTAATCCTTTTAGGACTAGGGGTTGGGTTTAGGGATGAGGGCCCACGGACTATGGTGGGCCTTTTTCCCTAATTAATTATTGTGATTTATTCTTTCTCCTGGGCCATTGGTTAATAAATTAATTGGTTTTAGGGGTCGTAACACGAGGTGTTACAGTGTGTCCCTCGTGGGTTGCATGGTACTTGTTGGAGTTTGGCTGCCTTAGCATAGGTTTCCTCGAGTGTCTTTGGTTTGTGCATGGTCAAGGCCTTTTGGCTTTCGAAGTTGAGTCCGGCAACGAACCTTTCAACTCTGAAGGCTTCGGTAGGGACCAACTCGCTGGTGAAGCGGGTCAGCTCTAGAAATTTCTTATGGTATTCCTCTACTGTGTTGTTTCCCTGTCTCAGGCATAGGGGTTCTTCACCCTTGGCCGCACGGATGCGTTGGGGATGGAATCGCTCTCTCAGTTTGGTTTGCAAGGCTGGCCAGCTTGGGCCTGGCTTTGTCTGGGCCCACCACGCATCAGCCTCATGCCGAAGGTAGAATGAGGTTATCTGGACTTGTCTTTCCCCTGGACAATTTGTTATTTCGAAGATCTTATTGAAAGTCCGAACCCATTCCACGGGTGTCTCAAGGTCCTCTTCGCCGACGAATGAAGGGGGGTTGTATTCCCTGATTCGGCGTACTAAGTCGTGGTTTCCTCCTATTGGGGTTAGATTGTTATCGGTTGCTATGGCGTGGTTCAGTGTTTGAGCGATCTCGGTTAATTGCTACAAGTTCTGGGTCAGGAGATCGTGTGTGTGTTGTTCTGGTTGATCTCTTGGTGGTGCCATCCCAGTCGTCTATAGGCTTAATACCGGGTGTGGGCGTGAGTTAAAGATTTGCGTCCTTGTCTATAAGAATTTCCTATGCTAAGCACAGAGTGTATATTTTTAGATACAGGTTTAAAGGGGTTAAGCATAAGATGGTAAATAAACTCGCTGTCTCCCCGCGTGTGTGACATCCCAAAATCCAAATTCAATTAACGGATTAATTGAGTAATTAATCCTATTTCAATTAGTTAATTAATTCTTAAAATCCTGAAAATTCAATAATTGGGGACTAATAATTGACTAGTCAACCCCAAAGTCAAAGTTGTACCTTGAGCTTTGTAAGGAGTTCCCTTGTTCCTTACAGTTCCTAATGTTAGTAAGGGTATTCTTGACTTTTCACATGGTGTTAGTATTGTAACCTAACCTAGTAGACCATCTTCATTCTATCCCTACACTTTCTAAAAATTTAGCTCCACCTTCTCTATAAAAGGTGAGTAGCTTTTCTTCCAAGCCAAGTTGGAACCTTGCCAAGACTTCAAGAGTTGCTTCCAAGATTCAACCTTTCCTATATTTGGGCATCTAGGAGGGTAAGATCTAAGTTCATCTTGTGTTTTTGGTTTATCTAAGGTGTCTTTTCCTAAAGATAGAATCTTTATGATCTTTTGGTTTGTTCTTGAAGTGGGTTTGGAAAGTGAGCCTTGTGAGGAGCTTGTTGAGGTATAAAGTGAAGTCTTTAGTCTACAAGAGGTAACCCATGCTCTACAAAACCTATTTTGGTTACCTATATGTGAATATTTCTTGGATTCTACATGTGTTTTGCTATGAAATGTGAGTGTTGATGCATGATCTTGTGAAAATGCATATCTAGAGCTTGTGTTTAGGGTTCTTTTGTGCCATTGCTTGGCATTTCCTTTGATTCAAGTCATTTTGTTGTATTTGGTGAGATTTGGCATGTTTTGGACTTGAATTGGAGTTGGAGATGAAAAATCCGCGAAGTTGGTTTTTGTGGTACAGGACATGTACCCGTGGGCGGGGCACCAGCCATCGCCCCACCTGCGGGTACAAGCCTTGTGGGAATGTATTCCCGCGGGCGGAACCACGGGCGGGGCACCACCCGTGGGTCCACCTGCGGGTACACAAGTGGCGATGTTGGGAGATTTGTTCCCCGTGATTCTTTTGACTCGGTATTTGGTCTTTTGACTTCCCGTTGTTCTTTTGTGGAACTATTTGAGTGTCTTCTTGATGTTTCGTATGTCTAGAACTATATGGTAGGATTCCATGTAGGTTTTGGTGTCGTGAATCGTGCTAAGTGTTCAACATTGTGTTTCGTTGAACCGTGATGAGTCTTGTGTGTTCTTCGGAACTATCTTTGGTTTACCCGTTTGATAAGCATGCTAGTTCGATGTATAAATGCTAGCGAGTGTGTTGTTTGTACCTTCTTATTGGTTGATGATAACTTGTGTTATTCATCGTTGTTGTTGCTGAACTGTGTTCCATTCCTTGATTGAGTATGGTTTCATATCTTCGTTGTGATCCGTTGATTGATTCCTGTAGTGGTGTGATGTGTGTATGGCTTTACCTGGATTGCACGATTAGTGGTATGGGACACTAGTCACCAAGGTATTGCAGTGGTCCTCGTGGTGGCCATGACGTGATTATGGAGTTGTGACCTTTGTGTAAGGTTCACGTGTTTATTTCTGGGATAACATGTGTTATCCAGGGCATATGTTGCCGTGTGTGTGATCGGTACCCTCGTGTACTATGAAATTGGTGGTCTCGTTGGTGGTCGTTGGTGGGGGGACGACGGTCCCAGGAGGGAAAAGGTTGGACTAAGAAGTACAGGGGTCCTGGAGGTAATGGTTGGAAAAAAGATACAAGGTTGGGGGTAGCCATAAGGTTGGAACCTGGCATAAGGAAGGCATATCAACTCGTGATGGGTGATGTCACGAGGGCTTGTGTAGCCATTGTGGTGAGTTCTTCTCTTGTGACGTGTGTAATCACAAAGGCATGTGTTGCCTTGGCATGTGTTGCCGTTGGGTGAGTCTTATTCCTTTGCGTTTTGCTTGTCGGGTTTTGATCTATTGAGTGATGATAGATCATGCCTTGACTCTTCTTGTGAGTCATGTTGTTCCTTGTGGTCTTGAGATGTGTTCCTCTGTTTTGTTGAGAGTGTTGAGTCTTGTGTTGACTATGACTCTTGGTTTTCGACTTATATACTTATGTATTCCGTTTCGAAAATGGCTTTACAACTTATATCTTACTTATGTATGTTATTTCACATGTATTGGTGGGTTACCAGCATTATTCGCTGACCGAGCGTCGTCCCATGTTTTATTGTGTTCTTTCAAGTGATGTCTAGGCGAGTGCGCAGTCTAGTACCTGTAGCATAGCTTCTCCCGTTGGCTTTATGGCCTGTGTGCAGCTTTAGTTATAGACTTTGGAGACTTTTGGATAGTTGTAAACAATGCAGATTCTGCCGTAGCGTTCATCTTTGTTGGTGAACGTGGCATAACACCCCATGACTTGCATTTTCATTTATCCAGTTATCTTTTAGTCTTCCGCTGTGTTTGTTGTTTAGTTGTGTTATCTGCATGTTTTAAGGTTTTTAATTAGCCTGTTTTAGGGGGTGTTACAGCGTGCCTTAAGTTTCCTAAATCCTATGTACTTAAATACCTAGAGTTCAAGCTTAATGTCCTAAAGTCTTGTCTTAAGGGTCTCATCCTAGGGTGGAACTTAGGCTCTGATACCAACTGTAACACCCCTAATTTTCAAGATAATTAAAACCTATAAAATAAAGGCTAATCTCTTATTAATTCCCAAACAGAGCGTAAACTAGACATAGTAGTCGGGGTGCTATGTCACATCTGAGCTGGAGAACTCAGATGCACAGGCTAAACTAACTAACAAAGCATAAACCATAACTAATACCCAAATACAAATCAAGGCACGCAGGCCAACTCATCCAGGCTAGAACTATCTAAACTAAGTCCACGAATCCACTAGTGCGCTCTGAAGCTACTCACTGTCCCTGAAAAACATTCGGTGTAACAACCGTAAGCGAATAATGCTGGTAACCCACTCCAACGCGTTAAGTACAATATAGGTAGATATAAGAAACTCATTTTAAAACTGGAATACATATATACTTACGAGACTCTAGTTTAAATCCAATATCAAGACTCAGGGCATATAAACAGACTCAATATCATAGAATAATCATAAGAACTAATATGTGTCATAAACATGCAATGCAAGACATAAACGGCAGATAATCATGCAAATAACGAGTAGAGGCAGCCAAGGCATTTAATACAATCAATTAGTAAGTAGTCAACCAAGCACACAATTCATCCTCCAACCTTATACCAAGTTCCAACCTTGTAGCTCTCCTCTGTCCTTATATCAGTTCCAACCTATACCTCCAGGCCTCCCTTATATCCCCACCCCTTATGCCTCCGGGCAACTACATGCCCCCACCGATGAACCCACCTTTCAACCACCAACATATCAAGATGGTGCCGCAGTACCATTCAATGATCTGCACCTCTAGTGCCAATATCAAGGGGTTAGCGCATATAGCTCTAACATGACACCGCAACACTTATAACCTGACCCATGCCTAAAGAAAGTAAGTCGATGGTGGGTGTGTGCCTTTAGCACAGTCACCGCTATGGCCTGTACCTTTAGTACAATGACCGGGCACAAGTGGTGCCAACTGCCAATAGTTTATTTTCCACCAATCACAATCTCATCATCATCATTATCATCATCAGTCACACTGGCCATTGCGCAACGACCATGATACTCAACATCATCCAATCAATTAACACATAATCACATAACGAGCAAGACACAACAACAACGACACGTATCATACATAAAATCCTAAAACGATGCCTAAAACACCAAACGAGACTCATACACGACAAACGGGGTACAACGAGACACGGGGAAATATCAAACGGCGAAAAATCAAACGGGGAAAAACACCACGAACCACGCCGGGTTTCCAGCGGGTAGGTAGCGGGTGGAGGACCACCCGCCAGCCAGCCGGCGGCGGCCGGGCACCATTCCAGCGGGTGGCCGGCGGGCAGACCACCGCCCGCCGACTGCCCGCTGGAACAGTGTTGCGGGTAGCGGGTAGATGGCGGGTGGTCAGTCCCCCCACCTACCCCCCACTGATACACATGCAACTTTTGGTCCCGGGATCTCTCGTGGAACCCGAAACCATGTCTAAACACATTCAAACACATAACGACAACACCACGTATTCAATTAACGGAATTAAACCAAGAATCACACCAAATATATCCTAACACGAATCCTAAACATGCCAAGACTTAACATAAATCATATAACGATCCAGGGACATCCGGAATCACAAGAACATCAAGAAATCTATATGCAAAGTCCTAAACACAAGTCCTAGGCTAGACTCAACACTCGATAATGCATAATCCCACCCAAATATACCATGAATATCATAATACGAAATCCACGTTATAACCCTAGGGCTCTAGACATAATCAAAATACAGGATCGTTCATACAATTAATCATAGTATCAAGAACATCAAGATTATCACATAAACATCAAGATTATCACATAAACACAATATAAACCCTAGGTAAAGCTCTATCAAGACTCAAACACAAAATCATATATCAAAGGAGCCAATGAATAAGATTTTGCAAGGAAAATAGGTTTTGTCGAGACATGGGTTACCTCTTAGCCCTATTCACTATCCTTTGCTACTAAGGTTCTTCTCTAAGATTCTTCTTCCGATTGTCCTCCCTAGGCTAGTTGGTGGGGGAATTCCTTGGCTGGGGTCCCTGTGAGTGATTTCGTGTGAGGGAAGGGAGAGGAAGGGTTCTATCAGCTTCCTAATCTCCTATTTATATGTCTAAGAGAAACCTATTCAAGGTCTGAGTAATAAGGCCCGCTTTCTCCCATTCCCTATGGGTTTAAGGTTCCTTGTTCAGGTAAGGGTCCACGATCCATTGTGGACCACCTAAGTTAATTAAGGGGATTATACTTGGAATAAATCCCTACTAATTATTTAAATTAGCGGGATTAATTTAATAATTAATTCGGATTTGAAGGTCGTAACACGGGGTGTTACACGAGCTTTGTTTCTGAAAACCCATTTTGTTCCAATTACGTTCTGATGTGTGGGTCTAGGAACAAGTTCCCAGACATTGTTTAGTTCAAATTGGTGAAGCTCTTCTAGCATAGCTATGACCCAATCTGGATCATTCATGGCATCATCAATCGTTTTTGGCTCCATTTGAGATAGGAAACATGCCATCATAGTTTCTTGTATTGAAACACGAGTCCTTACTCCTTCCTGAATGTTGCCAATTACTTGGTCTGGCGGGTGATCTCTTAATCACCGTAGATCCGGTTCGAAAGATGTAGTTTGATCTTGAGTGTTCATCTCAGGTATATATGGTAATTCAAGATATATCATAGGTTCGGTTTGTGGTTGTGAGGTAGATAAACCTTCTTCATTTGTGATTTCTGTCTCAACCTGTACTTCAGGTTTGTTAGATTTATCTCCTCGATATTTGATGTAATCATCTTCATGATCCGAGTCTTCTTCTTCTATTTGACTTGGTTCAGCTTACATGCTTAGATTTTTTATTGACGTATCTTCTTGTGCAGCCTTTTGAACATTTTCGTCAAACTTGACATGAATAGATTCTTCGATAACCATGGTCCTTTTGTTCAGAATCCTGGATGCTTTACTAGTTGAAGAATATCCAATGAATATTCATCCGCTCTTTCATCAAATGCTCTCAAATGATTCTTCCCGTTGTTGTGAATAAAGCACCTGCATCCAAAGATGTGAAAATAACTAACAACAGGTTTCTTACCTTTCCATAATTCATATGGGGTTTTGTTGTGAGCTTTGTTGATGTGGGATCGATTTTTGAGTGTAGCATGCGGTATTAATGGCTTCAGCCCAGAAACGTTTGGGAAGTCCTGAATGTGCTATCATTGCTCGGGCGGCTTCCTTCAAAGTTCTATTTCTTCTTTCGGCTACCCCATTCTGCTAAGGAGTTTGTGCGGCCGAAAGTTGATGAAAGATTCCATTTTATCCACAGAATTCTTTGATGACTTTGTTTACAAATTTTGTTCCCTGATCGAACCTGATTCTTATTATGCTGAGACCCTTTTCGCTTTGTAATTGCCTTAGCAAGACTGGTAAGACTTTCTCAGACTCATTCTTCTTTCTTAGAAAGTGCGTCTAGGTATATCTTGAGTGGTCGTCTACAACGACGAGAGAAAACTTTCGTCCACTCAGACTTGCAGGATTAACTGGACCAAATAGATCCATATGTAGTAGACTTAAAGGACGAGAATTGATGTCTGATGCTTTTGACTTGAAAGATGTCTTGATTTGCTTTCCGTTCTGAAATGCATAGCAAATTCTATCCTTAAGATAGCTTGCTTTTGGTAAACCTTCTACGAGATCTTTCTTTGACAGCTTGTTGATGGTTTTGAGATTTAGATGACTCATCTTGTTATTCCATTCTAGGCTTAAATCTGCATTACTAGTAGCAACAAGACAAACATTAGCTTTAGAATGTTCCCAAGCGACTACGTGCATGTTTTTCTTTCGTTTGCCGTGAGAACAATGTTATTATCTTCAGTGCTGATGACTTTGCATTTGTCTTTGGAGAATTCTACTTTGTAGCCTTTATCACATAATTGGCTTGTACTTAGTAGGTTGAACTTGAGTCCTTCAACATGTGAGACTCCTTTAATGGTTATTCCATTTCTGATGATATCTCCAACACCTTTCGTCTTTCCACTTGATTCTCCTCCAAATATAACCTTTGGACCGTCAATTTCCTTATAGTTGCTCAAGTTTTATTTATCTCTGGTCATATGTCTTAAGCATCCACTGTCGACATACCATATGACCTGTTTTCCCTAAAATCAAAAGTTATGTGACTTTAGGTACCCCTTCGGTTTCGGGTCCTTGAGGGTAAGTGGTCAATTTTGGAATCCATATGAACCTAGAGTTAACACGACCCATCCTTGGTCCTTTGTACCCATTAAAAACATGATAATCGTAATAAATTTTGGCAAAGTTTTTAGCTTTGTATCGACTTTGAAAATAGTCACCAGGTGGATTGCGATACTTCTTAGAATAATTGGTTTGTTTATGCCGATGTATCTTCTCAAATTCTGCTTTTGAAAATGGTTCGGGATAAACAAGCCAATCCTCTTCGGATGGTCTACTCCATCTGTTGCATGTCATTGGTCTTCTAAGTGACCTCTTGGCTTGTCTGTTTCGTTCTCCTTTCGGATTTCCACGTAGAGGATCCTTTCGTGGGTTCTTAGAACGATTTTGCCTCTAATTAACATTTAATTTTGCCCTTGTTTGGTTATTTCTTGTAGGCTGACCTTTTTGATGGTATAGATTGGATCTATTACCTTTTGGTCCGTTCCTTTTGACATTAGTGTTATGCCTAGGATTTCCTTTCAAGTAATTCCATGTCGGGGTTCCACAATTCATTGTACAACCTTTCCTGTCGGTTGGCTTGTTGATTGTGGTTGATCACGATTGTTAATCTCAATCATTGGCTCAAACATTTGGGTAGGGCCTTGAACAAATGCAGACTTAAAACTTTCACGATAGTAAACGTCTGTGGGTTTGTTCAATAAAACATGTGAAGGGGAGATGAGGTCATAACTGTGACACCCCGTAAATCCAAAATATATTTAAGGATTAATTAGACAATTAATCCTAGCTTAATTGGTAATTTATTACTAAAATCCTGAAAATTCAATAGTCGGAGGACTAGAATTAACTAGTCAATCCAAGTCAAAGGGTTGTACTCTATGCTTTATAAATTGTTCCCTTGTCTCCTTACTCTTCCCACCATAGTAAGGGCAAAGGAGTTTTTTCACCTTATGTTTGTGTCCCAAGCTAACATAGAGTCATCCTTCATTTCATTTCCCTAACACCCTAAACACAAAAGCTCAACCTTCTCTCTAGAAAATTGTTAGCTTCTTCTTCATGCCAAGTTTTGGGCAATCCTAGATTCTTCAAGTTGGTCTCCAAGATTCAAACTTCCTTATGCTTGAGCATAAGGGAGGGTAAGATCCTTGGTCCCTTAGTGTTTTTAATATCTTTTTAGGTGTCTTTTCTAAATGATAGAATCTTTGTTGTCTTTTGGTGTGTTCTTGAAGTTGAAGTTGAAGGAGAGCTTTAGGAGAAGCTTGTAAAGGTGTGATAAGTGAAGGTTTAGGCTACAAGAGGTAACCCATGCTTTAGAAAAATCTATTTTCTTACCTATATGATGATTTCTTGACTTCTACTTGTGATTTTTGCAATGAAATGTGAGATTTGATACATTGTCTTGTGAGAATGCATATCTAGAGCTTGTTATTAGGGTTCTTGTATGCCATTGCTTGGCTATTTCTTGGATTCAGGTCATATTGTTGTATTTTGTGAGATTTTGGGTGTTTTGGACTTGAATTTGGACTTGGTGTTGAAAATCCCCGAAGGGATTATTTTTGGTACAGGGTTGTACCCGCGGGCGAAACGGCGGGCAATGGCCTACCCGCCGGCCCACCCGTGGGGTACACCACTCGTGGGTAATGGTACTCGCGGGTGGAACCACGGGTGGAGGTCCACCCGTGGCCCACCTGCGGGGTACATGTTCGTGTTGTTTGGGGATTTGTTCCCCGTGATTCTTTTGACTCGGTAATTGATGCTTTGACTTCCCGATGTTGTTTTGTTGGGCTATTTGAGTGTCTTCTTGATGTTTCGTATGTCTAGAACGGTATGTTAGGAATCCATGTAGGATTTGGTGTCTTGAATCGTGCTAAGTGTTCAACCTTGTGATTCGTTGAACCATGATGAGTCTTGTATGTTCTTCGGAACTATGTTTGCTTTACCCGTTTGATAAGCATGCTAGTTTGATGTTGAAATGCTAGTATGTGCGGTTTATTCTTTCCTTTTGTGGATGACAACTTGTGTTGATCATCGTTGCAGTCGAATTGTAATCCTTCCTTGATTGAGTAAGGCTTCATATCTTTGTTGTGATCCATTGATTAATTCCTCGGAGGTTAAGGTTGGAACTGTAATAAAGTCAGGGGTATCCATAAGGTTGGAACAGGGTGTTGGTCCCAAAAGAGGTAAGGTGAAAGTCTAGAGGGGGGGGCGGGGGGGTGAATAGACTTTCAAACTTTTTCGCACGGCACAACAATTGCTAAGCCAGAGATAAATCAAGACTCTTAACTAGATTGTTAGAGTATGGTGCACAGCGGAAATAAATAAACATAAAGTGTGTGTGAGATTGTGTGAGCAGTATATCTCGTGTAGAGTGAATATGTAAAGAGCTGTAAGTAAAGAAAGCAGTAAAGAACACAAGACAATTATAGTGGTTCGCGAGGTGGTGTAATCCTCCTACTCCATTTGCTCTTATCTCCAAGAGCAATTCACTATATCTACCACTCCTTGGTTCCATGATACAATGAATTTCCGTGATCTAGTGCTTTGATCACAAAGCCCGCACTAATCACGCCCAGTGACACCACACTGCTGCTAAGGGTTTCACGTCGCTGCGCTACTATCCCAGGATTTCACGACTCCGCGTTACTTTTCCCCCGTCTTCCACACTCCGGTAGAAACGTATCCCGTGATCTGGTGCTTTGATCACCAAGCCCACACCAATCACGCCCAGTGCCTCCGACACTGCTGCTTCGGATCTCACAGCTCCGCGTGACAATCCAGAATTTCACAGCTCCGTGCTACTTTCCTCCCTTCTCTTGTTTTGCTCCAAAACAAGTGTTGTCTTGCTTCCAACTTTTGAGACTCTGTAGATGATCTTTAATGATGCGCAGGTCTCTTTGATGAAGATAAACACTCTGGAATGATTTCTCTTGATAGCTCTGAGTGTTTTCTCTCTGAGAATATATCAAGTAAAGCACTTGATATTTTTGCTCTGCTTTGCTCTGTTTAAGAACTCTCAGAATATTTCTCTTTGAAGCTCTCTGAGTTCTTTTTCTTTTCTCACTTCTCACTTGAAGATTTTTGGTATGCTCTGTACCAAATGAGATTTTTGCTCTATGCTCTTTTCAAGCTTAATTGCTCTATTCGATCTCTTGATGAGTTTCGAATTTTCTGCTCTTGGTCTATTGCTCTTCACACTTCATCGTTCTTCAAGTCTTCATATCTTCATCATTTTATAGCTGGTAATGAGAATCTGTCCGTTGGAAAGAGACGCTCTCATTTTTGAAATCTTGTATCTTTTGTCAGAGATCTTATCTTATCTTCTGCAAAAATGTCAGAAAGAGATAAGCTAGCCGTTGATGGAGTTTCATCTCCATGTAAATGAGCTCCCAAACTTCATATGATATTCCTCTGGTTTTACGCTGAGTGGAAATATCTGGGTCTCAGTTTTGGTGTATAATGACTTCTCTGATTAGCTCTGAAGTGGTCTTTGTATCTTTGGGATTTAAAAATATTCATCAATTTAATCACATACTAGTTAAACTAGTATTTTTCCTTGTGAGAATATTTTCACTGTAAGTTCATCTTTATCTTCTTCATTCTCACGTCTGGGTGTTCTCAGACTTCAAACTGGCTTTGAACTTCCACCCAAACTTCCACCCAATTTGAATTTCTCCTTTGTAATTGACACCCAATTTCAATTGGCTCAATTTGAATTTCTCCATTGTAATTGGCTCAATTTGAATTTCTCCATTGTAATTGGCTCCCAATTGACTTTGACTTGCAATTGGCTCCCAATCTGTTCCTGGTGCTTTCAATTGCTCTTTGACTTTGAAATTGGCTCCCAGACTTCTCCTGGTATTGAATTTCATCTCAATTCAATTTGATCTCCATGTCTTCATTGAATCGGTCCCCAACTTGAAATTGCATGGGGGCTCTTTGACTTCGAAATTGGCTCCCAGACTTCTCCTGGTATTGAATTTCATCTCAATTCAATTTGATCTCCATGTCTTCTTTGAATCGGTCCCCAACTTGAAATTGCATCCCATGCATCCCATACTACAACCTCAATTGGCTCCCAATTTCAATTCTACATTGGCTCCCATCTTGAATTGATTCCATACTACAACCTCAATTGGCTCCCAATTTCAATTCTACATTGGCTCCCATCTTGAATTGATTCCATACTACAACCTAATTGGCTCCCAATATGTGAAACTTGCTCCCAATCTCAATTGCTATGAAATCGGCTCCCAATTGATTTCAATTTCTCTGAAATCGGCTCCCAATTCCTTTGAATTGGCTCCCAAGTTCAATTGCCACCCAAGTGAAATTGCTTCCCAATTTCCACTTGTAGCGCCCAACTCCATCAGATTAATTTAATTGATGGTGAGTTTCAAACTTAAGCCATTTCACATGATATATCAAGCATCATCCACTTCGTCCGTACAACTTTTGATTAAATCTCCAATCATATTTGATGTACTCCTTTCTTTCCATAGATGCTTGATCTCCAAGTCAATTTCATGCATTCTTCCAACATTAATTTTCTTCACGAAAATTCTTCTGGGATATCTTCTTTGAGTAGCATTGACGTGAATTATTGTATCATTCACCTTCTTCTTCAATTTGTCATTTTCTCCAGACAAATTCTTGATTTTCGGCTTTATATCTTCTTCTTCTATTTTCATCCATCTTCCTCTGTTTTTCTCTTTTCATAATTAAATAATTTCCCGATCATGGTCTAAGACTCTACTAGACGTATAAAATAAAATTGGGGGATCTACAAATACAAATTTGGCATATCAAAACCATTACACTTTATTCCTAAGAATTTCCCCCCTTTTGATAATGCCAAAACCTATACTCAGTCACTGGCTTTAAGTCTTTGAAAAATAATCTTTTTGCTCAATTTTATTTGACAAAGCCAAGATGAGTTTAACAGATGGTTTTCTAGACACAATCAAAAGAAACTTGTGAATTAAATTTTTAGACAAGCTCCTAAACGCATCTTGAATTATTTTTATTTTGATCATCATCAATTTTTAATTTTGTCGTGCGTTTGACATATTTCTTGTCTCTTAATTCACGAAAGTCTAATTACATTAAACAAATAAAATTAAAGACTCAAAATAGACCATGGGAAATATTTATTGATATATTTCGAATTTATAGAGAAAAACGCAACAGAGGTTCGAAAATAGAAAATATCAGCTTAAGAGAATTTTCATATTACCTTCTGGGTTTCTTCACACCAGAGTCTTTCTTCAAAATTTCCTTGACATGTTCTCTAAGCTTGAAGAAATCATCTTTGAACTTTGCATTCTGAAATTTCTTTGTAAGCTGTCCGGCCATGTAGTGTCCATAAGCTTCTTTGATATTGTTGCCCGGAAGAACTCCGTTTTCCCACCATAAGACACATTCTTCAAAGCTTCTTTCTTCTCCAAGATTCATGCCCATATTTCCTGTGAAATCTCTTCTTTCATACCACATCTCGGTTCTTTTCCTTTTGCGTTCTTCTTCTTTATTCTTTTCCGAGATCCATTGGGCTTGATCGGCTGCAGGCCATTTCTTGATCATGCTTGGTAGATTTTCCTTAGTCCATATTGTTGTCTGAGTGGCGGTACCCTTAGAGCATTCAAACCAGCCACGCTGTTCAGCAACCTTTGATGTGCTCGTACCAAGACAAGGATTCGCGAACTGAGCAAAACCAATCTGAGATGGTCCTTGTGAGGATTGTCCGCGGCTTCGACCTCTACCTTGAGTAGACACTACTGGCTGTTGTTGACTTCCAAGAATAAATTCTTGTTGTTGCAAAGCCATGTGACTGAGAATTTCTTCCCCCTTTTGGCGTTATCAACCAAAAATGCAAGGGTCTTAAAATCTCGGTCTTGATTTGCCTTCACAGTTTCAACACTATTGTGTGTTTCAATGGAAACGGTTTGCACGTTGTCAAGCTTGTTTGTTGTAACTGCGAGTTCAGCTTCAAGTTTGTTGATTCGGCTTTCTTGATCTTGAATCGCTTTGATTTGTCTCAAGTGACGTTCGTTGTTAATCTTTTCAGCTGCTTCACGTTCCTTCTTCATGAGCTGAATCACTTCAAGTAAGCCTTTTATCAATTCTCCTTTCAAAATTCTTTCTGCTTTGTCAATCTAGGTCTTCAAAATATTTTGATGCTCCATTAATTCCTTCAGATTGACTCGTGTATCCGTGTGCTGTTGATCCATCTTTTGGTTTTGTTCAACCAACTTTTCTCCAATTGTTTGACAAACAACATCACTGGATTCGGCCAGTTTGGCAAATAAGGATGAAAATATGCCATCATCTTGATCATTCATCTGCACAAAGTTTTGAGGGGATCCGAATGGACTTCTATTCTGATCTGTGAGAACAACTGTATCAATAAGTTGCATCCCTTCTTCTTCAGGTGATTCGGCTTCTTGGTTTAGATCACCAACTTGTTCTTCTAGGACTTCTGTTCTTGTGTAGTTGTCTGCAAATAATTCTTCATTTTCTAGAACAGGGTCCATGGTAGGCATGGTAGACTCGGTATGGTGTACCGGCAATACACTGGATAAATCCTCTATGATAGGCAGTCTACTCTCAGTAGCAACTTCTGCTGCAACTTCAACTGATATATCTCTTCTTCTTACTTCTCGTACTGACACTTCGGCTTCATTGGATCCCACAAGTTGGTCATTGCACTCCAGATTCAAATTAGTTGTTGTGGGGGTCAGATCAGACATTAATAAAGAAGCATCATGGACTTTCACAGGTATGTCCATATGATTTTCAGTGCTTATGATTGGTACATCAATGAGTGCCGTCCCTTCAGTTCTTTCATCAAAAATTTCATTATCCACAAGAGATGTGTTACCTGGATAATGATGTGTTTCATAAACTGACCTTTGCAGAGCTAACTGAAGTGAAATTTCATTCTGTCGTTCTTGTTCGGTTAAACGGTCTTGAGCCGTACTGCCTCCCTTTATTGGAGCTTTTCCTTTTTGTCTGGCTGCCTTCTCGTGTAGCTTCATGTGATAGACTTGATTTAAATCCATGTTGAGTGCATCTAGCATTACGTTCGTTCCGCACCATTCCAAGGAAAAATCTTCACTCCGTATCAATTCTGGGGTGATTTTTGACATGAAAGAATGATATCTTTCAAGTTTCCATTCTCTCCAAGTTTGCACCATTATCAATTCTTTCAACAGTTCCGGATCATCTTGAATGAGAGCTGAGTCAAAAACTATGGGTCCTGCACTTCCTTCGGCTGCAGATTGACTCGAGAGTCTTCTTTGTAGATCATTCGAAATTTGCACATCAACTCCTGCAAATTCCATTCTTGTAGTATCGTCAACTCCTTCGGCCAACAAGTTTGGTTCAACATATTTGATCGGAACAACTTCCATAGCCGTACTGATGGCTTCCTGATCTCTTCCTGATCAATTGCTTGATCCCATTTGATTACTTGAGGTTGAAATTGCTTTGCTGTGTCTCAGTCTGGAACTCCGAGGTGTTTTTGAACTTGTAGAACTCCCACCTTCTTGTCCTCTTCTCTGGCTTGACCTTTTTCCAAAATTAGGACTGAATTTTCTGAAGAGAGCTCTGTAAATTCCAATATTTTTGTGTTTTCTCATTGGAATTGTCTTCTTCCTTAGCAGTTCTCCAATGATGAGACCATATCCAACATTTTGATAGAATCGATCCACTATAGCAGGTTTCTTCATTGGTTTGGCAGCATGAACAAAAATAACCATCTTCCTGTAGATAAATTTTGCCCATTTGAATTTTTTTCCTTTCATGATTCCGTCCATCAGGCACACTGTTGATGCGGTCAAATCTTCAGTACTTCCCAGTTTGTGTTCAAGAATCTTGTAAATCATGTCCACCAACATCTCATATTCAAACTTCAATACATTCTTATGAGCGGATACATCAGAGAAAATTGGAGCCGTAGGACCACGAATCTCGTTCCAAAAATTTTGAACAACATAGCTGTGAGATTCTGGCATTATCTGAGATTCAGGAAAGTTGAAGCACTTGTGTATGTCATCTTCTGTGATCGAAACTTCTGATCCTCCAACTTTAGATTTAATCGAGTCCTTTTCAACGACTGCATGTAGATAAAATTCGGCTACATCTTCTTCAAAGGTTGCAAAGTAGTTGTAGGTGAAGAAAACAGTCCACAGTCTTTTAAAGCTTGATGAATTTTCTCGGCCGTGTCCTTGTTGGTAGAACCTAGTTTGAAAAACTCAGGATTGAGAACCATCCCATTCGTCACTTGTTGAAAGAGAGCAAAAATAGGATCAATTTGCTTTCTTCCAGATTGGGCCATGATGATCAGATCGATTGATCGAGGAGAGATAATTTGAGAGAGAGAGTTTTCTGATATTCTGAAGGTCTTGAAAGAGTTTTTGAGGTATAAGAGAGGGGTTTATATGAGGAGGATGACTCGAAGGGGTTTTTCGAATTTAAGAGAGAGATATGAGACTTCTCAATTGTACCCTTTGGTTGAGGTGTGTCGATTGGGTTAGTTTAGGGTAGATGATTCATCTGATAGAGAGTGTTACAAGGAAAGAGAAAATGTCATAATGAGCAGACAAGAGCATTTAATGCTCACACCTCTTTAGAAATACCCAATGCATGTAAGGTGTAGAGGGTGGAGATTTGAAGAGACACTTAGGAAAGATTTGGGTTCTGATCTCCTTGAGATTTGTTTGTGGGGATCGATTAAGAGTGTGGATTTCTGACAGGTGAGATGGGGGTGTCGATTGAGAGAGGGGGTAAATCTTGTTTGGAAAGATTTGATCTAGGAGAGGATTATGGGGGGAGGTTTAGGTTGGGTGGAGGTTTGATGCCCAATTAAACTCTAAATTTTCTCCTTTATCTCCTGATTTCCTTCTCAAATTCGTTTACCACAAACATAATAACACTCAAACATCTCGTTAGTAGCAAAAATTACTCCACAAATAATTAATCACACATACCAATTATATTAAACTCATACACGGTAATTTCCAATCAAAAATTAAACACATTTTGGAAACTAACAAAATTAGCACACATATTCCTAAATTATAATTAGAAACAACTTTATATAAAAAAAAATTTATCAGATTCCAAAAAATAAAAAATTAGAAACTAATAAAAATATTAACTTCTAGATTTCTAAAACATTTTATTGCGAATTATATCACATATACTGTATATACACGAAACACATGTACAATTAACACTTTAAATCACATTTTGCACATAACACATATACATTATTAAACAAACACAGTAAATCACTTTTTAGAGCAAATTGTTCATGCAAACAAGTTAGTTAATTTACAGAAACATGAACACATACTCAAAAACTGATTAACACATTAAAACATGCAATTTTATACAAATTATCAAATAAATCACGAATTGCATATTTTATCAAATTAATTTGCATGGCATATGATCTCACGTTAAATAATACATGCAAATGCACAAATAAATTCCTAACACATATTGCAATTTTATCATATAAAAAATTTCAAATAACAACATGCATATAAACGCATAAAACAATTTATTCATATAAAACAATTTATTTTGAGCACGAGTATCAATTTAAATAGAGAGATTAGGTCCAGTGATACTTAGCTCATTTCGATCATTCCCAACTCGTGCCTTAAGGTAGAAAATCTCGTTTCGCATAAAGGCTTCGTGAGAATATCAGCAACTTGGTTTTCCATAGGGATATATTCGATCTTCAGATTTTTCTTTTCAACGTGATCCCTTACAAAGTGATGTCGAATGTCGATATGTTTGGTTCTTGAGTGAAGCACCGGATTGTGAGTGATAGCGATTGCACTAGTATTATCAGAATAAATACTAACGTCATCACAATTAACTCCGTAATCCTTCAATTGTTGCTTCATCCACAAAATTTGCGCACAACAACTTCCTGCAGCAATATATTCGGCCTCGGCGGTACTAGTTGCAATGGAATTTTGCTTTTTGCTGAACCAAGAAACAAGCCTTCCCCCCAAGAACTGGCATGTCCCGGAAGTGTTTTTTCTGTCTATTTTGCAACCTGCAAAATCCGCATCTGAAAAACCCGTTAGAGTAAAATCTGTACCTTTTGGATACCACAATCCAACATTGATTGTGCCTTTCAAATATCGTATGATCTTATTTGTTGCGGTGAGGTGGCTTTCTTTTGGATTTGCTTGGAATCTTGCACACACGCCCACAGCATAAGAAATGTCCGGCCTGCTTGCAGTAAGATATAGAAGTGAACCAATCATTCCTCTATATTTTGTTTGATCGACATCCTTTCCATCTTCATCTTTGTCTAGCCTTATTGATGTGCTCATTGGAATTTTGATCGATGATTTTCCATCAAGGCCAAACTTCTTTATCAAGTCGCGGGTGTACTTTGCTTGATTGATGAATATTCCTTCTTTCAGTTGTTTGACTTGTAAGCCCAAGAAGTAATTCAATTCACCCATCATGCTCATTTCGAATTTATTCTGCATAAGCTTCGAAAATTTCTGACACAAAGAATTGTTAGTGCTTCCAAAAATAATATCATCAACATATATTTGCACTAATAAAATATGATCACCATCTTGAATTCTAAATAGAGTTTTGTCAACAAGGCCTTTGGTAAATCCACAGCTTATTAAGAACATTGACAAAGTATCACACCAAGCTCTAGGTGCTTGTTTCAACCCATACAATGCCTTTTTAAGTTTGTAGACTTTATCACCTTCGCCTTTTACCTCAAAACCTGGGGGTTGTTCGACATAAACTTCTTCTTCGAGTAGACCATTCAAGAATGCGCTTTTCACGTCCATTTGATAAACGGTGAAATCTTTGTGTGCGGCGTAGGCTAGGAAAATTCTGATTGCTTCAAGTCGAGCCACTGGTGAAAAAGTTTCATCAAAATCAATTCCTTCTTCTTGAGAGTATCCTTTTGCAACGAGCCTTGCTTTATTCCTAACAATCACGCCTTCTTCGTTTGCTTTGTTCCGGAAGACCCATTTGGTTCCTACAACATTGTGGTTCGCCGGTCTTGGAACAAGTTCCCAAACATCATTTCTTTTGAATTGATCGAGCTCCTCTTGCATAGCATTTATCCAATACGGATCATTGAGAGCTTCGTCAATTTCTTTTGGTTCAATCTGAGATAGATAACACGTGAACAATGCTTCCATGGTAGATGATCTTGTTTTCACGCCTTCATGGATATTCCCAATAATTAATTCTGGAGGGTGATTTTTGAGCCATCTTAAATCTGGTTCAAATGGGTGCATGGTACTGGGTGGATCCATTTGTTGTGTACTGGGAGAGTTGGTTCGAATTTCCACATTTAATTCATTTTGTAATTGACCACCAACTTCACCAGTAACTTGATCACTAATTGGATCACCAACTTGTACTACATCCTCATTCTCACGTGAGGCATCACTCCCAAAATTATTATTAAAAGAATTTCCAACTTCTTCTAGATGAGGGATGGGATTTTATAGAGAATTAATTTCCAACTCATCCATTCCCTGCAAAACATCATCTTCACACGTATCATTAGTATCACAAAAATCAATATGACACTTGTTACCATTTTGTGCAATTTCTTCGTCCAGTGCATCATTCTTGATCTGTGATTTTTCATCAAATACCACGTGTATGGATTCTTCAACCACCATTGATCTTTTATTCAAAACTCTGAATGCCTTGCTGGTAGTCGAATATCCTAGAAAAATTCCTTCATCTGCACGCTCATCAAAAGCTTTTAGATGCAATTTATCATTAATATGAATAAAACATTTGCATCCAAAAATATGAAAATAACCAATATTTGGTTTTGTCCCTTTATATAGCTCATATGGCGTCTTCTTGTACTTCTTATGGATCATGCTTCGATTTTGCGTGTAACAAGCAGCGTTGATAGCTTCCGCCCAATATCGTTTCGGGAGACCGGCAGCACTAATCATCACTCGTGCGGCTTCTTTGAGCGTCCGGTTTCTTCTTTTGGCAACACCGTTTTGTTGCGGTGTTCTTGCGGCAAATAATTGATGAGAAATTCCATGTGAATTGCAAAAATCTTGTATAACTCCATTCACGAACTCGGTTCCACGATCCGTTCGTATTTTTGATATTTGCAATTCTTTCTCATTTTGTAGTTGCTTCAACAGCTTCGGTAAAACTTGCTCAACTTCATTTTTCTTCTTGAGAAACACGGTCCAAGTGTACCTGGAAAAATCATCAACAACAACGAGAGTATATTTCTTACCACTTACACTTATTGGATCAACCGGTCCAAATAAGTCCATATATAGTAAGTTTAGCGGTCTTGACGTTGACTCGTGTGTCTTTGATTTGAATGATGATTTGATTTGCTTTCCGCGTTGGCATGCATCACACACTTGGTCCTTCTTGAAGATAATATCTGGCAAGCCTTCTACTAGATTTTTCTTTGCAAGCTGATTGATGGTCTTGAAGTTTAAATGGTTGAGCTTTCTGTGCCATTCCCAATTAGCTTCATTCGAATTTCTGGCCATTAAGCACACTGAATCTTTGCTTGTGCTCCAATCAACAACATACATATTCATTCACCGTTTTCCAGATAAAATAATCTCATTTGTGAGCTCATTTTTTATTAGGAAATTATCTTTAGAAAATTCTACAAGATAGCCTTTATCACAAAATTGACTAGTGCTCAACAAATTAAATTTTAATCCTTCAACGAAAGAAACATCTTCAATCTTCAAACCATTTTTCTTGATCGTGCCAACTCCTTTCGTAATTCCATAATTTTGATTTCCTCCGAATATAACTTTTGGTCCATCGATTTCTTTGAAATTCACTAGATATGATTTATTTCTAGTCATGTGGCGTGAGCAACCACTATCGATGTACCAAATATCCTGCAAAAAAAGATTAATTAACTTTAGGTACCCATATTTGCTTGGGTCCTTTACTGTTAGTGATTTTTGGTAACCAAACCCACCTTGATCTTATTGAATTAAGATGAGGCGATTTGTAACCATTAGAGACACGATAATCATAACTCACATTAGAAAATATTTTTGGCGCCGGGTTTTGAAAATTATTTTTATATTTTGGCACCTGGGAAGGGAATGGTTGCTTTGGTCTATAAAAAGCATTACATCTATTACACAACCAATCTTTTTGAGTGGGATGAAATTTCCCAACTTTATTTCTAGAAAAGCTTCCCTCTTTTCTATGAAATCTTTTTGCACTTGACTCTTTGACATATCTTTGCTTGATGAATTTTTGATGTTTTGCCGTATCATAGAATTGTTTTGGCCTTTCAACATTCAACTTTGCATTTGTTTGATAGCCAAGTCCTTGTCTCATCGTGCTATTCTGACTTTTAACAAATTTTACCACTTGAACTTTATTATTTAAAGTAGTAGTAGAATTAGTCAGATTTTGAGGGGTTTGAGAACATGTGGAGTTATAACCAATTTCGGTTCTATCTCCTGATGGCTTTTGCATGCTCACCATTTTATCTATAATTTTAGACGAATTAGTGAACGTAGCAATAGTAGCTCTAAGATTATGTTCTCTAACCTCTCTTGCTTTACACTCTTCTTGAAGATGAATATTTTCATTCTTCAATTTAATCACTTCAAGTAAAGCATCTTGCAATTTTTTATTCATTTCTTCTTTTTCAAGAATTAGAATATTATTGCGCTCCTTGAGTTGAGGATGAGTGAGCATAATCTCTTGACATTCTCGCATTAGATTGTCAATAGATTCACGAGATAAAGAAGAATTAACAGAATTGAAAGAATTAGATGTTACCTCTTCTTCCTCTGCTTCAAGAGCCATAAGACAATCTTCACTTGTACTCAACTCAATTGACTTGCATATTAGCGCCGTATCATCATCCGAACATGAACTTTCATCGCTTGATGATGAATCCTCCAAATCACCATTTTCGTTCGGTTCGTTGCTAATGAGAGCTTTTCTTTTGTCGCGCTTGAACCTTTTGCTTTCGGATTTGTTCGGCGTAGATTCAACATTTTTGCCTTGATACTTGCTAACGATCGGATACGGACAATTTATTTTAAAATGTCCGGATTTGCGGCAATTGTAGCACAAATCCTTATTTTCTTCGACTTTTTCTTCTTGTGTTATGCGAGAGATGAATTTTCCACGAGCAGAATTTTTGTTGTCTCCTTTTCGCATAAACCTTCTAAATTTTTTAACGAAAAGAGCAAACTGTTCGTCAGTCATAAAATCAACATTATTTTCTACTGACCTGGAGGTTGACGGTTGTTCGGCCATTAGAGCAGTATTTCGAGCTTCATGAACATCATCATCTTTGGCCTTCATTTCGAAGTCATATGCTTTTAGATCACTAAATAATTTGTCTATTGACAACATTCTTAGATCTCGGTAATCGCGCATAGCCGTAACCTTCATATCCCATGCAGATGGTAAGCCTCGTAGAATTTTGAGATTAATTTCTTTTTGGCTAATATTTTTGCCAAGTTCATTGAACTTTGATCATTCGAGCTTCCATGTCTGCAACACTTTCATTTGAGAGCATTTTGAAATCTTCAAACTTCTTCATGGCAATTGTGAGCTTATTGTCTTTTTCTTGTTCATCTCCTTCGCCAATCTTGATAAGAGTTTCCCATATTTCTTTGGCAGTGGCACACTTTCGGATCTTCGGAAATATTGTATCATCAACGGCTTTGAATAGAATATCTTTGGCAATATTGTCAAGATTATTCCGCGTTCTATCGTCCGATGTCCATTCCGGTTTTGGCTTTTGTACGTACTGTGGAGCATCCGGGGATATAACAAACGCCGTATTGATTTTTAATATTTCTATAGGGCCAGTGGAAATAACTTCCCACATTTCATCGTGTAAGGTCGATAAGTGTACCTGCATACGAACTTTCCAATCATCAAATTTATCAAGTGAGAATAATAGATTTGGAGCTAAATCTTTCTTCATCATCATCACGAGAGATATGAAAGATTAATCCAATTCACACACTTTGTAGAATGGATCTGTCTAGCAGTCAGAAACGGTTGACCCAGTTAGGCACGTGCTTAGATAGCAATTTGGCCTAAATAGACAGCCTGCTCTAATACCAATTGTTGATAGCAAGATACAATGAATTTCCGTGATCTAGTGCTTTGATCACAAAGCCCGCACTAATCACGCCCAGTGACACCACACTGCTGCTTCGGGTTTCACGTCGCCGCGCTACTATCCTAGGATTTCACGACTCCGCGTTACTTTTCCCCCATCTTCCACACTCCGGTAGAAACGTATCCCGTGATCTGGTGCTTTGATCACCAAGCCCACACCAATCACGCCGAGTGCCTCCGACACTGCTGCTTCGGATCTCACAGCTCCGTATGACAATCCAGGATTTCACAGCTCCGTGCTACTTTCCTCCCTTCTCTTGTTTTGCTCCAAAACAAGTGTTGTCTTGCTTCCAACTTCTGAGACTCTATAGATGATCTTCAATGATGCGCAGGTCTCTTTGATGAAGATAAACACTCTGGAATGATTTCTCTTGATAGCTCTGAGTGTTTTCTCTCTGTGAATATATCAAGTAAAGCACTTGATATTTTTGCTCTGCTTTGCTCTGTTTAAGAACTCTCAGAATATTTCTCTTTTGAAGCTCTCTGAGTTCTTTTTCTTTTCTCACTTCTCACTTGAAGATTTTTGGTATGCTCTGTACCAAATGAGATTTTTGCTCTATGCTCTTTTCAAGCTTAATTGCTCTATTCGATCTCTTGATGAGTTTCGAATTTTCTGCTCTTGGTCTATTGCTCTTCACACTTCATCGTTCTTCAAGTCTTCATATCTTCATCATTTTATAGCTAGTAATGAGAATCTGTCCGTTGGAAAGAGACGCTCTCATTTTTGAAATCTTGTATCTTTTGTCAGAGATCTTATCTTATCTTCTGCAAAAATGTCAGAAAGAGATAAGCTAGCCGTTGATGGAGTTTCATCTCCATGTAAATGAGCTCCCAAACTTCATCTGATATTCCTCTGGTTT
Source organism: Ipomoea nil (assembly GCF_001879475.1). Lineage (NCBI taxonomy): Eukaryota > Viridiplantae > Streptophyta > Magnoliopsida > Solanales > Convolvulaceae > Ipomoea > Ipomoea nil. The sequence goes on along the minus strand of NW_017618593.1, from coordinate 2,234,357 downwards.
TACGTTGAGTGGAAATATCTGGGTCTCAGTTTTGGTGTAGAATGACTTCTCTGATTAGCTCTGAAGTGGTCTTTGTATCTTTGGGATTTAAAAATATTCATCAATTTAATCCCATACTAGTTAAACTAGTATTTTTCCTTGTGAGAATATTTTCACTGTAAGTTCATCTTCATCTTCTTCATTCTCACGTCTGGGTGTTCTCAGACTGCAAACTGGCTTTGAACTTCCACCCAATTTGAATTTCTCCTTTGTAATTGACACCCAATTTCAATTGGCTCAATTTGAATTTCTCCATTGTAATTGGCTCCCAATTGACTTTGACTTGCAATTGGCTCCTAATCTGTAATTTGAATTTCCTTTGAATTTCTCCATTTCAATTTTGACTTCGAAATTGGCTCCCAGACTTCTCTGGGTATTGAATTTCATCTCAATTCAATTCCTCAATTGACTTTGACTTGCAATTGGCTCCTAATCTGTAATTTGAATTTCCTTTGAATTTCTCCATTTCAATTTTGACTTCGAAATTGGCTCCCAGACTTCTCTGGGTATTGAATTTCATCTCAATTCAATTCCTCAATTGGCTCCCATCTTGAATTGATTCCATGCTACAACCTCAATTCTCAATTGGCTCTCATCTTGAATTGATTCCATACTACAACCGGCTCCCATCTTGAATTGATTCCATGCTACAACCTCAATTCTCAATTGGCTCTCATCTTGAATTGATTCCATACTACAACCTCAATTGGCTCCCAATATGCCAATATGTGAAACTTGCTCCCAATCTCAATTGAGGTATCAATTGGCTCCCATCTTGAACTACAACCATCAATTTCTGAAATTGCTTCCCAATTTCCACTTGTAGCGCCCAACTCCATCAGATTAATTTAATTTGGCTTCTCAAATGTTATCTTGTAAAATTGTTGATGGTAAGTTTTGAACTTGAGCCATTTCGCATGATATATCAAGCATCATCCACTTTGTCTGTATAACTTTTGATTAAATCTCCAATCATATTTGATGTACTCCTTTCTTTCCATAGATGCTTGATCTCCAAGTCAATTTCATGCATTCTTCCAACATTAATTTTCTTCACGAAAATTCTTCTGGGATATCTTCTTTGAGTAGCATTGACGTGAATTATTGTACCATTCATCTTCTTCTTCAATTCGTCCCCTTTCTTTATGTGCTTTGCTTGTCCTGAGTAGATATGGCGAGTGCGATAGTTGTTGGTAGTATAGCTCCCTTGAACATTATAGATAGTGTTTTGGCATGTGTGCCACGGTTGTTGAACAAGATAGATTGTTGGTTTTAGACTTGCATGTGCATCCACGTTGAGGTGGATGTGGCATAGCACTCCTTGGTTTTCCCCGTTTTAATCTAAGACTTCCGCTGTTGCTTACGTTTTTATGATACTTGCTAGTTGCTTTGCCTTACGTATTTAAGTTTTTAAAATGTCATGAAAATCGGGGGTGTTACAATAACCTATTCCAGTTCTTTCCCCAGGCAATTTTGATCCATTCACCAATCGATCCATTAAGTTGGATGAACTGTTAAACGAATCAAGAACCTCACGCAATTGTTGCTCCCGCAACTCTCTTTCTGTACACTGCTCTTTCAGAAGAATAACTTTCTTTTCGAGATGATCTTTTGCGATGGCTAAATTTATGTTATCAATTCCAACTCGCCTTAGCTCATCGTAACTGATCAATAATCGAGAGTTCTCTTCCTTTAATTTAGAGTATGTGTTTTTGATTACATTGAAATCCATCATCATCTCAAAGATAGTTTCATTTGGATTTCTTTCACCATCTGAACTATATTCTATTTGATATGAGGAGGAGGTTTGAGAATTTACCTCGTCATCATCAGCTACTAGGCAAAGGTCATTTGTTCCTTCTTCCTGACTGTATAAGCATAGAAGACCTTTTTCTTCTTCCGAACTATCACTCTCTGTGCTTGAGCTTGAGGTGCTTGATTCGGGTTGAGCTTCCTCTGTAACACCCCAAAATTTTAAAACTTTTGAGACTAATATAATAAAGGTAAATTCTCATTTGAATCCCAAAACATAACATAAGAGTACGGGGTGCTATTCCACACCTGAGCTAGAGAACTCAGGCGCACAGGCTATTAACTAAAATCCTCAAAAATGTCAATACATAAGCATGGCACGCAGGCCGAAAGGGAAACTCTCTTCTCTACGCTCCGAATCTCTAGCGCGCACTAGTGTCTACTCATCTGTGCCTTAAAGCCAAATATATCTGTTCAGCGAGAGATGCTGGTAACCCACTCCAACGCGTTGAAATACATTATAGATAGATATATATAGATATACGAAAACCATTTTGAAGCAAGAAGATATATACTTAAGAGACACTAGTTTTAAAACCAAGAATAGACTCGACAGATAGGGATAAGCACATTCAACAGTTATAGTCAAGCATATAAAGATACTAGCATACATCCTATGGTCACAGATTCACTTCATCCTATCCACATCACCATTCAATTCGTATCTCAGCACACAAGCACACTTTGGTGGCGCCACAAGACCAATCGCATGCCCATACATGAGGGTCAGCGCATATAGCTCTGACACGGCCCCGCAGCACCCTGCCTCGTATCGCGATACAAAGGGGTCGATCACAACCGACCGATAAACCGCAGCTCATCATAATGTTTGATCGCAACCAAATAGTGGACCGCAGCCCAAGAGTAATCATCAGACCGCAGCCAGGAATATGAACCGCAGCTCATGTAAAACGTTTGATCGCAACCAAACGGTAGACCCCAGCCCCAAAAAGTGATCATCTGACCGCAGCCAGGAATATGAACCGCAGCTCATGTAAAACGTTTGATCGCAACCAAACGGTGAACCGCAGCCCAAGAGTGTAATTCTGACCGCAGCTCAGGAATAACCAATTTGATCGCAACCAAATTGGGGTATCATGCACCCATAACACATAGCAAGCACATGCAACCCACATTAACACATTGGGAAAGGGGAGAAAACGTATAATGAAACCAATGCGTGGTTATTCACATACTAGGAATAATCCTAAGGGGTTCATAATTCCTTTGCCTAGGCCAACGGGATACCGATTCAACTAGCATGCGATATATATAAGACTCATTTATCCTACGAACGGTACCCGAAACATCAAACTAGACTTAAGCACGATAAACGGAGTTCGTTGGGACACCACGAGGGTCGGGGAAACATCAAACGGGGAGGCCGAAGTCCCACGTTGGGCACATTCCAGCGGGTAGCCGGTGGGTGGCGGACCACCAGCCGGCGACAAACCTCCGGGCAGCGGGTTCCCGGCGGGCAGTCGTCTGCCCGCTGCCGGCGACGTCCTTCTTGGGCAGCGGGTAGGTGGCGGGTCCCCCTACCCCCACCTACCCCCCACCGACTCTTTATCAAAATAAACGTCCCGGGATCCGTTGTGGAACCCGAAACCATGCTTAGACACTTTTAAACGCAATTGATGACACCACGTAGACAATTAACGGATCAAAAGCAAGAATCATATAGCACATATCCTATTATGACTTCTAAACATAATCAACACCCGAACATGCAAAATCCCACCCCAATTATATCAAGAATAACACAATACGAAATCCCCAATTTTAACCTAGGGCTCTAATTGTATTCAAATCATCAAAATCGTTGTTCATCTTTTAACACCAAGAAACATCAAGATTCATCAAGAATATCACAAGATCATCAAGAATCCCTTATCATCATCAAGATCATCAAGATCACACATAAAATCATCTCACAATCATCATGATCATATCATCAATATCATAAACGATTCGTCAAGACACAAGTGTAGAGAGGAAGCCAAAGAAGGTAATTATAGCAAGGAAAATAGGTTTTGTTGAGACATGGGTTACCTCTTAGCCTTAATTAATTTCCTTGGCTATGAAGGGTCTTTCTTTAAGATTCCTTCTTTCTTGATTTCTCCTAGGGGGATTCTTGGGACTTCTTGTGTGGTGAGAGATTATTGTGGTGTGGGTCCTAGGTGCCTCCTATGCCCCCTATTTATATACCTAAGAGTCCCTAATTAGGGTTAGTTCTATTCCTTCTAGGACTAGGGGATTGGGTTTAGGGATAAGGGCCCATGGACTATGGTGGGCCTTTTCCTAATTAATTATTGGAATTTAGTCCTTTCTTTTGGGTAAATGATTAAATGATTAATTGGTTTTAGGGGCCGTAACACGGGGTGTTACATCCTCAGCCAGCTCATTGACCACCATTGCCTTTCTTCTTCTCTCGTGTCTAGAGGTTGATGATTCTGGTTTATCACTTCGCTTGGTGGATCCGATTGTTTCTTTTGGTGAGCTTTTGTTTGCATTTTTGATCCTGATGCTTGCTGACTGTTGGATGAGGACAGTTCGCCTTGAAATGTCCTGGCTTTCGACAATTATAGCATAGCATCTGTGAATCCATTGTCTCTTGTTTTGACGATTGAGAAGATCTTTCGTATTGACTTCAGTTGGATGATCTTTGATACTCTTGGAAGTTATTCTTCCTCATGAACATTTTCATTTTACATACAAACAAAGCATATTGTTCGTCAGATAAGAATTCACAAGAGTTAGAATTCGACTTGTTTGATGTTGATGCTTGTTGATTGGCCACCAGGGCTATGTTCATTGTTTCGGATTCTTCAGATTCCCTTGGCTCATGTTCGAACTCATATCCTTTGAGATCGCTGAAGATCTTACTCGTGCTGGTTGTCTTCATGTCTCTGTGATCTCTCATGACTGTTACTTTCATATCCCAAGATTTTGGAAGCCCTCGAAGAATCTTTAAGTTCTTCTCCTTTTCACCCATGAGTTTTGTGAATCTGAGCTCCATATCGGTGATGGCTTCACATGGCATCATTTTGATGTCCTCAAACTTCTTCATGGCCACGGTGAGCTTGTTATCTTTCTCATGTTCGTCTCCTTCGCCTAAACTCATGAGAGTATCCCAGATTTGCTTTGCTGTGGTGCATTTTCGTACTCTAGGGAACAACGAGTCGTCTAGAGACTTATAGAGAATGTCCCGTGCAACATTGTCAAGGTTTGCCCGAGTCATCTCATCTGAAGTGAGTTGAGATTTCGGTTTAGGTATCATGGCTTCTGCATCTGCTCCTTGTGCAGCTGCCTGAGTGTTCACCATCATAATGACGATAGGACGTTCGCTTATCACTTCCCACATTTCGTCATGAATAGTCGAAAGATGTGCGTGCATTCTTACTTTTCAGTCATCAAACTTTGAAAGATTAAAGGCAAGAGCCCTAGAACGGTTAGAATGTTCTCTTTCAATTTTTCTTTAAAAAAACTTTTGCAAATATGAAAAACAACAGTTTTATTTATGCAAGTTTTGCAAAAAGGGATCTACCAGGCAGTAACGCAAAACGTTTACCGTACAACGTAACCGCTCTGATACCACTTGTTGGTCCCGGTAGGGTCAGAGAGAGTCTAGAGGAGGGGGGGGGGGTAGGGGTGAATAGACTCTAACCGATTCTTTTCGAATGAACTCTTTTCGGAGATATGTGAATATATAGTTCTATAATTATGAACATAGTGTTGTGAACATAATTATGAACATATAGTCATGTAATTATGAATATAGAGATTCAATAATTGTGAATATGAAGTTTAAAATTTATGAATATAGCTTTATAATTATGAACATATAGTTCAGTAATTATGAACATGGAGTTATGTAGTTGTGAATATAGAGTTCAATAATTATGAATATGAGGTTCAAAGATTATGAATATATAGCTTTATAATAACAAATATATAGTTCAGTAATTATGAACATAGAACTGTGTCCATCTTGCAAGGTGGACATGGTTCCACAGCATAACTATTCGATTCACCCTGTAACATGTAGTATATGTTCATATAAACTTTCTCAACCTATTGAAGTCCAGCGTATCAAAAGGCTCTTATTTACGAAACCTTATCTTAATGGCTTCCTATTTTAGTTTTAGTTTTTTTTTTAAAAAAAAAAATTAATGTATTAGGAGGTTTGGGTAATATTAACCCAAAATGTATATGTGTTGTTTTAGTTTTAAGCAGTTTGGAACAAATTGCTAACTTATTAAATAATATTTTTGGTGTTTTGATTAAATATAAAATGTTAAACCGGCAAATTTCTTTAAATTTTGGCGAATTTATCAAATAATCTAATTACAACAACAACAACAATAACAACAACAACAACAACAACAATAATAATAATAATAATAATAATAATAATAATAACAATAATAATAATAAGCCAAGCACCTTGTGCTCAGATGGCATGTAGTGACCTCTCCCATGTGGGAAGTCATGAGATCGAGCCTCAGTGGAGGCGTTGTTGACTCTTTGTGCTTCATTAGGTTGAGAAAGTATATTTGAACAGATACTACAATGTAATAGAGTCAGTAGCATTCAAAAAAAACAATAATAATAATCCAAACAAAAGTATATATAAAATAAATTAAAAATAAAAAAATAAAATATAAATAAAAAAGACAAATGGGAGCCACGGGGTCCCTTTGTAAATGATGTGGGATCATTTTGACCCCATATTGAAAATATTTGAAACGAAAGAGCTCCTCTATATAAGAGGAGCAATTGCTCATCTTACAAACACAATTGCTTGCCTATCACATTATGGTGATGTTGGTAGTAGTTACCATCACATTACAGATATATGACAAAGTAGCGGTACTAGTGACGACTACTACAATGCCAAAATATTTAAATTAGTGATCACTACTGCAATATTGTAAAAATAAAAATACGATTAATATTTCATGTATTTGTGACCTGTTTATGAATTGAATCAGAAGTAACTTGTTTACCTATTTATTGTTAAAATAGTGGATATTAGGTTATTTTTTAAAAAATTATTTTAATAAAATTAAGTAAATAAATAATGTTAAAGATATTTGTTTAAATAAATAAATAAAATTACCAATAAATAAATAAATAAGCCTTCGTCCGGCGAAGAAAGCTTTTGTCTCCTGCCGGGACAAGAGGCTGAAGTCGTTGGTTTGGGAGGCATGTAATTCTATAAAGCAAAGAGACTTTGACTTGGCAATAAAGACTGTACAAGATCGAGTTGTTTCCAGATGCATATCAGTACTTGGCAGAAATCCGACCAGAATACTGGGTGTTGTTAGAGCATCTCCAACCCATTTACACGAAAACACCAACACAAAATTTCTATGCTAAAATAATTTGATTTCTCAAATGCTAGTTCGAATTTAATTAGTTTAATATAATTTAGTTCAAACTCAATTAGTTTAATCCTTTATATAATAAAGCTATATGGTTTGAGAAATAATTAATGTTATAATTAATGCCACAACATCCTTTATTAAAAAAAAAAAAAAAAAAAGCACAACATTTAAAAAATAAAATAGCTATATATTATATAATCATATAAAAAATATACTTTTGAAAAATAAAATAGCTATATATTATATAATCATATAAAAATTATGTTCAATTAGAGTTTAAATTTACACATACAAAATTTGAAAATTTGCTTTCTAAATGTAATTATCTTAGTTATTATTTGTATTGTAAAAATTATAATATAGATGAAATACAATTAAGAATAAATCAATGTAATTATGTAAATTATCTCTATAAGTTTATTTGAATATGCACATAATTAGAGATTATATTAACCATACAAAATTAAAATTATAATTATAATTATAATTATAATTTTAATTGTAATATTGTATTCTATAAAAATAATAAATACTTGACCAATGGAAGCTCAAAAATATTATTATATTAAATAATTTAAAATATTTTAGTTTTTCTATTTTTATTTATATTTATAATAACATAATTTTTTTTCGTGCATCGCGCGGGTGAATTACTAGTATAAAATATAACTTGTTATATAAATAATAATTTTTATTAACATTAATTAATTTTCTTATAACATTAATTAATTTTTTTATAACATTAATTATTTTTAAAAAATGAATTTCACAATACTTTTGAAAATTGTGTTGTATTTTTCTAATATCAATATTATGTCGTATGTATTTTAATTTTTATTATGTTCTAGTTATGTATGATTTACTTGAAATTTTAATTAATATATATTCAATATTAGTCTTTTTTGGATCGTCTCAACGAGATATTTAATATGGTATAATTTATATTTAATAATACAAATTTTAAATATAAGCATTTAACAAAATAAAAAATTACATACAAAACAAATAAAGGATACATTTGGAATTATAAAAATTTAAAAGAAACAAGGGCAAAATAGTAAAAAGAAACTTTTAAAAAAAGAATGTGAAAAGTTTGGGGCATTTTCGACCAAAGCAAAAAAAAAATTAAACAAAAAAATAGGAGAAGGTAGTCCAATTACCTTCTTTTCAAATAGGGTTTGAAAAGAAGGTATTGTCATTAGTACTTTACACATTTTTGTCTAGGGTTTTGAATCAACACATTTTTATCTCATTCATGTCAAATCCACACATTTCTTGCTATGTCCCGCAAAACACTTCTTTTGTAGTGTTGCTTGAATGTATGGCTATTGTATGTAATTCATTAGTACGTGGCTAATTTGTAGGGAATTTAGTTTATTAATCTATTGGACTATAAATAGCTTGGTGTAGTATGCTAAAGAAATCAAGGCAAATTCATTCTAAATTTTAAATACACAAGTTTTTCTTTCCTATTCTTGAATTTACTTTATATATATATATATATATATATATATATATATATATATATATATATATATATATATATATATATAGAATCTTGATCATGTGCATCGGGCTCCTCCAATGCGACGGTCGTGCGGCCTTCTCATGATGCACCTCTCCCATGCGACGATCGTACGGTCGTCTCATGATGCATCTGTCTCTCTGATTTTTCATCAGCGGCTCTCTGTCGCTCCGATTTTCCATTGTTGGGTCTCCGTTGTGTTAATCTTCCATCGGAGAATCATTGTTGCTTCGATCTTCCATCATTGACTCTCCATTGCTTGTTTTCTATCGTCGAGTCTCCTTTGCTTCAAATTTCCATCGTCGATTCTCTATTTCTTCGATCTTTCATCACAAATTCTCTACTTCTTTGATCTTCCACTGCCGGCTCTCTATTGCTTCGATCTTCCTTTTCAACTCTTTGTTGCTTTGATCCTCCATCGCTAACTCTCCACTTCTTCAATTTTTCATTACCGACTCTCTATTACTTTTTGCGTTTAATTCTGTAACTGAGCCTCGCTTTGATTTTTCGTCGCCGAGTCACGCTCTGATTTTTGGTCGTCGAGTCTCGATTTCTTTCGTTAGTCTTCCATCGACAACTCATCGATGCTTTATTCATCCGTCGTCAACTCTCAATTACTTCAATTTTCCATATTCGACTATCCGTTGCATCAAATTTCCATCACCGATTTTCTACTATTTCGAATCTTCAATCATCCATTGCAAACTCTTTGTTTCTTCGATCATTAATTGCCTATTCTTCGTTGCTTCGATCTTCCATTTTCTACTCTTCGGTGCTTTGATCTACCATCGTTTAGTCTCCATTGCTTTAATTTTCCATCACCAACTACCTCTCCGCTACTTTTCGTGCCCACTTCTACTACCTGTTTGAGCCATTTACCCCTAGACCAAGGTAATTTAAATCTTTTTGTAGTTTGTGTGTTTGTAATAATATAGAGAATAAATATATTATATTGAACGTGTAGAATGAGTAAAAAATAATTCAAATAGGCCTCTCAATTAATTGGTTAATTTTTGTTGTTTATTAGTTATTATCGTAATTGCTCTATATCATTACTCAAATCTCATTTCTCTTCATCACTCACTCCTTATTAATTGTATATATAGCTCTCATATTTCTCTCAATTTTGGACAGTCTCATCTCTCAACTCTCTTTCTTCTAAATGGAAACTATAGTACTCACATTGTCTTATTTTAAATATCATACTTATTATTATTATTATTATTATTATTATTATTATTATTATTATTATTATTATTATTATTATTATTATTTTTTGAGGATTTAAACCAACATTTTTATTAGATTATTTTCTTTTTGTATTTCCAAATAATTTTTTTGTGCGTGTTTAATAGAACTTTTAATATTTTTGTTTCTAAATATGTTAATTTTATATACTAAAACTAAATTTAATATTATGAATCGTAAATAACTTTAGTTAATCCTCCGATGATCGTGCTGCTGTATCAAAATGCACTCCTCCCTTGCGGCCGTCTTATCGCCGATTCTCTGATCCTTCATCATAGATTCCCTCCTTCTTTGATCTTCCACTGTCGGCTCTCTAATGCTTCGATCTTCCTTTTCAACTCTTCGTTCCATTGATTCACCATCATTGACTCAACACTACTTGAATTTTTCATCGCCCACCGTATGGACGCTGCTTAATGCAAAAATAGTTTTATATTAAATTTAAAAAAAAAAATTAGTTTCTTATCTTGTGTATTTACTTGACATACCCCAGAGCTTGAAGATGAGCCAACGAGTGTTTGAGAAAATCTTCTCCCACGATTACCACGAGTGCGGCCTGTACGTAGAGTATAAATTCTCTTCTCCCACGATTACCACGAGTGCGGCTTGTACATAGAGTATAAATTCTCTATCTTATCCTATTTTCTGTCTTTGGATATCTGATGTGGTATTGTGGAAAGGAATGATGTGATGGCAATTTGTACTATTGTGGTATGTATGACGTTACCATTAAGCTGTGTTCATTATTTTTACATAAAAAGATTGATTTGACAATTTGTGGAGTATAAAATGGGTACATTTTATGTGAATTGAGGTATGCAAAAGGTGTGCAATTTATGTGGGGTTTGAATATTTTAGGGAGAAGTGTCAAAGAGGTCCATGTACTATTGTCAAGTGCTTAATTCTCACTATGAACTAAATTAAAGGCCAATTAACCACACTTACCTACTAAATTTGTTCAATTAGCATTTTTAGCAAGTAATTGACCTTTTTTTACAGGTTACCAATTCAATTATTAAAAAAATAATTTCAAAATAATTAGCATGGACGGCCATGGCCTGGAACATATAAGGGAGTTGTCCCCAGGTCTCCATATACTACTCCCAGGCTCTGAAATGCAATGCGCAATAGCAACATAGTTGAAAATTTCTAAAACAAAATCACCAAATAAAGAAACAATCAGTCTTCTCTTGTCAATAACTACTTCAATTTTAGTGAGCACATAATAAATCCTCAAAAGGCGCTAACCATAAAAGCTCCAAGATATATAATCTTTATATATAAACAGAAAGGCAAAGTTTACCTTTTCTCTATACATGTTAGTTTCTTATTCTTCCAGCCTCTTCATCCATAGGCTGATCAAGCTTCTGGTCCAAAACCCACATCCCTCCCTTAGTTTCATTTTCGTCATCATCAATCTCCATCCCAGATTCCCAGACGCTATTTTCTTTCAAGGCCGGAAACCGGAAAGCTGATTCTGATTATCCCTCAAAATATAGCTTAGCTTGGAATAAATTATTTTGAAATTATTTTTTTAATAATTGAATTGGTAACCTGTAAAAAAAGGTCAATTACCTGCTAAAAATGCTAATTGAACAAATTTAGTAGGTAAGTGTGGTTAATTGGCTTTTAATTTAGTTCATGGTGAGAATTGAGCACTTGCCAATAGTACATGGGTCTATTTGACACTTCTCCCAATATTTTATTATTAAATGCCACCTGGTCGCAGTTTTTATGGACCGTGGAGTACAAAATATGTGCAATTTATTAGTTCACGTGGCATTTGATTATTTTTAAAAGAAAAATAGTCAACTCGGCCCCCTTAAGTCAATAAAATAATTCAATTAATCCATCTTTGTTTAGTTATCATGCCGTTAGGAGAGAGCTTCTTGGGCGTGAGCTGTGGATCGTCTCCAGTAGTCAACCGCTCATCTTATTCATTCATCTGTATTCTCGATACAACCACAACATATATATATATATATATATATATATATATATAATATACAAATATAATGGAAGACACAATGTAGTCATTAATCACCTAACCGTTACACAATCAATACTAATAATGGCCACACTAAATATATTTATAACACTCCCCCTTGGGCATTATTTGACCACATTCTTGCCTCATTAAAAACTTGCTAGGAAAACCCTGTGGGAAAAACCTATAATATTTGAATACATTCATGTCTCGTTAAAAACTTCACTAGGAAAATCATGTGGGAAAAAAACCTAGTTGAAGAAAAGATGACATGATATTCGTAAAAATCATATATAGTATTAATTGCCTCATTAAAAACCTTTAACTTAAGAAAACTCCGTGGGAAAAAACTTAGTTAAGGGAAAAAGAATACAACTATAAGCCTTCAAGGCATAATCTTTAGGATTTTCGGGCTCTTGTCTATTTATTTGCAACTTTCCCCCATTGACATTACTATATGATACTCATGTCTCGTTAACAACCACACTAGAAAAAACCCAATGTGAAGTATAGTACTCACATTGTCTTATTTTAAATATCATACTACTACAACTTATTATTATTATTATTATTATTATTATTATTATTATTATTATTATTATTATTATTATTATTATTATTATTATTATTATTATTATTTGAGGATTTAAACCAACATTTTTTATTAGATTATTTTCTTTTTAATTTGTATTTCCAAATATATTTTTTGTGTGTTTAACAGAACTTTTAATATTTTTGTTTCTAAATATGTTAATTTTATATACTAAAACTAAATTTAATATTATGAATCGTAAATAACTTCAGTTAATCCTCCGATGATCGTGCTGCTGTCTCAAGATGCACTCCTCCCGTGCGGCCGTCTTATCGCCGATTCTCTGATCCTTCACCATAGATTCTCTACTTTTTGATCTTCCACCGTCGGCTCTCTAATGCATCGATCTTCCAGCGTCGGCTCTCTAATGCTTCGATCTTCCAGCGTCGGCTCTCTAATGCTTCGATCTTCCTTTTCAACTCTTCGTTGCTTTGATTCACCATCATTGACTCAACACTACTTGAATTTTTCATCTCCCACTCTCTACTACTTTTGTGTTTCGATCCCACTTTTACTACCTGTTTGAGCCTTTTACTTCTACACCAAGGTAATTTAAATCTATTTGTAGTTTGTGTGTTTGTAATAATATAGAAAATAAATATATTGAAAATTTAGAATGAGTAAAAAATAATTCAAATAGGCCTCTCAATTAATTAGTTAATTTTTGTTGTTTATTACCCTAATTGCTCTATATCATTTCTCAAATTTCATTTCTCTTGATCACTCACTCCTTTAGGTATAACAGAGGGACCGATGTCCTTAAAATTTAAAAAATGCGTCTTGTGGCCAACCCCTCTCACATCACGTTCCAATCTGAGTACGTACCCCAAGTCCCCAATCAATGTTTTGCCCCAATTAAGTTGCCCAGAAAATCAGCACACTGATTGCCTTCTATTGCAATAGCTGGTGTAGTATGCTAACGAAATCAAGGCAAATCCATTCTCAATTGTAAATATACACAAGTTTTTCTTTCCTCTTCTAGAATTTTCTTTTTATATATATATGTAGAATCTTGATTAGGGCAGCGGGCTCCTCCCGTGCGACGATTGTGCGGCCGTCTCATTATTGTGGATTCTCTACTTCTTCGATCTGACTCTCTACTACTTTTGTGTCTCGGTCCCAGTTCTACTATCTGTTTGAGCCTTTTACCCCTACATCGAGGTAATTTTAAAATATGCAAATAAAATGCACCAGTAGTTGGGTCTGGCGATGTTTCTAGCTCTAGAAATACACCATTAGCTGGGAGCAGTAGCATTGTTGCAGTTGAGAAAAGACAGAGGACTTCTGCAACTACCAATCCTAAGAATGGTGATTTAGGAAGTTGGGCATGTGATCTGTGCACCTATTTGAATCCAAGCTCTGCTACTGTGTGCACCATGTGAAACATAAAAGGTTGAAGAATTAGCCCTCATAAATATGAAATAAATGCTTTTAGTTACTTAGTTCTTATTAGTTCTACAGGAATATGGAATCAAATGCTTTGGCTGTAAAACATACATAATAGAAGTTTTTTGTATTGTTTTTCCAGCTATGTAGACAATTGCTAAATAACAACTCGTGGTTTTGCGCCTGTGCATAAAATAAAAAATAATAAAATAATAAAAATTATTATCACTTAAAAAACTTGGATTTAATACCAAGGCTCTGAGGTATAGATCAATTGGTAAGCCAAAATCCTGGTATCTAGGATCATATGGACCATTCATAATGGGCCTACACAAGTTCGTAAGCCAAAATCCTTGTATCTTGGATTATACAGACCATTCATAACGGACCTACACAAAATAATTTTACAATTGTGAAATATATATACACACATTTTAAAAGAGGTAAAAGTAAAACACATTATAGGCACCACCAGATAATAAAAAAACTTGAATTAAAGAACTTGTAGTCATTGAAAGGATCGGAATGTTATATCAAATAATGTGAAAATAAATTAATAAAATATTAGTAACAAAATCATTCTTAAAAATCTTAACTTTTGGGATCTCGCACTTTTACAAACAAAATTAAACAAGACTAATTTTTGAACACATAACTTAAACTAAATGTTCGTTAATCTATTTTCCCGATTAACTTATTTAAAGTAGGTCATGTCATATTAATTAACATGCATTCATGTTATGTTGAGAGATATGTATCGCAAAATATCTCTTTGACATGAACATAACATGTTTAATAAACATGTTATTTGGACCTATGGCGTCTATTGTAAGGCCTTGTGCCTCTTTTGGTGTGGAATAAAGTTCTTGATTCGTTAAAAAAAAAAAAAAAAAAAAAAAAAAACATGTTACAATCCATAAACTTATACAAAAACAAGTTATTAAACAATGTTATATATGTTATAACATGCATATATCGATTTATCCTAAAAGGTTAAAAAATCTATCATAACATGTTAAATAGATGTTGAACTTACAATGATTGACCGGGACGCCATGCTAGTGAAGCTATGTTTGGAGCGTTGGGAGGTTGAAGTTGGGATTGCATATTTCCTACTGGCCTCTCCTCATTAGGTCATCCACATTAGTAGATTTTAGTGTAGTTTTTTAGGAAATTTGAGTGATGTGGCGGTGAGAGAGTAAAGAGAGAGAACAAGTGAGGACCTCCTGCAAGGAGGGGTTTTTTGTCACTTATCATGGGCCCCACCAAATTGAATAGCAGACTGAAGAATCTCACGTGGAAGGTAACATAGCGCTCAGCCGTGCGCGTTTCAGTAACTGTATTTTTTTTTTTTTTTCCTTCTGACAAACACCCTTTTTTTTAAAATCTTTTTTCTTTCTTCAATTTTTATCTTCCCTTTCTTACTTGGCACCTAAACAAAAAATAGATCCAAAAACTTCACTATTGAGGATGCCCTTAGCATTAGTTTCAGCCTATTTTATTTTTTTCTGAAAAATATAGGCCCTGTTTGGTAAAAAAATTGGCCTATAGGCCAATTTTGGCTTATTTGACCACTATTAATTGTTTGATTTAGTTAAAATATCAATATAAATGTTTGATTAATTAGCTTTTTGCAACTCCAAAAGGCTAAAATTAAAAAAGCTACTCCTAGCAACTTTTTCAATTAGCTTTTTGATAAAAGAAATTATACCAAACAGCTATCAGCTAACAGCTAATTTACCAAACACTTTTCTACAATCAGCTAATGTTATGAACTATTTATACTCTCTAATTAACACAATCAGCTAACAGCAAACAGCTATCAGCTAACAACCATTTTACCAAACAGGGCCATAATAAAATATTATAAGTTACTCGTATGGACACTGCTTAATGCAAAATAGTTTTAGATTAAATTTTTAAAAAAACAGTTTCTTATCTTGTGTATTTACTTGACATACCCCAGAGTGTGAGGATGAGCCAACGAGTGTTTGAGAAAATCTTCTCCCATGATTACCACGAGTGCGGCTTGTACGTAGAGTATAAATTCTCTAGCTTATCCTATTTTCTGTCTTCAGATATCTGATGTAGTATTATGGAAAGGAGTGAAGTGATGGCAATGTGTACTATTGTGGTATGTAAGAGGTCATATTAAGTATGCCATTAAGCTGTATTCATTATTTTTACATAAAATGATTGATTTGACAATTTGTGGAGTATAAAATGGGTACATTTTATGTGAACTGTGGTATGCAAAAGGTGTGCAATTTATGTGGGGTTTGAATATTTTATTATTAAATGCCACCTGGTCGCAGTTTATATGGACCGTGGAGTACAAAATGTGTGCAATTTATTAGTTCACGTGGCATTTGAATTTTTTTTTTTTAAAATAAAATAGTCAACACGTCCCCTTAAGTCAATAAAATAATACAATTAATCCATCTTTGTTTAGTTATCATGCCGTTAGGAGAGAGCTTCTTGGGCGTGAGCTGTGGACCGTCTCCAGCAGTCAACCGCTCATCTTATTCATTCATCTGTATTCTCCATACAAGCACAACATATATATATATATATATATATATATATATATATATATATATATATATATATATATATATATATATAATGGAAGACATAATGTAGTCATTATTCATCTAACCGTTACACAATCAATACTAATAATGGTCACACTAAATATATTTATAACACTCTCCCTTGGGCATTATTTGACCACGATCTTGTCTCATTAAAAACTTGCTAGGAAAACCCTGTGGGAAAAACCTATAATATTTGAATACATTCATGTCTCGTTAAAAACTTCACTAGGAAAACCACGTGGGAAAAAACCTAGTTGAAGAAAAGAGTACATGATATTCGTAAAAATCATATATAGTATTGATTGCCTCATTAAAAACCTTTAACTTAAAAAAACCCCGTGGGAAAAAACTTAGTTAAGGGAAAAAGAATACAACTATAAGCCTTCAAGGCATAATCTTCAGGATTTTCGGGGTCTTGTCTATTTATTTGCAGCTTTCCCCCATTGACATTACTATATCATACTCATGTCTCGTTAAGAACCACACTAGAAAAAACCCAATGGGAAAAGGCTAGTGATCGAGGAAAAGAGTACATGGTATGTATATGTTGTAAAAGTACAATTGTTAGTCTTTTAATACCCAATCTACAGGATTGATTCGAGTGAATGTACCTCCCGTCTCCCCCTGAAGATACAATCTTCAAGTTCTACATGGCTTGAAATAAAGTCATTGTTTCAAAATGTGTCGGGAAGGGATATGGTAAAATTTTCATGATTGTTATTAGAGTTTATCATTTTATACTATTATCTTGTGACTCTTCTGAAGTATACGTGGTTCGAATATTTATATAACTTGTCTACTATCCTTCAAATATATCCACTTAGCGATGAAGTAATGGACTTCTGGTCCCCAAAAATATCCTCATTATATAGATAGTCTTTTATCTATTTCGAGATATTTGGACGACAATTAACGTACTGAAAGATATATTTATTACATTTTCAAGAGGGACTTATAGATATCATTCTAAGAAATGATATTTGAGTTTCCAATCGCATATAACATTACTACGCATGACAATATTCATTAGGACTAAAGCATAACTTTTTTGTTATTCCAGAGGGTTTACTGCAGGAAGGTGATGATATTTAGTAGAATCTATGTGTTGGGAATTCATGATGCCGACCCTACTGGAAATTCTGAAATTTCCCACCACCTGAAAATGATCTTAAATTAAGTTGATACCAAAAAGTCCAAAAAGTGGTCAGAAATAGCAACAAAGGTTTTTCCGGATACCAAAAGTGGTCGGAACAAGACTTTCAACTTGATTTAAGATCACTTTCAGGTGATCGGAAATTTCAGAATTTCCAGTAGTGAGATTAGATAACAGCATCAAGGTGATGATAAGTTATAATTTGGCTTAGTAGTGCACCTCATTTAATCTCAATTTGCATTTTGCCTGGAACTTAAGTTCATTGAGATGAAAATCACTCCTAATTGAAGTGTTTTTTATTGTAGGTAAAGAAGATGGTGCGAATGTGCGAACGGGCAATGGAGGCAATTTGCAAGTGAGAATGAGTCAATTAAGGAAGCACAAAACAAGGGGCATAAGGGTACGAACTGGTCGAGGTCATGGCCGGGAGGGCAACTGTGACCATCCCAAAGAACTTTTTGACTCCCGGCCTCACGCTGACGCTCACGGTTGTGAGTGTCAGCGCCTCAGCGGGACCCTGGGAATCAGAAAATGCTCTGGGAAGGTCACTCTCACAATCGGGAGGTAAACCATGACCATGTGTCAAGATTTGCTGAGTTGGTTTCTTTGCTTTAGATCACTTTTCATTTTTAGCTCTCTCTAACTTTGATGAAGAAATGAACTTCATTTCAACTTGTAATTCATTTTGGTTTCAAATTCAAGATTGTGTTTTCCATTGTTATTGAACTCTTTTGTTATGGATGCTATGTCATTTGAATTGCAATGTTAAATAGTGTAATGACTCAATGATGGTTCAAGTTGTGAGCTGGTGATTTATATGGATTCTTGCATAATTTACTATTCTTACATGATGCTTATCTCTTCATTTATTAGTTTGATAAAAAATAATATAAAAGAAGTTCAATTAGCTCGAAATTGATTGCCCAATGGCATGAATAGGCTAGCTAAAAATTAAGCTCGATAGCCTGGGATGCTAAACACTACTCTTAGGTTCACAAGTGATGTGAAACAAAATATACACGTTAATTTTAAAGTAAATTCATTTTTAATATGTTTTTATTAAATTTTAATAAATATATTATCAATTTTATTACAAAATAAATTATAATTTTTATTAAAAGTAAGTAACAAAAAATAAAAATCAATATAATTATTTTATTATAATTCTAAATATATTAAATCTTTTTAGTTGCAATTTATTGGATTGGTTAATCCCTTGGTTCTTACTTCCTCAAGATTCTTGCTTTCGTTTCTGTTTCCTTTATTTATTTATTTTTTTATTTTTTTTTGTTTGTTTCCTTTATTGCTTTCAAGCTTCAAATTAGCTTCTATATTGAGCTGGGTATTTTAATTTTACTGTGCTACCAGCCTTCTGGATTTAAGTCATTATTATGCACAGCCAATTGCAACTAGTATATATGTTTTCCTTGTTAGTTTCTTTTAATTTGCTACATTTAATTTAGTAATATTCATTAGGACTGAACCATGCATAAATTTTTAATTTATGTTATTCCAGAAGGTTTACTACAGGAACAAGGTGATGATATTGAGGAAAATGTGTTGAGAATTGAAGATGCTGCAGATCAGTTAACTAGAATACAGCATGAAGGTGACAATCTGGAGAGAGAAGTCTCTGCCTCAGACCACTTATGAATGGTGTCAGATATGCAGTAGAGAATGTGGTTGAGTTTTCACAAGTGAAAAACTTTGAGGATTTCGACGTTGTTGTTAGCAACCTAAACATAGATTCTGAGATCTCCGAAGACACCAGGCTCAAGTACTATGAGCTGTGTCAGCGGTCGTGCTGCCGTCTCATAATGCACCCCTCCCGTGCGACGATCGTGTGGCCGTCTCATCTCTTCGATCTTTCATCACAAATTCTCTGCTTCTTTGATCTTCCGTTGGCGGCTCTCTATTGCTTCGATCTTCCTTTTCAACTCTTTGTTGCTTTGATCCACCATCGCTAACTCTCCACTACTTCAATTTTTCATCGCCGACTCTCTACTACTTTTGCGTTTAATTTTGTAACTAAGTCACGCTCTGATTTTTCGTCGTCGAGTCTCGCTATGATTTTTCGTCGCCGAGTCTCGCTCTGATTTTTCGTCGCTGAGTCTCGCTTTGATTTTTCGTCACCAAGTCTCGCTCTGAGTTTTCGTCGTTCAGTTTCGCTCTAACTTTTTGTCGCCGAGTCTCGCTCTGATTTTTGGTAGTCGAGTCTTGATTTCTTGCATTAGTCTTCCATCGACAACTCATCGCTGCTTTAGTCGTCCGTCGTCAACTCTCCATTACTTCAATTTTCCATATTCGACTATCCGTTGCATCAAATTTCCATCGCCGATTCTCTACTACTTTGAATCTTCAATCATCCGTCCCAGACTCTTTTGTTGGTTCCGGTAGGGTCAGAGAGAGTCTAGAGTGGGGGGGGGGGGGGGGGGGAAAGACTCTAATCGATTCTTTTCGAATAAACTCCTTTCGGAGATATACGCACCAGAGATAATATCTTATTTTAAATATTCTTTGCACACTTTCGTGTTAGTAAAGCTTTAGCGTTTGGTCGATGTAGTATGATATGCAAAGCACGAAAGTAAAAACGATAAATAAAGTAAGATGGACAGAGAGATTTTTATAGTGGTTCATCCAACTGTGCCTACTCTACTCTTCTCTAACAACTCAAGAAAGGGTTTGCACTATCACTCCTAGCACTCCTAGTACAAACTACTTCAAGCTGGCTTCCTTGATCACTAAGCCGGACAGCCACTTGAAAGGTTTTTCAACTCCTCGAGTTTACTCCGCCTCTATCAACTTCTTCCTAAGCTGAGATGTTGAAAAGGTAATCTGATGGTTCTCCAACAGGTTGAAGCTTGTCTTGACGTCTGGATGGATCTTTACTTGAGAAAAGTACAAGACTACTTGAAGTTGTGAAGTATGACGATGAATATGCCTTTGAAAAACTTCATAACAAACACTGGTTATGAAAAGCTTTGAGGATAGAACTGCTTTGAAGAGCTTTTCTTAAGATTGCAAGAGTGAGTTAACCAGCTCCTTCTTCAATGGTGAAGAGAGGTATTTATAGGTGAAAAAATCCATCCGTTGGAGGGAGATGAAAATTTCAAACCTAATAACCAGTGTGTATTACTCAGTGGGCAAAAGGCATTTAGTGCACTCGTACTATATAGCCGTTGGAGCCAAGAGCATTATGGCTTTTGTCCTTGATTTCTGACAAGATGGTACAAGACTCATAATGCTCCTTGTCTTTAGTGAAAATCATTCCTAGGACATTTTTTGTCCGAATGATTTGCCCATCTGAGTGATAGACAACATTCTCATTGTTTCCTTTAATGAGTGTTGTCTTTCAACAAGTTTGTCCTTGACTTTTTCACTTAGGAATGAGAGACGAAATATTGTCCTCTTCTTTCGTCCTTTCTTCTTAGACGAAGGTTCGTTTTGTAGAAGCAGTCCATCCGAGACTTTCTTTAATCATTCTTTCGTCTGGAAGCATCTTTCGATTATCTTCGAATCTACATGTAGAGATTTTATACTAGTCTCGTGCATGGTTTAACATCTTATTCCTATGTCATTCGAGACTTATCAAACAAACGAAAAATAGGGGTCTACAATCTAAGACAGTTTGGTATCATCAAAATCTAAATACACTTGTTCCTAACATCTTTGTTTCTTCGATCATTAATTGGCTATTCTCCGTTGCTTCAATCTTCCATTTTCTACTCTTTGGTGCTTTGATCTACCATCGTTTAGTCTCCATTGCTTCAATTTTCCATCGCCGCCTACCTCTCCGCTACTTTTCGAGCCCACTTCTACTACCTGTTTGAGCCATTTACCCCTACACCAAGGTAATTTAAATCTTTTTGTAGTTTGTGTGTTTGTAATAATATAGAGAATAATTATATTGAAAGTGTAGAATGAGTAAAAAATAATTCAAATAGGCCTCTCAATTTTTTGAATGCAACTGACTCAAAATATTTTTGTACGTAGTTTGTGTGTTTGTAATAATAGAGAGAATAAATATATTGAAAGTGTAGAATGAGTAAAAAATAATTCAAATATGCCTCTCAATTTTTTGAATGCTACTGATTCTATTACAATGTAGTATATGTTCATAAACTACTTTCTCAACCAACTGCAGCACAAAGAGTCAATGCCGCCTCCACTGAGGTTCAAACACACTCCCTTCCATATGGGAGTGCAGCCCGGGTGCTATTAGACCACAAGGTCTTGGCAATAGGCCTCTCAAAAAATTAGTTAATTTTTGTTGTTTATTAGTTATTACCCTAATTGCTCTATATCATTTCTCAAATCGAATTTCTCTTGATCACCCGCTCCTTATTAATTGTATATATATATATATATATATATATATATATATATATATATATATATATATATAGCTCTCATATTTTTCTCAATTTTGGATAATCTCATCTCTCAACTCTCTCTCTAATAAATGGAAAGTATAGTACTCACATTGTCTTATTTTAAATATCATACTTATTATTTATTCGTTAAACTGACATTTTTTATTTAGATTATTTTCTTTTTGTATTTCCATATAATTTTTTTTGGTGCGTTTAACAGAACTTTTAATATTATTGTTTCTAAATATGTTAAGTTTATATACTAAAACTAAATTTAATATTATGAACAATTGATTTGAAAATAACTTCAGTTAACCGACTAGACATACGAAATGAGATAAATGAAGTATCTTTACTTTCCTTAGTGCTACAAGTTCTCGAATGAGAAACTAGGTGATGTCTTCAATTACTGTAGGTGCTTAAAAATTAAACTTTCTAACAATCTCTGGAAGTGGAGTTCGGCAGGATAACAAAGCTGATTAGGCAGGATAGAATCTGGATTAGGGCAGCGGGCTCCTCCCGTGCGACGATCGTGCGGCCGTCTCATTATTGTCGATTCTCTACTACCTGTTTGAACCTTTTACCCCTACATCAAGGTAATTTTCAAATATACAAATAAAATTATTATACCACTTAAAAAACTTCGATTTAATACCAACTAAGGCTCTGAGGTAAGGATCAATTGGTAAGTCAAAATCCTTGTATCTAGGATCATACGGACCATTCATAATGGGTCTACACAGGTTGGTAAGCAAAAATCCTTGTATCTTGGATTATATGGACCATTCATAACGGGCCTACACAAGATAATTTTACAATTGTGAAATATATACATACACACGCATTTGAAAAGACGTAAAACACACTAAAGGCACTACCAGATAATAAAAAAACTTGAATTAAAGAACTTGTAGTCAATGAAAGGATCAAGATGTGATATCAAATAATGTGAAAATAAATTAATATAATAGTAATAACAAAATCATTTTTTAAAATCTCAACTTTTTAGGATCTCGCACTTTTAAAAACAAAATTAAACAAGACTAATATGAGATTTTGAACATATAACTTAAACCAAATATTCCTTAATCTATTATCCCGATTAACTTATTTAAAGTAGGTCATGTGTTGAGACATATGTATCGCAAAATATCTGTTTGACATGAACATAACATGTTTAATGAACTTGTTACAATCCAAAAACTTATACAAAAACAAGTTATTAAACAATGTTATATATGTTATATCATGCACATATCGATCTAACCTAAAAGGTTAAAAAATCTATCGTAACATGTTAAATAGATGTTGAACTTACAATGATTGACCAGGACGCCAGGCTGATGAAACTATATTTAGAGCGTTGGGAGGTTGAAGTTTGGAATGCATATTTCCTACTGTCCTCTCGTCATTGGGTCATCCACATTAGTAGATTTTAGTGTAGTGTTTGAGGAAATTTGACTATTTGAGTGATGTCGCGGTGAGAGAGTGAAGAGAGAGAACAAGTGAGGACCTCCTGCAAGGAGGGTTTTTATTGTCACTGATCATGGGCCCCACCAAATTGAATAGCAGCCTGAAGAATTTCGCGTGGAAGGCAACATAGCGACCAGCCGTGTGCGTGCAGTGCACGCGCCCGCTCGGCACATTTTGCAGGAGCTTAAGGATGAGCCAACGTGTGTTTGAGAGAATCTTCTCCCACGATTACCACGACTGTGGCTTGTAGAGTGTAAATTCGCTTGCTTATCCTATTTTCTGTGTTTGGATATCTGATGTAATATTATGGAAAGGAGTGATATGATGGCAAATTCATACTATTGTGGTATGTATGACGTCATATTAAGTATGCCATTAAGGTGTGTTCATTATTTTTAGACAAAAGATTGATTTGACAATTTGTGGAGTATAAAATGGGTACAGTTTATATAAATTGTGGTATGCAAAAGGTGTGCAATTTCTGTGGGGTTTGAATATTTTATTATTAAATGCCACCCTGGTTCGCAGTTTATATGGACCGTGGAGTACAAAATATGTGCAATTTATTAGTTCACGTGGCATTTGATTTTTTTTTCCAAAGAAAAATAGTTAACTCGGCTCCCTTAAGTGAATTAAATAATACAATTAATCCATCTTTGTTTAGTTATCATGCCGTCATTGTGATACCCCGAAAGTAGGAAAAATGTTTAATCTTCATATTTAAGAAAAATAAAATTGGTTATAATAAGTTTTGAACCCTACACCTCTCTTTTATAATAGCCAGATCCTTACCATCAAACTGTTACAACTTTCATGTTATTATCCACATTTGATGATATATTAGTAAAACTATGTTATGGTATGTTCCGTAGATTATGTATGTAACATATATATGTAATTTGTATGAAGTATATGCTAAACATTAAATAGGATTTTGTTATACATATAAGATTAGGAATGTGGTCGTGATTTGTGTCCAAGTTCATTTAGCATGTAGATAAATCTTGGTCAACTAATTAGCAACCATCACTCCCTAACCTACCTTAATTCTTGTTAATAATTTCTCCATCACCTTTATTTTTCATTACTAAAAATTATCATTTCCTTTTTATTCATGTTGACCAAGAAAAAGATATTTCTCCTTCATTTTTTTCTTCGTATTGGCCGTAACTTTCCCCTTGGTTTTCCTCTCATTATTGGCCGAGAAATTTCATCTCACTTTGGTCTCTCCTTGGCCGAAACTTTCATCTGAAAACATAAAATTGTTCCTTCTTCTTCAACCATCAAGAGTTGATCAAGTCTTCTTCCATTTCTTTTTCTTTCCAAGAGATCAAGACTAGGCTTTGAAGCTTTGTTTTGAGGAATTGATTACCCGGTAAGTGGTTTTTCTTCATTTTACTTTGCCCATCTTTGTTTTAAAAAAATGAATTTTTGATTGGTTGAAAGTTATGAATGAAATGAATTATTTTATGAAATATTCAAGTGTGATTTGGAAATGTTGGTATGATATTGGCATGATGTTGGTATGATGTATTAGTCGAAAATGTACTAGTATGAGATTTTGGTTGGTTGATTTTGTGGTATGAATTATATCTAAATATATTACTGTAAATGTTTTCTACAGGAAAAGTTATTATTTTATTTTTATGTTACACCGTATGATTCTATAAAAAAAAAGTATAATACATATAATAATAATCTTAATGTAGTTTATTTTTGCAATGAAAATATATATATACGTACTTTATAAATAAAGTAATAATAAAAATCTAATTTATATAGATATGTAATCGTATATATATGTACAGTAATATAAAAAAATTATTTAAGAAAAAAAAAAGGAATTGTCGTATGTATACATATATCATTTATATATAAAAAAAATTATTTATTCTTTCAAGAGCCAAGAAATTCCTTCAAGCTAAAGAGGAGCCTTTGAATTCTTAAATGGCTAAGAGAAAAATTAAGTGAAACTCTCTTCAAGTAAGTGGTTGTTCTCCATTTCTAATTTGCCCAAATTAATTATTAAAATGATGAATTGTTGGCTCTTAATTATTTGCCTTATAAAATGATTTAAGTGATTATTTAGAAATATTCTTGTCTTTGACAATATGTACTTTTATTGTGATTTGGGCATAAAAAAAATGTACATGTTTTTATGTGATTTGTTGTTATACATTACCGTATGTAAATATGTATATAAATGTACTTTCCGTACTCGTACAACAAAACAACAAATATATATATTTATATAATAATAGTATTTTTGTTTAAGTAGCGTGTATATATTTTATTATATATGCATAAAAGAATTTAAATGATTAGTAAAAGTGAAATGTTGATTTTAGTTGTTTAAATTGTGATGTAAAACATCTATGTTGGTGTTGAAGTGAAGGAAATTTTTTTTTGGAAACCTATCATGGCGGTATAATGTTCTGTAATTGGCTATGGGATTTTATGCCCATTTATATTGGCTATGAGATTTTATACCCATTTATATTGGCTATGAGATTGTATACCCATTTATATTGGTTATGGGATTTGATGTCCATTTATATTGGCTATGGGATTTGATGCCCATTTATATTGGCTATGGGATTTTATACCCATTTATATTGGCTATGGGATTTGATGCCCATTTATTTTGGCTATAGGATTTGATACCCATTTATATTGGCTATGGGACTTTATGCCCATTTATATTGGCTATGGGATTTGATGCCCATTTATTTTGGCCATGGGATTTGATACCCATTTATATTGGCTATGGGACTTTATGCTCATTTATATTGGCTACGGGATTTGATGCCCATTTATATTGGCTATGGGATTTTATACATATTTATATTGGCTATGGGATTTGATACCCATTTATTTTGGTTATGGGATTTGATACCCATTTATATTGGCTATGGGACTTTATGCCCATTTATATTGGCTATGAGATTTTATACCCATTTATATTTGCTATGGGATTTGATGCCCATTTATATTGGCTATGGGATTTTACGCCCATTTATATCGGCTATGGGATCTTATGCCCATTTATATCGGCTATGGGATCTTATGCCCATTTATGTTACCGGATTTGTGATTTCGTGCCCATTTATGTGATTGGTGATTTTCCATAAAAACTTGTATTTACTTGAAAAGATAAATCAACTATTTTTAAAGCACACATCATTTTTTAAGTAAGCCTTGTGGCTAATTATTATTGTGGTGATATTTTTCGAAAATGATTATTCGTACGTGGAAAATGAGTTAAATATTTGAAGGTACATTTTGATGTGGTTATTGGTTGTTGATGAAATGAAGAAGGTTTTGTAAGTGATTTTGAACGAAAAGTTATTTTTGAAAGTATTCTACCTTATTTTATTTTAAATTTTGTTTCCGGGCAAAGTAACCCTTACTTAGCATGTTTTGCTAATCTCCACTGTTTGTTATGTGTTTCTTGGAAAAAAAAAACGTAAACAGGGATTTGTGAAGCTTGAAGTGAAAGAGCGCGTTAGAAGAAGAAGAAGAGAATAAATGTAATAGATGTAATTGAAGTATTTGACGGTTTTGTGATTAGCCTTGCATCTACTCTTGATAGGTTTGATGTGGCGGTAGCACCCTATAAGTGTTAGAATTTGAATTACGAATTATTTGTGACTTGAATTGAAGTACAATTTACAAGAAAATTTATTTTTAGTAATTCTATTTATACTAAGTTTTGAATTGTAATGTCATTTAACAAAAGTTTTGGAAGTCAAATTTTTGGGGTGTTACAAATTGGTATCAGAGCAGTTCGAACCTTTGGGGGCTAGGTTGTGAAATCTTGGACATAGAAAGTAAAAGAGCCTAGGTTATGAAAATTTTTTTTAGGATAAAAAATAGAGGAATTGCAAGGAATTTGGGATTTTGGAAAATTCGTGTGAGGATATGTGGCATTTCATAATTGTTATACATTTATTTTCTTTGATCGCTAATACTTGCAGGTGGTGTTATATACTTTTTATGAAAAGAAGGATATTTAGAGGTAAAGTTTTTATATTTATTGAGATATTTAGAAGTGGTGCTTTATATTTTGGTAGAATATAATTATTTGGAAGTATTCTATATTTTGGTGGGAGTATATTTATATGGAAGTGGTGGGACTATGTAATCTTGGTGTCCTATATATGAGGAAATTGCTTGGCTTAGTAATTTTATTAAGAACTTAATTTCTTATTCATTATGATAAAAATATTTGGACTTGGTGACCTTATTAGAGCTTAATTGTTTATCTGGAGTTTTGTGACTAGAGGGATATATTGAGTTTAATGATGATTGTACTTAAGGATTTGATTTCTTATTAATTATGGGGAAGATATTTAGAGTTGATAGTATTAATATATTATTTGGTTATTATTATTATGATTATGATTATGAGATGAGATTCTATATTTGAAGGAAATATTTCGGTTAGCGGCTTATTTCGGATTTGATCATTTTTTTTCATTGAAAAGGAGAAGATTTGTACATGGTGGTGTTATTAAAAATAGATTGCTTATTATTTATTTGTTTTGAGAATTTAGGTTTTAAGAAAATAATTGGAATTTATGGTTTGATGTCGTTTCAATTGAAGAACTATATTTTGATAAAGTATTTGGAATTGGTTATGGAATTTTGGATATAAGAGCCTAAGTTATGAAATTTGAGAATATAGCTCATGGAGTTTACTAAGGAATTAAAACTTTTAAAGTCAAGGTAAGGATATGTGTTGTTGAATATTTGGTATAAGTTTCTAGTGGTATTCAATGTTTTGAGGGAATACTTGAACTTGGTATTTTATTGGGATATTGAAATCCCTGGTAAAAAAAAATGGATTAATTGAAAATTAATTTCCTTGATGATTTTATGGTTGAATTACTCAAGTATTGATGATGAAAGAAAGATGATTTTAGAAATTGCTTCCTAAATAGCCTATGCAGGAACTTGCATGAAGATAGTTAAGAGATGTGCTTATAGTAGATTTTGGACTTGATATGTGTTAACTATTGGGTTGGAAGTTTTGACTCAAGTAATAGTCAAAAGGATAATCGTGTTTAAATTTCAGAGATTGAATGTGTGGGATGATAACTTTGAGAACGATAAATTATTAGTATCATAGTATTTAATTTGCTAAATGGTTTTAGGCAAATTTTGTGGGACAATTTAAGTCTTTAAAATTTAACTATGGATGTTTGACTATTGTTGGGTAAACATAATCCCTTTTAGAAGTTTTTAATATAAAGATTGGAATTGTGTGGATTCTGGTTGAGCTCCGAAGATTGATGGGTATCTATAACTGTAAATTAAGGAAATACCTTTGAGTAAGTTATTTACAAAATGGTATTCAAGCATAAGGCCAAAGCCTTAAGATTTTAAGATTTCCCAAGTGACAGGGTAAATCAAAATGATGAGACTTATGAAATTGTGGTGAGATATGTGTTTCATTATCTCTGTTTTAATTTGTTGTAATTACTTTGAGTAATACTGACGTGTGGAAGCAAGTCATTCTTCTAGAATATGTTTCCTTAATGGGATAGTGTGTGAAAGTGCAAGTTTTAAACAAGTGTGATGCTTTGAAGATTTCTTGAGTATTTTTAACTATGGCTATATTTCACCTTGAGTGTGTACATCTTTCAAGTATGTGGTTGCATATTTCAATTGATTATTTGTTAAAAGTGATAAAATGTGAAGAACACACTTTTTTTTTTTTTCCTATTTGTGCTTTGATATGATGTTCATAAGTTGTAGGGTAGGAATACCTTTAAAATGTGTTGGTTAGTTGTTGGTTTTAAGTTACGAGGACGTAACTTTCCTTTAAGAAGGGTAGGTTTTAACACCTTACCCTTAGGCGTTGTAGCCTAAAGTTGTTAAAATTAAGTTCTAGTTGGCCTAACTTCTTAAGCTTGGGAGTGCTTCGGGGACGAAGCATTCTTTAAGGAGGGTAGATTGTGATACCCCGAAAATTTTAAATTATTTAAGTAGGAAAAATGTTTAATCTTCATATTTAAGAAAAATAAAATTGGTTATAATGAGTTTTGAACCCTACACCTCTCTTTTATAATAGCAAGATCCTTATCATCAAACCGTTACAACTTTCATGTTATTGTCCACATTTGATGATATATTAGTAAAACTATGTTATGGTATGTTCCGTAGATTATGTATGTACCATATATATGTAATTTGTATGAAGTATATGCTAAACATTAAATAAGATTTTGTTATACATATAAGATTAGGAATGTGGTCGTGATTTGTGTCCAAGTTCATTTAGCATGTGGATAAATCTTGGTCAACTAATTAGCACTCATCACTCCCTAACCTACCTTAATTCTTGTTAATAATTTCTCCATCACCTTTATTTTTCATTATTAAAAATTATCATTTCCTTTTTATTCATGTTGACCAAGACAAAGATATTTCTCCTTCATCTTTTTCTTCTTATTGGCCGTAACTTTCCCCTTGGTTTTCCTCTCATTATTGGCCGAGAAATTTCATCTCACTTTGGTCTCTCCTTTGCCGAAACTTTCATCTGTAAACATAAAATTGTTCCTTCTTCTTCAACCATCAAGAGTTGATCAAGTCTTCTTCCATTTCTTTTTCTTTCCAAGAGATCAAGAGTAGGCTTTGAAGCTTTGTTTTGAGGAATTGATTACCCAGTAAGTGGTTTTTCTTCATTTTACTTTGCCCATCTTTGTTTTAAAAAAATGAATTTTTGATTGGTTGAAAGTTATGAATGAAATGAATTATTTTATGAAATATTCAAGTGTGATTTGGAAATGTTGGTATGATATTGGCATGATGTTGGTATGATGTATTAGTCGAAAATGTACTAGTATGAGATTTTGGTTGGTTGATTTTGTGGTATGAATTATATCTAGATATATTACCGTAAATGTTTTCTACAGGAAAAGTTATTATTTTATTTTTATGTTACACCGTATGATTCTATAAAAAAAAGTATAATACATATAATAATAATAATCTTAATGTAGTTTATTTTTGCAATGAAAATATATATATACGTACTTTATAAATAAAGTAATAATAAAAATCTAATTTATATAGATATGTAATCGTATATATATGTACAGTAATATAAAAAAATTATTTAAGAAAAAAAACAGGAATTGCCGTATGTATACATATATCATTTATAAAAAAAAAAAATTATTTATTCTTTCAAGAGCCAAGTAATTCCATCAAGTTAAAGAGGAGCCTTTGAATTCTTAAACGGCTAAGAGAAAAATTAAGTGAAACTCTCATCAAGTAAGTGGTTATTCTCCATTTCTAATTTGCCCAAATTAATTATTAAAATGATGAATTGTTGGCTCTTAATTATTTGCCTTATAAAATGATTTAAGTGATTATTTGGAAATATTCTTGTGTTTGACAATATGTACTTTTATTGTGATTTGGGCATAAAAAAAATGTACATGTTTTTATGTGATTTGTTGTTATACATTACCGTATGTAAATATGTATATAAATGTATTTTCCGTACTCGTACAACAAAACAACAAATATATATATTTATTTATATAATAATAGTATTTTTGTTTAATTAGCGTGTATATATTTTATTATATATGCATAAAAGAATTTAAATGATTAGTAAAAGTGAAATGTTGATTTTAGTTGTTTAAATTGTGATGTAAAACATCTATGTTGGTGTTGAAGTGAAGGAAATTTTTTTTTGGAAACCTATCATGGCGGTATAATGTTCTGTAATTGGATATGGGATATTATGCCCATTTATATTGGCTATGAGATTTTATACCCATTTATATTGGCTATGAGATTGTATACCCATTTATATTGGTTATGGGATTTGATGCCCATTTATATTGGCTATGGGATTTGATGCCCATTTATATTGGCTATGGGATTTTATACCCATTTATATTGGCTATGGGATTTTATACCCATTTATATTGGCTATGGGATTTGATGCCCATTTATATTGGCTATGGGATTTGATGCCCATTTATTTTGGCTATGGGATTTGATACCCATTTATATTGGCTATGGGATGTTATGCCCATTTATATTGGCTATGGGATTTGATGCCCATTTATTTTGGCTATGGGATTTGATACCCATTATTATTGGCTATGGGACTTTATGCCCATTTATATTGGCTATGGGATTTGATGCCCATTTATATTGGCTATGGGATTTTATACCCATTTATATTGGCTATGGGATTTTATACCCATTTATATTGGCTATGGGATTTGATATCCATTTATTTTGGCTATGGGATTTGATACCCATTTATATTGGCTATGGGACTTTATGCACATTTATATTGGCTATGGGATTTTATACCCATTTATTTTTGCTATGGGATTTGATGCCCATTTATATTGGCTATGGGATTTTATGCCCATTTGTATTGGCTATGGGATCTTATGCCCATTTATATCGGCTATGGGATCTTATGCCAATTTATGTTACCGGATTTGTGATTTCGTGCCCATTTATGTGATTGGTGATTTTCCATAAAAACTTGTATTTACTTGAAAAGATAAATCAACTATTTTTAAAGCACACATCGGTTTTTAAGTAAGCCTTGTGGCTAATTATTATTGTGGTGATATTCTTTGAAAGTGATTATTCGTACGTGGAAAATGAGTTAAATATTTGAAGGTACATTTTGATGTGGTTATTGGTTGTTGATGAAATGAAGAAGGTTTTGTAGGTGATTTTGAAAGAAAAGTTATTTTTGAAAGTATTGTACCT
The DNA here is from genome assembly GCF_001879475.1 of Ipomoea nil. Classification (NCBI taxonomy): domain Eukaryota; kingdom Viridiplantae; phylum Streptophyta; class Magnoliopsida; order Solanales; family Convolvulaceae; genus Ipomoea; species Ipomoea nil. The sequence continues at coordinate 2,202,025 of NW_017618593.1, read as the reverse complement.
TATTTTATTTTAAATTTTTTTTCCGGTCAAAGTAACCCTTACTTAGCATGTTTTGCTAATCTCCACTGTTTGTTATGTGTTTCTTGGAAAAAAAAAATGTAAACAGGGATTTATGAAGCTTGAAGTGAAAGAGCGCTTTAGAAGAAGAAGAGAATAAATGTAATAGAGGTAATTGAAGTATTTGACGGTTTTGTGATTAGCCTTGCATCTAGTCTTGATAGGTTAGATGGGGCGGTAGCACCCTATAAGTGTTATAATTTGAATTACGAATTATTTGAGACTTGAATTGAAGTACAATTTACAAGAAAATTTATTTTTAGTAATTCTTTTTATACTAAGTTTTGAATTGTAATGTCATTTAACAAAAGTTTTGGAAGTCAAATTTTTGGGGTGTTACAATCATGGTGTTTAACGAGGAAGGAGAGAGCTTCCTGGGCGTGAGCCGGGACCGTTTCTAGCAGTCAACCGCTCGATCACATTTCCTTTATATATATATAAGCATAGAAGACCTTTTACTAGGCAAAGGTCATTTGTTCTAGAGAGAGAGAGAGAGAGAGAGAGAGAGAGAGAGAGAGAGAGAGAGAGAGAGAGAGAGAGAGAGAGAATCTTGATCAGGTGCAACGGAGTCCTCCCGTGAGAATTTACCTCGTCATCATCAGCTACTAGGCAAAGGTCATTTGTTCCTTATTCCTGACTGAATAAGCATAGAAAACCTCTTTCTTCTTCTGAACTATCACTCTCTGAGCTTGAGCTTGAGGTGCCTGATTCTGATTGAGCTTCCTCAGCTAGCTCATTAACCACCATTGCCTTTCTTCTTCTCTCGTGTCTAGAGGTTGATGATTTTGGTTTATCACTTCGCTTGGTGGATTCGACTATTTCTTTCGGTGAGCTTTTGTTTGCATTTTGATCCTGATGCTTGCTGACTATTTGATGAGGACAGTTCGCCTAGAAATATCCTGGCTTTCGACAATTATAGCATAGTGAAAAAGCACGTGAGTCTTGAATGCAAGATTTAGATTAAGAATTTAAGTTTATTTCAATTATAAAGTTGGACTAGATGCAATCCTACTCCAAATATAATAAAGAACATAAAATAGATAGCAGTAAGAGAAAGCATGCACCAGGAAATGTTCACGCAGTTCGGAGCCCCACTCCTATGTCTGCGGGGCCACTCACATCAATCCAAATCCACTATGATAAAAAGGAGTACAAGAGGAGAGTTAATTACACACTAAAGTATAACCTATAACTACTCCAAAGCCTACTCCAGTGGATCCGATGTGTAGGCGATCTTCATTGCTTCATGAACTGGTTAAGGACCTTTCTTCACACTCAGCAATACAGAATATATTTGTAATAATTAACCAAGGAATTTCAGAGTAAAATCATGTGAAAAATGCTAAACAAAGTAGCATTTTATATAGGTAGTAAAGAATCCTTCGATCCACAAATCAAGCACTCTTTCCATCATTGATTTTGGCTTCTCCAATTGATGTAGATCTCCACCATGATAGGGTCTCAACTGAATAAAAGATTTGAAGTAGTTTCATACCTCCTGGATTACTTTCTTGCGCTGATCCAGTCAACTACTCCAGACAGTGTGACTAATCCAGCAACTAATCCAGAACTACTTTGACAACTAATATAGGTCAATATTAAGAGGTTTAAATGTGCAACATTTTTACACTTACACATAACATCTGTGAATCCATTGTCTCTTGTTTTGACGATTGAGGAGATGTTTCGTATTGCCTACGGTTGGATGATCTTTGATAGTCTTTGAAGTTATTCTTCCTCATGAACCTTTTCATTTTACGTAAAAACAAAGCATATTGTTCGTTAGATAAGAATTCACAAGAGTTAGAATTTGACCTGTTTGATGTTGATGCTTGTTGATTGGCCACCAGGGTTATGTTCCTTGTTTCGGATTCTTCAGATTCCCTTGGCTCATGTGAATTTTGACTTCCTTCTTCTTTGCAATGTTCATAAGATGACCAAGATTAATGGGCAATTGATGCCGGACTTTGTATAATAGAGAAGCCATCTTCTTAGTGACCGTGTGCACAGAGACATTCGGAATCCGGTTACTTGATGCTAAAGGAAATAGAACAGAGTATACGGCAGTAAGAACAGTTCGATGGAAGACCATTTTTGGGCCAGACTGTGACTTCATTGTGGGTAAGGTGCGATGCAAGAAAATCTCCGGCAGGTTCAAACAAGTCATCACAAGCATCACGCTGAAATTAAGCATTTATAATAGCGGGACTGAAGTCATACCAAACATCCCTCAAGAATACCCGATGATAGTGCGGAGAAGCTGTCAGGAGAGAATCAGATTGTATATTTGCATAAAATTCTGAGATTAGCCAAGCAAAGTAAGCACCCACATTTTGTATAGTCTGAAGAAGATTCTGGGCATGAAGAAGATGTATGATGTTGCAAGTGCGGATAAGATACTCAATGCTAAAGTTATTCTCAACAAGGATGTCGCGACTGCAATGTAGTTGCCAAATTGTTTCCAGGGAAGGAGAGAGCAAGATTGGTTTGAAAAGTGTTTCCTTGGATACCTTAGAGGCCCTGGTCTTAGACGAAGCGGCTGGCTTTGAAGCAGGAGCAGAAGCTGGAGGAGGAGCTGGAGTAGACATGCCAGTCCTGGATCTAGTACGCAGAGCAAGGCCCGTCAGACGGTGTTCAGAGCGTTTACTTGGGCGAGTTTCATGCACAAATTCAATATCTTCAGACAAATTTAATTTTCTCTTAACCGTTGGAGCTGGAACAGGAGCAACTGGAGGTTCATCTGGATCAGTGATTTTGGCCTTCCCTTTGGCCTTAGATGATGCAAACGGCACAGTGATCACTGGGACAGCCCTTTGTGTACAGGCAATGTTGGGCATATTGGCAATAATATCTGACATAATGGCTGCTTGAACGGAGGGATCCTCAGGCTCAGAGACTATGTCATGAATGGAAACCCCAACATCCTCTGGAGTGGAGCCTAGAGCAGAGGCAGGATCAACAGCTGGAGCAGTGACTAGAGCAGCGGCTGGAGTAGATGCTGTAGCAGAGGCTGGATCTTGCGAGTGCTCAGCCATTTTGGGGATGGCCTCGTCTGAGCGTTGTGCTAGGGAACCTGTGAAAGCAATTGTAGACAGAGGCACAAGAGACAGACCGGCAGAGGGATCCTAAGACAAAAAGCATAGCAACAACACATCGCAACCAAACACAACCAAGGTGATAAAAGCAAATTAGAACACAAGGATGTGATGCATGCCTAGGAAAAAGCAACAAGTTATTGCTTCCTAAGAGGATAAAGAAATCAAACCGTAAATTGAGCCCGTAGCTGTCGAGCCCGATGCTTGAAGATCCCCTTCGTCGAACACCTCATCAAGAGGCTAGGGATCATCTACAATGCCCGAAGCTCTGGCAAAGATCTCTTTTGAGTCTCTCACAGACAATTCTTCCATTAGAGATGGACGTCGATAGAAAACCTGCACACTCCAAGAGCAGCCCGGAGTAACACAAATCTTGTGTTATCAAGTGGTTTTGAAAATAGGTCAACTAGATTTTTCTCCGTTGAAATGTACTCCAGATTGATCTCCTTGTCTTCTACCAATTCTCTTATGAAGTGATGCCGTATTTCAATATGTTTAGTACTGGAATGCTGAACTGGGTTCTTGGAGATGTTGATAGCACTGGTGTTGTCGCAATAGAGTGTCATGCACTCTTGATGTAGACCATAGTCTAGAAGCATTTGTCTCATCCATAGGAGCTGCGTACAGCAGCTACCAGCTGCTATATATTCAGCTTCAGCTGTGCTGAGAGATTTCGAATTTTGGTTCTTACTTAGCCAGGCAACTAAGTTTTTTCCAAAGAAGAAACAACCACCAGAGGTACTTTTGCGATCATCTGCATTCCCAGCCCAGTCGGATCACTGTATCCTACAAGATTCAAGTTAGTATCATTGGAAAACCAAATGCCATAATCGAGAGTACCTTTGACGTATTTAATTATTCTTTTCACGGCTTTGAGATGTGATTCTTTATGGGCAGCTTGAAATCTGGCACATATTCCAACACTAAACATAATTTCTGGACGACTTGCTGTTAGGTATAGTAGACTTCCGACCATGCTCCTGTATTGAGTAGGATCAATTGGCTTTCCTGGTTCATCTTTGCTTAATTTTGTAGTTGTAGATATTGGCGTTCGTGCTTCTTTAGCTGACTCGAGTCCAAACTTCGTTAGAAGTCCTTTTGCATATTTTTCTTGAGATATAAAAATACCTTCATTGGTTTGTTGAACCTGTAGTCCTAGAAAATAGGTCAGTTCACCGATCATACTCATTTCAAACTCCTGTTGCATGACTTGAACCAGTTGATCTGTAGCATCTATTTGAGTGGAACCAATGATAATATCGTCAACATAAACCTGAGCAATTGTAATATGTTTACCTGACCTTTTGATAAATAAGGTTTTTTCGACTCCCCCTCAGTTGTAGCCGTGCTGGAGAAGATACTGGAACAATCTTTCATACCAGGCCCTTGGAGCTTGTTTTAGTCCATATAGAGCCTTTTCCAGTTTGTAGACATGGTCATGATGATGAGGGTCTTCAAAGCCTTTAGGCTGAGCAACATATATATTTTCGAAGAGATATCCATTTTGAAAAGCCGTTTTGACATCCATCTGAAACAACTTTATCCCTAGAGTACAAGCTATACACAGCAGGAGACGAATGGATTCTAGATGTGCTACAGGTGCAAACGTCTCTTCATAGTTGATGCCTTCAATTTGAGAGTAGCCTTGTGCTACCAGTCGTGCTTTGTTGCGAGCAATGTTTCCAGCTGAATCAGTTTTGTTACGAAACATCCACTTTGTCCCTACAACATTTACACCGTCAGGTTTAGGGACTAAATTCCATACCTTGTTTCGTTCAAATTCTCCGAGTTCTTCCTGCATGGCTTTAATCCAGTGTTCATCGGATAAGGCTTCTTTTACTGTTTTGGGTTCGATCTTTGACGTGTAGCACGTATACCCTGCAAGCTCAAGATAATTTCGCTTAATCCCTCTAGTTCGTACCCTGGAGGATGGATCTCCTATGATGTTTTGTGTAGGATGATCTTTGTGAGTTCGGATAGCCATTTCGAGTGCTCCAACATCTGGTTCTGGACCAGGTTCTGGACTAGTAGATGGTGGGGTTGGAGTAGGTTCTGATGATATAGTTTCAGGAGGTTCTGGATTATTTGTATCAGATTCTGGAGTAACTTCGAAGTCAGAGACTCCTATAACCTCAGTCATTTCATCAGGTTGATCATCAACAACCACATTTGCCGATTTCATGATGGATTTTGTGACTTTGTTGTAGACCCGGTAGACACGGCTATTCGTTGAGTAACCAAGAAAGTGCTCTTCATCACTTTTAAGTTCAAATTTTCCAGTTGGGCTTCGGTCCTTCAAAATAAAACACTGTGAGCCAAAAATATGGAAGTAGTTGATATTAGGCTTCTTACCTTTCCATATTTCGTACGGAGTGTGATGCGTTCCAGGTCGCAGATATACCCGATTTATCGTGTGACAGGCAGTACTTACTGCTTTAGCCCAAAATCTCTATGGCAAATCTTTGGCATTGAGAAGTACCCAAGTCATCTCTTGAATCGTTCGATTCTTCCTTTCAACAACGCCATTTTGTTGTGGCGTTTTAGGGGCTGAACATTCATGAGAGATACCAACCGATGCACACCAATCATCAAACACTTGATTGTCGAATTCACGTCCATGATCACTTCTAATGCGTATGATTGACTCATTTTTCTCTTTTTGGAGTTTTATGGCTAGGGCTTTGAAGGCTTCAAAAGTTTCTGACTTTTCCCTGAGAAAACTGACCCACGAAAACCGAGAAAAATCATCAACGCAAATTAAAATGTACCTTTTACCTCCAATGCTTTCTGTTCTGGTAGGTCCGATAAGGTCCATGTGAATGAGTTCCAAGCAGTGTGTGGTATTGATCATATTTTGAGGGGTATGAGCTGCTCTAGTTTGTTTTCCAGCTTGACATGCACTTCATACTCCGGTTGTTTCTGTGACACCCCAAAATCCAAATTCAATTAAGGGATTAATTAAGCAATTAATCCTATTTCAATTTGTAATTTAATTCCTTAAATTCCTGAAATTTATTAGTTGGGGACTAGTAATTGACTAGTCAACCCCAAAGTCAAAGTTGTACCTTGAGCTTTGTAAGGAGTTTCCTTGTTCCTTAGACTTCCTTATGTTAGTAAGGGTATTCTTGACCTTTCACTTGGTGTTAGTATTGTAACCTAACCTAGTACTCCACCTTCACTCTTTCCTTACACTTTCTAAAAATCTAGCTCCACCTTCTCTCTAAAAAGGTGAGTAATTTTTCTTCCAAGCCAAGTTGGAGCCTTGCCAAAACTTCAAGAGTTGCATCCAAGATTCAAAGTTTCATATATTTGGGCATCTAGGAGGGTAAGATCGAAGTTCATCTTGTGTTTTTTGGTTTTATCTAAGGTGTCTTTTCTTAAAGATAGGATCTTTATGATCTTTTGGTATGTTCTTGAAGTGGGTTTGGAAGGTGAGCCTAGTGAGGAGCTTTTTGAGGTGTAAAGTGAAAGTCTTTAGTCAACAAGAGGTAACCCATGCTTTACAAAATCTATTTTGCTTACCTATATGAATATTTCTTGGATTCTACATGTGTTTTGCTATGAAATGTGAGAGTTTATGCATTGTCTTGTGAAAATGCATATCTAGAGCTTGTGTATTGGGTTCTTGTCTGCCATTGCTTGCCTATTCCTTTGATTCAAGTCAATTTGTTGTATTTGGTGAGATTTGGCATGTTTTGGACTTAAATTTGAGCTTGGAGTTGAAAATTCCCGAAGGGAATTGTTTGTGGTACAGGGGTGTACCCGCGGGCGGAACGACGGGTAGGGGTCCAACCCACCGCCCACCCGCGGGGTACACATTTTGGGTAGCCTGTAACCGCGGGTAGAGGCTTACCCGTGGGCCTACCCGCGGGTACGTGTGATGATGTTGTTGGGGATTTGTTCCCCGTGATTCTTTTGACTCGGTATTTGGTCTTTTGACTTCCCGATGTTCTTTTGTGGAACTATTTGAGTGTCTTCTTGACGTTTCGTATGTCTAGAACTATATGGTAGGATTCCATGTAGGTTTTTGTGTGGTGAATCGTGCTAAGGGTTCAACATTGTGTTTCGTTGAACCATGATGAGTCTTGTGTGTTCTTCGGAACTACCTTTGTTTTACCCGTTTGATGAGCATGCTAGTTCAGTGTTTAGATGCTAGCGTGTGTGTTGTTTGTACGTTCCGATTGGTTGATGATAACTTGTGTTATTCATCGTTGTTGTTGTTGGACTGTGATCCACTCCTTGATTGAGTATGGTTTCATATCTTCGTTGTGATCGGTTGATTGATTCCTGTTGTGGTGTGATGTGTGTGTGGCTTTACCTGGATTGCACGATTAGTGGTATGGGACATTAGTCACCCAGGTATTGTAGCGGTCCTCGTGGTGGCCGTGCCTTTGTGTAAGGTTCACATGTTTATTTCTGGGATAACATGTGTTATCCAGGGCATGTGTTTCCATGTGTGATCGGTACCCTCGTGTACTATGAAATTGGTGGTTTTGTTGGAGGGACTGTTGGAAGCGAAACGACGGTTCCCGGAGAAAAAAGGTTGGACTCGGTGTACAGGGTCCTGGAGGTAAAGGTTGGAACTAGAAATAAGGTTGGAACCGGGCATAAGGAAGGCATATCAACTCGTGATGGGTGATGTCACGAGGGCTTGTGTAGCCGTTGTTGTGAGTTCTCTTCTTGTGATGTGTGTAGTCACAAAGGCATGTGTTGCCTAGGCATGTGTCGCCGTTGGTCTTGTCTTTATCCTTTTGAGTTGTTGTTGTCCTTGTGGTCTTGGGATGTGTTCCCGTGTTCTTGTTGAGAGTGTTAAGTCTTGTGTTGACGATTACTCTTGGTTTTGCACTTATATATATGTGTATTCTGTTTCGAAAATGGCTTTACAAATGTATATCTTATCTATGTATGATATTTCACATGTATTGGTGGGTTACCAGCATTATTCGCTGGCCGGGCGTCGTCCCATGTTTCATTGTGTTCTTTCAGGTGATGTCTAGACAAGTGCACGGTCTAGTGCTTGCTAGTATAGCTTCTCCGTTTTGTTTTGTGGCCTGTGTGCCAGCATCAATATAGAACTTTGAGACAATGAGTTTAGATGTAAACATTGCAGATGTTGCCGGTGCGTTCATCCTTTTGGTGAAGTGGCATAACACCCCGTGTTCCGGATTATGTCTATCTATCTATCTTTCAGTCTTCCACTGTGTTTGTTTTTTAGTTTAGTTATCTGCATGTTTAAGGCTTTTAAATAGCATGTTTTTAAGGTGGTGTTACAGTTGGTATCAGAGCCTAGGTTTGAGCCTAGGGAGGGTTAAGTTTAGACATTCTAAGTGGTTAAGTGTGGTTTGAGACCTTTAAGCGACCTTAAGAATCTAAGTGTTAGGCTTAGGACTCTAGGTTGCACGGTGAGTTGAGTGTTGCTTTCTGTTCTTTGCTTGTTTGCTATCTTTTGGTAACCGTGTTGTTGTTGTAGAAGTTTGCGATGCCTCCTCGTCCCCGAGCTCGCTCCCCGGAGACCCCAACAAACGAGTAGCTCGCTCAGAATCTCCACCAACTGACGCAGACGCTTAGTGAAGCCTTGCTGAACAACAATCACGTTGCGCCGCCTCCTCAACCTGCTAGGCATTGCGATATAGGTCGCTTGGTGTCGGGACATAGGCCGCCAATCTTCGCGGGTGAAGAAGAGCCGGTAGTTTTGGAAGAATGGATGAGGGTGTTCGACAAGATCTTCGCGGTTGTGGGTTGTCCCGAGGAGAGAAGGGTGGAACTGGCAACGTTCTACTTCTGCCAAGAAGCTGATCTGTGGTGGGTCCGTGAGGGTCCGACCCTCCTTGAAGAGCCTGAGTTTGGTTGGTCCGCGCTTAACGATAGGATGCGCGAGAGGTTTTACCCAACGCATGTGCGAGCCGCCATGTTTGATGAGTTCCTTCACTTGCAGCAAGGATCCCTGTCTGTGGTCGAGTACCACAAGAAGTTTTTGGAGTTGGCGCGCTTTGCTCGGGTGCTTGTGCCTACGGAGCTTGCTAAGGTCGAGAGATTCGTTGCCGGTTTGAATAATGTGGCACGAAAAGCGTTGACGGTGAGTAGGCCAAGTTCCCTTAAGGATGCGTATCTGAGCGCCGCCGATCTGTATCGCGTTCAGCAGCTTCAGAAAGGATCTTACGAGCTAGCCAGGAAAAGGGTTGAGAGCGGAGGTTCTTCCACATTTAAGAAGCCACGACCGGGTTTAAAGGCCAAGAACATGTCATCCTCATCTCAAGGACCTCACCGGATGGAGCAAGGGAATAAAGTCAAGGCTTCTCCTTGTCAGTGATGTGGGAAGATGCATTCCGGTCAAAGTTGCAACGACTTCGTGCTGCGATGTTTTCGTTGCGGAGATCGTGGCCACAAAATCGCGGAGTGCCCCTAGCAAGCCGGTCAGAGAGTGTTACCGCCACCCCTGGGAGCCGGAGGAGCATTGGGAGGTAGTTCGGGTCATGGAGCAGTTGGAGCTAGGCCACCTGGGAGGGTCTTCGTGATGGCGTGTTCTTAGGCAGAGTCCGAGGGTTTGGTGGAGGAGGAGCTGGCAGGTAATCCTTTCCTAGCCTATCCTTGTTTTTCGCGAGTATCGTGTTCTTTGTTGTATTGAGCGTATCTTGTGTTTCATTGTTGTCTATTTAAGTTATGATGGTTTTATTGGGACCAGGTCCACCATAAACCGGGTATAGGAACATAGGACGTGGGGTAGGGCGCTAGGCCCAGAATAATGCGTACAAAAGCCCGAGGTACAGGCCCAGAATGGTTGCCCAAATACAAAGAATAAGGTCCATAGGATGGGCTATAGCTAACTATGCTACTGGTAGGAATCGAACCCAGGTGACTGAATTGAGAGTATGCGATCAAGACCACTAGACTGTAGTGCCTGTCTTGTCTGAGTTACCCCCTAGCCAGAGATCCAGGGCCCCTATTTATAGCAAGCCCCCCTCCTCCTCTAGCGTCCACGTGTCCCATGCAATCCATCCCCACTTCCCCATTTATCGCTACGCAAGCGGGCACATTCGCCATACTTCCAAAACTCCCGCGCATACCACCCCGGTCCACCATGCTCGACGCACCCGCCCAGCACCCCCTCAGGAAGGGGGGGGGGTGTGCCGTTGACAATCTGGGGGGTGCACTGCCCCCGCTGGCCGCGCCTCGGCCTGAGGTGGCCGGCGGGACCCGCCGCCGGCTAATCGCCGGCCAATCGCCGGCCGGCCATGGCCTGTGGTGGAGGCTGCCCTGCCTGCAAATATCGGTCATATACATTTGCTGCGCCTTGGTAAACAATAGGCGAAGTGGGCTGGTGGTTTTGGTCTCACGCCACTATTTGGGAAGGCAGGGGTTTGAATCTCATTGGCAGCAGCAGTGCTTTTCCTTAAATGCTTTTTACCCATGGCCGCGGTGGTGGGGCGCTGCCGGCACGACCGGTGGTGCACCCCCCCCCCCCTGCCGGCCACGCCTCGCCGCCGGGAGTCCGGCGGGCCACCCCGCCGGTCCACCACCGACCGGCCGCTGGTGGTTTGTTCCCCGGAAATCTTTCTCTCTCCTCCGTTTTGGGCCACCACGCCCCCTTGTCTTGGTATCCCAATAAGATTTGGGCCAATCTCCTATCATCACCACCCCCACTTGGGTCAATACTATGCCAATAAAATGGACCCCCGGGTCCCATATCCCCATCAAGTTACTTGGCAATTCTTGGTATGCTTTTCTTTGGTAATGATTCCTTTAGAGTTAGGTGTAAACTCTTCTTGTTAAGTGATTCCTTTAGTTTGGCACATAAGTTTCGTTGTGAAGTTTGCTATCTATCTTTGGAATGAATTGTGCTTGGGTTAATTCTACAATCCTTATATTTGGTAATTCTTGTAACCTTTCTTTTTATAACCCTCTAAATTTCCCAAGTTTTCCTTGAAATTGAAAATTGGAAACCCATACAAAAATCTTATCTTGTGTAGCCTAAAAACCCAAAGCAAAATGTTCTACTTGCAACCATTGAGTTTCAAACCCGAGCCTATTCCTTGTCAACCCAACCTCTAACCCACTTGAACAAATTATCGTTCTTAGAATCTACTTAATCTTAATTCCATTTAAACCATAAATTCCTACTTTACCCAAATCCCCAAATTAAATCATCTTTTCCCCAAATCTTTCCCCAAAACTCCCTAAATTTCCCAAATCCTCTCTTCTCTCTTCTTCTTCCCTACCCGTGAACCACCGAGCACCCACCCCCCCCCCCCCCCGTCGCCACACCACCAACCCGCCGACGCACCACCACCGTTCACCGCCGACCGCTGCAGTCATTCGCCGCCCGCCGGAGCTGTGCTGCCGAGAGAGAGAGAGAGAGCAGCGAGAGAGAAAGAAGAAAAAGAGGAGAAGCCTTGGGTCCTTTTGTTGAGCTTTCGGTCATCTTCCATCATGCCTAGAAGGTCAAGCTTGGCTAGAAAAGCGGAATGGGTGGATACCCACTACCTTGTTCTTGAAGGTAAAGCTTTTGATCCGGAATATTTTCCTAATTCTTTGTTGGATATGCTTAGATTCCAAGGTTTGTTGGATGGGTTTCTCGCCATAAGGGCCGAGACTTACCCGAGTTTGGTTAAGGAATTTTATCGTCACATGGTTGTGACAAAGGAGGGTGATAAGCTTGAGATCACTTCTAAAGTGAGAGGTGTGAAGGTTGTGCTTTCAGAAAAGTGGCTGGCTCAGCTGTTGGGTTTAACTGCTTCAGGAGTTGCTCAGTATAGTGGTCATTCGTGGATTAGTACGGATACCATGGGGTACCGGGACTATTTGAGCTATCTGTTGGGCCGTACGAGTGGTTTCACCCAAGCCTCAAGGCCAGAGAAAAAGTGGTTATCTGCGGAGCAACGGATTTTGGTTATGTTGGTATCGGATTGTTTGTTGCCTAATAATAACAAAAGCAAGTTGTTGGGGAAGCTGGAGTGCTCCTTTGCCTTTTGCCTCAAGAATATGGTTAAGTTCAACTTGCCAGCTTTGATGTTGCAGCATATGGTTTTCTGTCGGGATCATAACCGGAAAAGTCTACCGTATGGGATGGTGTTGAGCTGGATTTTGGTTAGAAAGGGTGTAAGCATGGATGGATGTCTTCCAAAGGCCGTGGGAAAGTTGGTGTTGGATGCCACCAATATTCGGAGTTGTAATTTGTTTCAGTTGGAAGATGGTGATTACATCACGCTTGAAGAAGTGGCAAGGAAAGCACCATGAGAAAGGGCAGAGTTGGCAACAGAGCTTGGGATTCATGCCGGGAAGTTGAGCCTCGCAGTCCAGAGTTTGGGTTGTGACAAAGAAGTTGAGGAGGAAGCAGACCAAGAAGAAGAAGTGGAAGCACCGGAAGCTGCCGAAGCAGAAGAAAGCGATTCTGATAGTGAGGAAAATCGAAGAAGGAAAGAAGCTCGCACCAAGAGGGAACATGATGCCATGGCACATGAGGAGCGCGTTGTCACCTTGCTTCGTCAACAGAACAGTATGATCGTAGAAGGCTTCGCGTACATGAAGGCGCAGTTTGTCGCAGTGAACCAGGGGCTAGATCAGATCGAAGCCAGTTTAAGCCGCAGAGGAGAAGATGAAGAGGAGTCTGAGGAGTCGGATAACGAGTCCTTCTAGAGTGGAGCCAGGCCATCGTGTTCGCTCTTCTTTTGGTTGTTGTTATCTTCCTAGCCGTTGTTACCGTTTAGTCGTTGCTTGCTTTGAATGCTTGTCTTTGCTTGTTGTTTTGTTGTTTAGTAGGTTTGTAGTTGGAGTTTGGAGTTAGTTGCTTAGTTCTTAGTTGTTGTTTAGAAGTTGATGTTTGTGTTCGGATTAGAGTTCGTTATGCTCAATCTATCTGTTTGTTTAACTCTTGCCGATCCTTGATTTGAAATGCCTTCTTTCTTGCTTTGAATACTTTATTGCCTTGAAATCTTGTGGAATCTTTAGGAGTTTTTGACCAAAAGAGTTTGTTCTTGAACCTCTTGTCACAATGTTGTTTCTTTTCACCGTTTGCTTTCAATTCGTCGTACCCAAGCTTCGGGGACGAAGCTTCTTTGAAGGGGGAGAGGATGTGACACCCCGAAATCCAAATTCAATTAAGGGATTAATTAAGTAATTAATCCTATTTCAATTTGTAATTTAATTCCTTAAATTCCTGAAATTTATTAGTTGGGGACTAGTAATTGACTAGTCAACCCCAAAGTCAAAGTTGTACCTTGAGCTTTGAAAGGAGTTCCCTTTTTCCTTACACTTCCTTATGTTAGTAAGGCTATTCTTGACCTTTCACTTGGTGTTAGTATTTTAACCTAACATAGTAGACCACCTTCATTCTTTCCTTACACTTTCTAAAAATCTAGCTCCACCTTCTCTCTAAAAAGGTGAGTAGCTTTTCTTCCAACCCAAGTTGGAGCCTTGCCAAAACTTCAAGAGTTGCTTCCAAGATTCAACCTTTCATATATTTGGACATCTAGGAGGGTAAGATCTAAGTTCATCTTGTGTTTTTTGGTTTTATCTAAGGTGTCTTTTCTTAAAGATAGGATCTTTATGACCTTTTAGTATGTTCTTGAAGTGGGTTTGGAAGGTGAGCCTAATGAGGAGCTTGTTGAGGTGTAAAGTGAAGTCTTTAGTCTACAAGAGGTAACCCATGCTCTACAAAATCTATTCTGCTTACCTATATGAATATTTCTTGGATTCTACATGTGTTTTGCGATGAAATGTGAGAGTTTATGCATTGTCTAGTGAAAATGCATATCTAGAGCTTGTATTTAGGATTCTTGTATACCATTTCTTGGCTATTCCTTTGATTCAAGTCATTTTGTTGTATTTGGTGAGATTTGGCTTGTTTTGGACTTGAATTTGAGCTTGGAGTTGAAAATTCCCGATGGGATTTGTTTGTGGTACAGGGGTGTATTTGAGTGTCTTCTTGATGTTTCGTATGTCTAGAACTATATGGTAGGATTCCATGTAGGTTTTTGTGTCGTGAATCGTGCTAAGTGTTCAACAGTGTGTTTCGTTGAACCATGATGAGTCTTGTGTGTTCTTCGGAACTACCTTTGGTTTACCCGTTTGATTAGCATGCTAGTTCGGTGTTTAAATGCTAGCGTGTGTGTTGTTTGTACCTTCCGATTGGTTGATGATAACTTGTGTTATTCATCGTTGTTCTTGTTGGACTGTGATCCACTCCTTGATTGAGTATGGTTCCATATCTTCGTTGTGATCGGTTGATTGATTCCTGTTGTGGTGTGATGTGTGTGTGGCTTTACCTGGATTGCATGATTAGTGGTATGGGACAATAGTCACCAAGGTATTGCAGCGGTCCTCGTGGTGGCCGTGACGCGATTATGGAGTTTGTGGCCTTTGTGTAAGGTTCATGTGTTTATTTCTGGGATAACATGTGTTATCCAGGGCATGTGTTGCCATGTGTGATCGGTACCCTGGTGTACTATGAAATTGGTGGTTTTGTTGGAGGGACTGTTGGAAGCGAAACGACGGTTCCCGGAGAAAAAAGGTTGGACTCGGTGTACAGGGTCCTGGAGGTAAAGGTTGGAACTAGAAATAAGGTTGGGAATAGCCATAAGGTTGGAACCGGGCATAAGGAAGGCATATCAACTAGTGATGGGTGATGTCACGAGGGCTTGTGTAGCCGTTGTTGTGAGTTCTCTTCTTGTGATGTGTGTAGTCACAAAGGCATGTGTTGCCCTTGGTCTTGTCTTTATCCTTTTGAGTTGTTGTTGTCCCTGTTGTCTTGGGATGTGTTCCAGTGTTCTTGTTGAGAGTGTTAAGTCTTGTGTTGACGATTACTCTTGGTTTTGCACTTATATATATATATATATATATATATATATATATATATATATGTGTGTGTGTGTGTGTGTGTGTGTGTGTGTGTGTGTGTGTGTGTGTGTGTGTGTGTGTGTGTATTCTGTTTCGAAAATGGCTTTACAAATGTATATCTTATCTATGTATGATATTTCACATGTATTGGTGGGTTACCAGCGTTATTCGCTGACCGGGCGTCGTCCCATGTTTTATTGTATTCTTTCAGTCTTCCACTGTGTTTGTTGTTTAGTTCAGTTATCTGCATGTTTAAGGCTTTTAAATGGCATGTTTTTAAGGGGGTCTAATAGTTTCTACCTTGATGTTAGGTAGACCTCTTACACCCTCAATCTTGATTAGTTTTTCCAATGAGCGATAATTTAACTGACCCATTTTTTGATGCCATAGTTTTGATTCTTTTATGCTGGACTTGTAACAAAAGGAATCGTTAGTAAGTATATAGCAATTATCAGAAGAGCGTTTACCTTCCATGACGCAGTTCTTTTGATAGTCTTGGTGAAGCAGACTTTCCATTCCTGGTCACACAATTGGCTTATACTTATAAGATTTGCATGAAGGCCTTCCACTAGAAGAACTTGTTTTAGTTTGGGTAGCCCTGTGACATTTAGAGTGCCAATTCCAGTGATCTTTCCTTTAACTCCGTCGCCGAAAGTCACTTCTCCTGTACTTTCTTTTATATTGTTTAGGAACTTAGCTTCTCCCGTCATATGACGTGAACACCCACTGTCAAAGTACCATCTTTCTTTTCTGTTAGTACTTGTAGAGTGGAAGGAGACATGGCAGAGGAAATCACTTTTCTTCACCCAAATTTGCTTGACAAACGGGGTGATAGAATTTTTGGTGTATTTCTCAGCACGTTAGTCTTTGTAGAAGTAGAGGCACTCTGGTTTCGTATGTCCACATACCCTGCAGTAATGACAAATAGGATTATATAATCTAATCTTAGTTGTCTTTTTACTTGGAGAAAATTTGACTTGACGTTGAGCTGTACTAGTTTCTAGACTATCTTGATCTGCTCCAGTGATTAAGTCAGGGCCTGAGGCTTTGACAAAAACTGTAACAGCTTTGTTCTTTCCTCCAGAATATCCTAACCCATACTTCGTGGGTGTCTTTCGACCAGAATCCAAAATTTGGAATAAAGTGGATGTGTTGTCCATCATTTTGATCTTGCGTTTGAGTTGCTCCAGTTCATTTTTGAGTTCTTCCAGCTGATGTTTGAGAGTTTCTTCTTGCTTGTGACTGTCTTCAATGATACTGTCCCTGTCAGATATTTTAGATAGATACACCTTTTTGGCATTTTCTAGAATGCTAACCTGACTAGACAGAGATCTATTCACTTTTACAAGTATTTCCCATTTTGCATACAGTTTTCTATATTCTACTTCAAATGAAGGCGCAGATAAATCTTGATCTTCTGATGACACAAACTCTTCAATTTCATATTCTTCACCAGTTATTGAGTCAGGTACAGTAGTTGTGAGGCCATGAAGGAAACAAAGTTCTCGGAGATCTCATCTGGATCAGATCCTGGATCAGTTTATGGTTCATCATCATCACTCCAGGTAAGAGCGACTTTCATCGACTTCTTCCACCTTAGGTAGGTTGGACATTCAGCTTGCACATGATCATATCCTTCACAATCATAACATTTGATCCCTGTGCCTCCGGTTTTTTCTTTGGATTGAGAGTTTCTTAATGTGCCTGATCGTTGGTTGGACGAGTTTGGTTTTTGATTGTTTCGAATAGCACTCGACCCCGATCCTTTTTGACTTTGGAACTTGCCAAATTTTCCAGTTTGTCGTTGTTTTACCTGTTGCAACAATTTAGAAAAATCTTTAGTTAAGAAAACTACTGGATCGTCACTTACCTCATCTGGATCAGAAACAGCTCCAGCGTCTTCAACAGTAAAAGCTACGGTTTTTCGTTTTGTTTCAGGGCCGCCTAAAATTTCCATCTCATAGGTTTGTAGGCTTCCCATCAATTTTTGTACCGTTTTCTTTTCCCATCTATCGTGCTCCTGAATAGCTGTAACTTTCATGCGAAATCTTGGAGGGAATGAGCGTAGAATCTTTTTTACAAGTCTTTCTTGAGTGATTGGCTCGGCTAAGATGCTTGCCCTATTGGCTAGTTCTTGTACCCGAGCATGGAAATCCACTATAGTTTCATCATCTTTCATCTTTAGATCTTCAAAGTCTGATTGAACCATTTGTAAATTGGATTGTTTAAAAGAAGCGGTTCCTTCATAGGTGGTTTCCAAGGCATCCCAAGCTCCTTTAGCCGAATCACACCCTGCAACAATGGTAAACTGACTCTCATGCATTAAAGAAAAAATAGTACCTAACGCTTTATGATTATAGCTGGCTGTAGTCATCTCAGTCTCTGTCCATTCTGCCTCTAGTTTGAGGACTGGAGGATCTCCTGTATTCTCTCCATCTTTGGTAGGATGACACCAACTAGTAAGAACAGCCCCCCAGACCCTCTCTCATTGAGCTCGTAGATGCATTTTGGTGCGGGCCTTCTAATACGCATAGTTGTCACCTGTTAGTTCAGGAGGTGCTCTATGTCATTCTATCCTGTAAGACTCAATGCACAGTGAGCAACAAATAAACCCGATAAACAGAAAAACAGACAGAAGCTGAGATCTTGAGTTCAAAAAACACATGATCGCCAGATCGGTTAGACTAGTAATTTAAGTCCCCGGTGTCTGATACGAATTGAAAAAGCACGTGAGTCTTGAATGCAAGATTTAGCTTAAGAATTTAAGTTTATTTCAATTATAAAGCTGGACTAGATGCAATCCTACTCCAGATATAATAAAGAACATAAAATAGATAGCAGTATGAGAAAGCATGCACCAGGAAATGTTCACGCAGTTCGGAACCTCACTCCTACGTCTGCGGGGCCACTCACATCAACCCATATCCACTATGATAAAAAGGAGTACAAGAGGAGAGTTAATTACACACTAAAGTATAACATATAACTACTCCAGTGGATCCGATGTGCAGGCGATCTTCATTGCTTCATGAACTAGTTAAGGACCTTTCTTCAACTCAGCAATACATAATATATTTGGAATAATTAACCAAGGAATTTCAGAGTAAAATCATGTGAAAGAGTGTGTGAAAAATGCTAAACAAAGTAGCATTTTATATAGGTAGTAAAGAATCCTTCGATCCACAAATCAAGCACTCTTTCCATCATTGATTTTGGCTGCTCCAATTGATGTAGATCTCCACCATGATAGGGTCTTGACTAAATAAAAGATTTGAAGCAGTTTCATTCCTTCTGGATTACTTTCTTACGCTGATCCAGTCAACTACTCCTGTTAGTGTTTTAATTGCTAAAAACCCCAACTTATAATTGGCAATATTATTATGGCAAACTAAGATAGGATTTGCTTAGTGTCGGTTGTATTCTACAGAGGACTGATCAATCAGATACAACAACAGAGGGACTGACACTGAAGATCTGTTTTAGGAAGCTGGTTCCTTAAAGGCTTTACGCGGTTTAAAGAAGACAGAATCGGAAAGAAGATCAGCGTATCTGTCTTGGAAAGGTATGGACCGAATCTTTAAGATTACATTCTTAAAATATTGTCCTACCATCTACAATCAAAGATATCTATGGAGAGTGTTCTTACTATGGAACTATAAGTACTCTTATTCGACAAGAATTAGGGTTACGCTTTCAAGAAGGAAGAAACACTCCAAAACAGTTTTATGAGATCAGATCTTTGATTATCATGCATCTTCTCAATACAACATGTTCATGGTGATTATGATAAAGAATTTGAGAAGAATTATTGTTGATTAAACAAAAGGACACTACGATCACAAAGTTGTGGGAACAACCGAGAAGAGCGTCATTGAAGTGGACTGCATCAGAGTTGGCTCTCCAAGTGAAGGGATTTCATTGAACTTCTGTATGCATGACTCTCCATCTTCAAGAATCTACTAAATCTGTGTAGACTGGGTACGTACCTTGTGTGGGACACTTGGGTGAGATTACTGTTTCTCTACCTTTGTACATTGGATTATGATTTAGTGGATTGGACGCCTATGTGATCGTCCCCCAGACGTAGATACACATTATATCGAACTGGGTAAACATCTTGTGTGTTGCTTTGTGCCGTTATCTCTTTCTATAAACATCTCAAAGGATCTGCCTTACTGACTGACTTTATCGTTGAATCAGTCAGTCCTTTTCATCAGTTGGTTAATCCAGCTAATTTGATTAAAAATCAGGAAATGTAAAATTACATGTGGTATCAGAGCTTTTAAGTCTACATAGTGACTTGATCCGTACCAGAATTTTTTTTTTGCATTGTTCTCTTTCTATTGGAAGTGCCTTTGTGTGTTCGTTGGCTGGTTGTTTTTGTTCAGGATGGATGCAAGTATGAAACGACCAGAACTAGATGGTCACAGCTACTATTTCTGGAAGGCTCGTATGGAGATCTATCTCCAAGCACAAGGTACCAGGGTTTATCGTACTGTCCTATCTGGGTGGAGTCGCCCAACTATTCATAATGCTGATGGAACAACTGGGGAAAAGTCCATGGAGACTTGGAGAGACGATGAAATGAATTCCTCTGATTTGATCAACAAAGCGTTGAACTCTATTGTAGGATCCTTGCATGAATCTGTATTTACCCTAGTCACGGGGGTAAAAGAAGCAAAACGGGTATGGGAAATTCTTAAAACAGATTTGAGGGCACCAGTGATGTCAAGCAGTCAAAGCTACAAATGGTGCTGTCAGAATTTGAAGCTCTTAGAATGAACGAAGAGGAAACTATCTCAGTCTTTCACAGTCGGGTTTAGAATCTGATGAATAGAGCCTCAATTCTTGGTGAATCATTCACTGATGAGAGGGTAGTCAAAAAGATCCTTCGATCTTTGCCTAAACGCTTCCGGATGAAAGTAACTGCTATTCAAGAACACACAGGCTGGGAAAAGAAGACTGTAGGAGAACTTATGGGAATTTTACACAAATATTAACTTGAAGTGCTGGCTGATGATGACCTTACTGTTAACAGAAAAGGCAAGTCAGTGGCTTTTGTGGCTGAAGCTGATCGAGAATCTGACACAGACAACATAGATGATGAAACCTTGGCCCTTCTAACCAAGAATTTTAAGAAAATATTGAAAGGATTTAACAAAAAGAGTCAAGGACAGTCTACCAGGACACAATACAAAGCCAGTAACTCCTCATATCAGAAAGCAGAAACCTCACCTTTCCCAAAGAACAATCAATCCCAGACTGGCCGAACAAGACAAAACAGAAACAGTTCTACAGATACAGGGAGATCCGTCAGCCGGTCAGTGCAGTGTAGAGAGTGTGAAGGTTTTGGACACATACAGGCTGAATGTGCAACTTATCTCAAGAGGAAGAAGGCTATGTTTGTGGCTACGCTAAGTGATGATGAGGAGGAAGCATCAAATGATCAGTCAGATGACAATGTGGGAAACTTTGTAGCCTTCTTTACAGCTACAGAGAATCAGTCAGACGAAAACGAATCCGATGGAGAATCCTATATATCAACATATGATTTTGAAGAGAGGCATACTCAACTTGAAATGGAATTTGCTAAACTTGTTGCATGCTGGGAACAACTAGTGAATGTCAATAAAAATCTGAATGATGAACTGAAGCAAAGGGATGATCTTCTGAAGAAACTAAATACAGATCTTGTTATAAAAGAAGATCTTATCACACAAATAAGATCTCGAGAAGGAAAACTGATAAAGGAATTGGAAGATCTGAAGAAGAATATCAAGATGATGGATACCACATCAACGTTAGACAAAATTCTGGACTCTGGTAGAAACCCAAATGATAAAAAGGGTATTGGATTCGAACGAGGAGAATCTTCGAATAGTGTTCCTATGTTCATCAAAGAGGGTATGTCAACTGCTACATCAGTTCACAGTTTTGAACAAGGACAGTCATCCCGGTCAGTTCAGAAAAATGAAAAGAGGAAGGTATATGATCGAACTGTAGATACTGACTTCGGCAGAGTAGCTCCTCAATCTCAGTACTCAAAGTTGAAAAATAAGTTTGTCAGAGTCAGACAATACACTCGACCTGAGTGTTATTTGTTCTACAGAGATCAAAGAAAGGAAAAATATTAGAACAAGACTATTACACCGTTCACGAGACAGGTTTGGGTCAGAAAGTCAGAAGTTATATGCTACCCCACTATAGTTCTGACTGCTTTTGCGACTGAAGCTAGATGGTATTTCGACAGTGGCTGTTCCAGACATATGACTGGAAATGTAAAGTGCCTTATGGCGGTTCAACCTAGCAGTGGATCTGTTACATATGGCGATGGACAAAAAGGAAAAGTAGTTGGAAAAGGTACCCTGAATGTACCAGGTTTACCTCACTTAGAAGGGTTTTGTTAGTCAGTGGTTTGAAAGCAAATCTGATTAGCATCAGTCAATTGTGTGATCAAAACTGGAATGTGTGCTTCGATCGTAACTGTTGCAGAGTCAGTGACAAAGCAGATCAATTAGTCATGGAAGGAACACGATCCTCAGATAACTGTTATGTTTTGACAAACGAAAATGCCTGTCACCTATCAAAATCTGATGAATCAAAACTCTGGCATAGACGACTGGGTCACATAAACTTCAGAGATATGGATAAACTGATCACACTAGATGTTGTGAGAAGAGTGCCTAAGATCAGAATAGAATAGGAGAGAGTTTGTGGTGCATGTGCCATTGGGAAACAGATAAGGACTCCTCACAAAGCCGTAAGAGTTATCACTACTGAGAAATGTCTAGAGCTTGTTCACATAGACCTCATGGGGCCAACTCAGACTGAAAGCATTGGCGGAAAGAAATACATATTTGTGTGTGTAGATGATTTCTCTCGGTACAGCTGGGTATACTTCCTAAGAGAAAAATATGAAGCCTCCAATGCCTTTAGAACCTTGTGCATAAGGGTTCAAAAGGAAAAGAACGAGCCTATAATAAAAATTCAGAGACTTTGATCATGGAAAAGAATTTGAAAACTCTCTATATTCAGATTTCTGCTCTGAGAATGGAATATCACATGAATTCTCAACTCCTAGAACAGCCCAACAGAATGGTGTGGTGGAAAGAAAGAATCGGACCTTGCAGGAAATGGCTAGAGTTATGTTACACGTTTCTCACCTGCCATAGCGCTTCTGGGCTGAAGCAGTTCACACAGCCTGTCATACAGTGAATAAAGTCTATCTTAAACCAGGAGCGACCAAAACACCATATGAGATCTGGAAGGGAAAGAAGCCAAACATGAAGTACTTTCATGTGTTTAGGACTAAGTGTTATGTGCTGATTGATAGGAAACAAAGAGGGAAGTTTGAACCTAAGAGCGATGAGAGCATCTTTCTTGGATACTCTCCAAATAGTCGAGCCTATAGAGTCTACAACAAGAGAACTCAATCTGTAATGGAATCAATAAATGTTGTTATAGACGACAATCCAGACGAATCAGTTGAAACAATAGTGATTGATCCAGAGACAGATCCTCCTCTCAGTGAGCTGAATACTGCCGATGACAACAGTCAGCCCAAAACACAAGAATCCTCATATGAAGATCAAGAAAGTTCTGAACAGGAGACCATTCTTATTGATGATACGGGTAAAGACATATGACATCATTGGTGATCCAACAGATGGGATGAAGGCTAGGAGCAGGGTAAGAAATAATATGATAGAAATATCCGGATCTTCTTGCTATACCTCAAAGATAGAACCAAGAAATGTAAAAGAAGCTTTATAGGATGATCTGTGGATCAAGGCGATGCAAGAGGAGCTACACCAATTTGACCGAAATCATGTTTGGGATCTAGTACCAAGACCTGATCGTGTCAACATAATTGGAACAAAGTGGATCTTCAAAAATAAAACTGATGAAGCTGGGAATATTGCAAGGAACAAAGCTCGGTTAGTGGCACAAGGATACACTCAGATAGAAGGAATTGACTATGATGAAACGCTTGCTCCTGTGGCGAGACTAGAGTCAATCAAAATTCTGTTGGCAGTCGCATGCATTATGGGATTCACACTGTTTCAGATGGATGTTAAGACAACGTTTTTGAATGGATATGTGCATGAAGATATCTATGTGGCACAACCTAAAGGCTTTGAAGATCCAGATTATCCATCCCATGTCTACAAGCTCAGAAAAGCTCTCTATGGTCTTAAACAAGCCCCACGAGCATGGTATGAACGACTGACACAGTATCTGCTACAGCACGGTTATAAACGAGGAAGTGTCGACAAAACGTTGTTCGTAAAAGCCACTGGAGGTCATGTCACCATTGCTCAGATCTATGTGGATGACATTGTGTTTGGATCTAAATTACAAAAATACACTGATGAGTTTGTAAAGGTCATGAAGGAAAAATTTGAGATGTCCATGGTTGGTCAACTGACATATTTCCTAGGGCTGCAAGTTAAGCAAAGTCCTGAAGTGTACTTTATCTCACAAGAAAAGTATGCTAAGAATTTAGTCAAAAGTTCGACCTGGAATCATGCAAACCATCCACGACACCGATCTCTACCTCCACAAAAATATCTAAAGATGACACATGTGTATCAGTGGATAACACAGTCAACCGAAGTCTGATAGGAAGTCTGCTATACTTGACGGCTAGTCGACCAGACATAATGTTTAGTGTTCGAATATGTGCAAGGTATCAATCTAATCCAAAAGAATCACACCTGATAGCTGCTAAGCGTATTCTGAAATATATAAAAGGATCAATTCAATATGGACTGTGGTACTCCAAGGACAGTGAACTGAGTCTGGTTGCTTATTGTGATGCTGACTGGGCAGGAAATATTGATGACCGAAAGAGTACTTCTAGAGGATGCTTCTTTGTTGGTAAAAACTTGGTATCGTGGCTGAGTAAGAAACAAAATTCAATTTCCTTAAGTACTGCAGAGGCAGAATACATAGCTGCTATTGGATGTTGTACTCAGTTAGTATGGATGAAACAGATGCTTTTAGATTATGGTCTTACTCAAGGAATTAAGACTCTCTACTGTGATAATGTCAGTGCAATCAATGTCTCAAACAATCCAGTTCAACACTCCAGAACGAAGCATATTGATATAAGGCATCACTACATCAGAGACTTGGTAGAATCTAAGGAGATTGAGTTGGAGTACATTCAAACAGATAAGCAATTGAATTGGCTGATATTCTGACTAAGCCCCTAGATGCAAACCGGTTTGAGATTCTCAGATCTGCTCTTGAATCTGCAGGATTGACTAATAAGGCGGTTAGTCGTTCAGAAGGAGAGTGCATGGTTTACTTATGTAACACCCCGTGTTACGACCCCTAAAACCAATTAAATCGTTTAATCAATTGCCCAAAGGCAGGATTGAATTACAATAATTAATTTAGAAGAGGCCCACCATAGTCCGTGGGCCCCCACCCCTAAAACCTAACCCTAGCCCTAAAAGGAATAGAATTAGCAAGCCCATTATACTAGACCCTAATTAGGACTCCTAAGAATACAAATAGGGGATATAAGAGGCACCTAGAACCCCCACCACAATAATCCCTCACCACCCAAAGAGTTCCAAGAATTCCCTTAGAAGAAATAAAGAAACCAAGAAAGCTTAAAGAAAAGACCCTTCATAGCCAAGGAATTAATTAAGGCTAAGAGGTAACCCATGTCTCAACAAAACCTATTTTCATAGCTATGATTCCCCTCTTAGGATTTCCCCATATTATTGTGTATTGATGATTTGTGATATTATTATTGGTGGGATGATTCCATGGGTGAGCTTGATGAGGAGAGGTTCTTGATAATTATGGTGTTCTTGATGATTATATGACGTTCTTGATGATTATATGGTGTTCTTGATGTTCTTAATGATTATATGATGTTCTTGATATTTATATGATATTCTTACCGAATCTTGATTTTAGAAGATGAATTGTGTTCTTGTTGATTTAAAAATAATTAGAACCCTAGGTTATATCGTGGAATTCGTATGGTATTAGTCTTGGTATATTGAGTGGGAATTCGCATGATTGGGTGTTGATTATATTTAGAAAAGCATAATAGGTTATGTGCCGTACGTTTCTTGATTTTGATCCGTTAATTGTCTACGTGTGTTATCAATTGCGTTTGAATGTGTCTAAGCATGGTTTCGGGTTCCACAAAGGTTCCAGGGGCGTTTTTGGTGAAAAAGAGTCAGTGGGGGGTAGGGGACCCGCCACCTACGCACGGCCAAAGTAGTCCTCGCCGGCAGCGGCCAGCTGCCCGCCGGGCACCCGCTGTCAGGAATAGTGCTGCCGGCGGGTGACCCCTCACCCACCGGCTACCCGCTGGTTTGTACCCCACCTTGGGATTTTGGCTTCCCCGTTTGATATCCCCCGACCCCCGTGGTGTCGCAACGGACTCCGTCTATCGTGCCTATGTCTAGTTTGACATTTCGGGTACTGTTCGTAGGTTATATGAGTCTTATATATTGCATGTTAGTTGAATTGGTATCCCGTTGACCTAGGTGAAAGAAGTATGAACCCCTTAGGATTATTCTTAGTATGTGAAGGAACACGCATACGTTTTGTTATACGTTTTCTCCCCTTTCCCAATGTGTTAATGTGGGTTGTATGTGCTTGCTATGTGTTATGTGTGCATGATACCCCGATGTGGTTGAGATCAATCGGGCTATACGGGCAGTCGGATGGGCTGAGAACCATACCGGCTGTTAACCAAGCTGGTAGAGACCAGTCAGGTATATAAATATTACATAGGACTGAGGTCCACTATACAGGCAGTTGAATGGGTTGAGAACCATCCCAACTGTTAACCAGGCTGGTAGAGACCGGTCAAGTATATAAATATTATATAGGACAGAGGTCCACTATACGGGCAGTTGAATGGGTTGAGACCATCCCAACTGTTAACCAGGCTGGTAGAGACCGGTCAGGTATATAAATATTATATAGGACAGAGGTCCACTATACGGGCAATTGAATGGGTTGAGAACCATCCCAACTGTTAACCAGGCTGGTAAAGACCGGTCAGGTATATAAATATTATATAGAGATGCGGTTCATCGGTCGGTTGCGATCGACCCCTCCGTATTGTGAGACGGGGCAGGGTGATGCGGGGCCGTGTCAGAACTATATGCGCTGACTCTCATGTATGGGCATGTGATTGGTCCTGTGGCGCCAACAAAGTGAGCTATATGATGAGATATGAAGGATTGATGTTGTGACTGTTATGGAAACGTGACCATAGGATTCTTGCTAGTAAACTATACATGTTAGTTGTGATTATTAGTTGTGTTTATCTATAATTGTACCCTATGTCGAGAATCGTATATACTTGGTTATGACTGTAGATTGTGTGTACCCCTCTTTGTCGAGTCGGTTCCCTGATTTGAAAGCTAGAGTCTCTTAGGACATATCTTCATGCTTCGAAATGACTTTTCGGTATATCTATGTATGTATATATATATATATATATATATATATATATATATATATATATATATATATATATATATATATATATATGTATTGTATTTCAACGCGTTGGAGTGGGTTACCAGCATCTCTCGCTGAACAGATATATTTGGCTTTCAGGCACAGAAGAATAAGTCACTGGAGCGCGCTAGATCTTGGAGCGTAGAAGTAGATAGTATCCCTTTCGGCCTGCGTGCCATGTTATGCATTTACTTTATTAAGGATATTAGTTAGTTGGCCTATGCACCTGAGTTCTCTAGCTCAGGTGTGGCATAGCACCCCGTACTCTTTATGTTACGTTTTTGGGAATTTATGAGATTTCACCTTTATTTTATAAGTTTTAAATGTCCTGAAAATCTGGGGTGTTACAGTTGGTATCAGAGCCTAAGTTGACCCTAGGATAAGACTCTTAAGACCGGACTTTAAGGCATTAAGCTTGAACTCTAGATATTTAGGAACACAGGATCCAAGAATCTTAGGACGCGCGGTGAGATTGTGAAACCTACACATAACCTCTCCTCCCTTACCTGAAGAAAACTTTCCCCGCTTATCACGTCAAAGAAGGACACCAAGCCCCAATTTAATATTCTTATAAACATTGACCCAGGAAGACGACAGCATGGCACCCAACATAAGACAATCAAGGACTCCAGAACCCGCCGCACACGACCCCCTAACCCAAACACTACAAAAACTAACACAAGTCGCCCAAGCACTGAGCGACGTGGCTATCCGCAACAACAGGCCCCCACCACCTCCATCGAACGCAAACGCAGACTTCGCCCGACAAGTCTCTAACCATCGACCACCCACGGTCTCAGGAGAAGAGGATCCCGTAATCCTGGAGGAATGGATCCGAACCCTGGACAAAATTCTCGGGTTAGTAGAATGCCCAGAAGAGCGCCGCGTGGAGATAGCCTCGTTCTACTTCGGACACGAGGCCGATCTTTGGTGGATCCACGAGGGTCCCACTTACCAACAAGAACCGGGGTTCAACTGGGAACACCTCAAAACGCGACTACGAGAGCGATTCTATCCAACACACGTAAAAGCATCCATGTACGAAGAGTTTCTCCATATGAAACAAGGAACAACTACCGTCATGGAATACCACAAACGATTCCTTGAACTAGCACGCTTCGCACCAGAACTAGTCCCCACCGAGGTAACCAAAATAGAGAGATTCGTATCGGGCCTCAACTTCGAAGCCCGAAAAGCACTAGTGGTAAGCAGACCGCGGAATCTCAACGAGGCTTACTCCAGTGCCGCTAATCTCTACCGAATCCAACAACTCCAACGCGGGGTTCAGGAACAAATACGAAAGAGGAACCCTGGAGGAGGGGCACCACCGGTAAAGAGAGCAAGAAACGACACCAACACAAGACCAAGTAACCTGACCAACCAAAGGCCACCTCTGGGGAACAACGACGCTAGCACCAGAAGCTTTCCTTGCCCGAAATGCAACAAGAACCATAGAGGCAAGGATTGCATGGGCAATCCCTTGCGGTGCTTCAACTGCGGAGAGGAAGGACACAAGGCCTTCCATTGCACCCAACCCCAAAGACCGCGCACTACCGCCATGGGACAACATGGGGGCACCGCTCATCGAGGAAACTACGGCACTCCCGGAAAAATATTCGTCATGAGCCGCGCTCAAACCGACCTCGGGAACGAGAGCAATCTCGAGGAAGGAAACCTAACCCCAGAAAACATGGACCACGCATATCCCGTGGGAGAAAACCAAGAAGACGAATTCTGTCTAGGATAGGTTGGCAATTTCCTTGTAATCACCTTCGTAGTAGAACTACTTACTTAGCTTAATTACTTCGGAAATATTATAAATAAAGATTAGTTCGAAATTCGGTCCTACTTACAGGGGTAAAACTAAAACTATCCAAACTAGCCAAGCCCTCACCACTAGAAGACAAAAGAAGGAAAAAGGCGAAGACCATACCATCAAAAAAGACTGAAGTTACCACTAGGAATGGAACCTTAGACCCCCACTTAAATGACCAAGGCTTTAACCACTAACCCACAAGTGTTTCTTGAAAGCTTAAGGGGACACTTTCTTCTTAAAACTCCACAAATCACTAAAACCCACAAAATCCCCAATTCAAAAACACTTCTTCTTCTTCTTCCTCTCCTTCTTCTTCCCCACTTCCTTCCCTTCCCTCTCTCACGCAACTCACCACCCCCACCGTAGAAATCCCATCGGCCACCCGCGCCACCGCCAGCCGAACGCCGCCGCCGCCCGACCACCTCCCGACAGCCCTGCACCGCCGCGCCACCGCCCAACCACTTCACCAGGAGATCGCCCGCAACGCCAAAACTCCACCCGCCACCTGCCCAAGCTCCACCCGCTGCCACCGACGCCCCACGCCATCGGAGACCTTCACCCACCTCACCG
This sequence comes from Ipomoea nil, assembly GCF_001879475.1. Lineage (NCBI taxonomy): Eukaryota > Viridiplantae > Streptophyta > Magnoliopsida > Solanales > Convolvulaceae > Ipomoea > Ipomoea nil. The sequence goes on along the minus strand of NW_017618593.1, from coordinate 2,173,150 downwards.
AGCCGCCGCCTGGACTCCGCCCCACCGTCGCCGCCCTCGCAAGCAGCGAAAACCACCGCCGGAAAAAGGCTCGCCGGAAAATCACGCCGGAGACCCGCCGAAAAAAGCCGCCGGAAAAGTGTCGCCCATCGAAATGCCGAAGAAACCCCTCGGAACCCGCACCCCGGAATGGAGCAACGCCGATTACACTGTGATCGGAGGTAAAGCCCTTGAACCCGACCAATTCTCTCCGGAATTGGTTGATATGCTTAAACACCAAGGGCTTTTAGATACATATCTCACCATCCAAGGGGATACGTACCCCGAATTGGTGAAAGAATTGTATCAACATCTTGTGGCCACCAAACGGGGAGACAAACTAGAAATCACCACCAAGGTCCGCGGCAAGGAAATTGTGCTTTCCGAAGGCCGTTTGGCCAAGCTCTTGAAATTGACCACCACGGGTGTGTCAAACTACGACCGAAAAGGGTGGATCGATACCCAAAACATGGGGTACAAGGACTATCTCGGGTACCTACTCGGGAAAGAGGACGAGTTCACCTCGGCCACGCGACCAAACCGGAAGTGGCTATCGGCGGAGCAAAAGATATTGGTTATGATTATAACCGATAGCCTCTTGCCCACCAATAATAAGAGCAAGGACGTAGGAAGCTTAGAGTGCACCTTTGCCTATCTCCTGAAGCATAAAATCAAGTTCAACCTACCGGCACTCATGCTAAAACACATGGAGTTTTGCAAGACAAACAACCGACTTAGCCTACCCTACGGGATGATCCTAAGTTGGATCATGGAGAAAAAGGGGGTGAACCTAAGCCACACCGAGGTCAAGACCGCAAATGGCATGGTTTTTAATACCCAGAACCTCCGCCGCAACGACATCTACTACACCGAAGGGGGACATTACCTCACCCTTGAAGAAATTTGCCAAAAACCCGAGGAGGAACGAAGAGAGTTGGTCGACCAACTACATATCTCCAACAAGAAGCTTAAACGGGCAATGCAAGACTGTGGTATCCCGGAGGGAAATGAGGATCAGGAGGGGGATGACGAGCCTAACCCGTCGGTGCACCCACAATCGGGAGGGAACCCAAGAGGGTAAAACGAGGGCTCGATCAACGAACGCATCCTAGCACAACTCAACCTGCAAAACCAAATCATGGAGGAAGGGTTCTCGTCCTTGATATGTACGACACGCACACTGGACAAGAGGGTGGCGGCAATCGAGGCCACCTTGGGCACACGCGGGGCATCCAGTTCCGGAACAGGAAACCAAGTGTAACACCCCAGATTTTCAAGACATTTAAAACTTATAATAAAGGTAGAATCTTATTAAATCCCAAGATATAAATACAAGCGTTCGGGGTGCTATGCCACACCTGGGCTAGAGAACCCAAGTGCACTGGCTAACTAACTAATATCCTCAAGGCGCAAATACGTAAACGTGGCACGCAGGCCAAAAGGGAAACTATCTACTTCTAAGTTCTAGCGCACTCCAGTGACTTAATCTTCTGTGCCTGAAAGCCAAATATATCTGTTCAGCGAGAGATGCTGGTAACCCACTCCAACGCGTTGAAATACAATACATATAGAGATATATATAGATATACGAAAACCATTTTGAGCATGAAGATATATCCTACGAACTCTAGCTTTAAAACCGGGAATGACTCGACAGGTAAGGCCAGACGCAAGTAACAGTTATAACGAGCATATTCAGTTCACAACAGATAAGGCAGATAAGGCAAAGCATAAACAATGATCATAACCCAACATGAACAATCCCCAATATAAATCCCATAGTCACATCCCCCAAGACACTCGTAATCACAACTCGTCCATGTCACAGCACATAACACACTTTGTTGGCGCCACAGGACCAATCGCATGCCCATACATGAGGGTCAGCGCATATAGCTCTGACACGGCCCCGCAGCACCCTGCCCCGTATCGCAACACGGAGGGGTCGATCGCAACCGACCGATGAACCGCAGCTCATCATAGTGTTTGATCGCAACCAAACAATAGACCGTAGCCCAAGAGAATGTCATCTGACCGCAGCCAGGAAAAAGGACGAACCGCAGCTCGTATAGAAACGTTTGATCGCAACCAAACGGTGGACCGCAGCCCAAGAGTATCAATCTGACCGCAGCCAGCTTCTGAACCGCAGCTCAGGATAACCAATCCGATCGCAACCGAATTGGGGTAACACACACACATCACACATAGCAAGCACATGCAACCCACATTACACATTGGGAAGGGGGAGAAAGCGTATAACAAAACCTATGCGTGATCCATCACATACTAGGAATAGTCCTAAGGGGTTCATACTTCTTCCACCTAGGTCAACGGGATACCAATTCAACTAGCATGCAATATAATAGACTCATAAACCTACGAACGGTCCCCGAAACATCAAACTAGACATAGGCACGATAAACGGAGTCCGTTGGGACACCACGGGGAACGGGGGAACATCAAACGGGGAAGCCGGTATCCCGATTTGGGATAATTTCCAGCGGGTAGCCGGTGGGTGGGGGGCCACCCGCCGGTTGCCCACCGGATAATACTGTACCGGGCAGCGGGTCGCCGGCGGGCAGCTGCCCGCCCGCCGGCCACCCGCTGCCGGGCGGTGTTTCTCGGCCGTGGGTAGGTGGCGGGTCCCCTACCCCCCACTTACTCTTTTCAGACACTTTACGCCCCGGGAACCGTTGTGGAACCCGAAACCATGCTTAGACACTTTACAACGAAATTAACGACAACACGTAGCCAATTAACGAATCAAATACAAGAAACGAACGTCACATAACCTATCATGCTTTTCTAAATATAATCAACACCCAAACATGCGATTTCCCCACCCGATAACCCAAGAATAAGATCATACGATACAACCTAGGGTTCTAATCACTTTTATATCAACAAGAATACGGTTCGTCTTCTAATTGCAAGATTCGGTAAGAATAACACATAAACATCAAGAACATCACACAATTATCAGGAACAACACATAATCATCAAGAACTCCATATAATTATCAAGAACACCATAATTATCAAGAATCTCCCAATATCAAGATCATCAAGATCCCCCATGGGATCATCACATCAATTACCAATAATAATCATCATAACTCGCCAATATACAATAATATGGGGAAACCCTAAGGGGAATTATAACTATAAAAATAGGTTTTGTTGAGACATGGGTTACCTCTTAGCCTTAATTAATGCCTTGGCTACGAAGGATCTTTCTTTAAGCTTTCTTGCTTTCTTGATTTCTTCTAAGGGAATTCTTGGAGCTCTTTTGGGATGGTGAGTCGTTTATTGTGGTGGGGGTTCTAGGTGCCTCTTAAGTCCCCTATTTATATATTTAGGAGTCCTAATTAGGAACTAATATTATAGGCTTGCTAATTCTATTCCTTTTGGGACTAAGGATTGGGTTCCATGGTCCATAGTGGACCATATTAATTAATTAAAGAGAATCCTAATCATAATCTAAATAGTAAAAGACCTACTTCCTTTATTCCTAATAGATAACTAGGTCTAGGATTCCTAATCAGAATCTGAATAGTAAAAGGTTTACTTTCTTTATTCCTAATAGGCTTAAGGCTCTAATTTAGGCAAGGGCCCACGGTTCATGGTGGGCCTTATTAATTAATTAAAGGGAAACCTAACCGAATTAAATCATATTTAATTATTATTAACGGGATTAATTAAATAATTAATCCGGGATTGAAGGCCGTAACACGGGGTGTTACACTCTCCCCCCCCCCCCCCCCCTTACGAGAAGCTTCGTCCCCGAAGCTTGGAAATCATTGCACGGTTAACGAGTCAAGAGAAGAACCGTGGTCCTATAGAGAAGGTATTCCACGGGGAAATTGTATACTTGCACACCTATTTGTGTTGGGTTTTTGGGAACGATTAGGTTTACAGGGCTAAGAGAGTGGGTTTCAAACTTGAGGACACGGTGAATTCAGGAATTAGGATCGAGTTTTCGAGGTTGCAACTTAGGTTGTGAGGTTGCCACTTGTATGGAATCGTTAAAACATGGGATTGAGAATGGGGTCTGAAGGGTAGAAAGGGTTTTGAAATAAGGAAGGGGCCAATTTTCCGAGGGAGGGAAAGGAATTCGGCTAGGATGGGTTAAGGTTTCTCGATCCCAAGTGAATAATCTGGTTAAATGCTTTGATCACGATGCGCCGACGAGCTGATGATCCTCCTTCCTTGGTGTTGGTGCTTGCTTGACTTTAAGATCCTTGTTAGACCTTGCTTCCCAGGCTAAGGTTTCATCCTTCTCTTCTTTCTTGAGGGAATTTCCCGTGGTGATTCAACACTTACTTCTTTAATGCGCCCAAGGTCTTGACCGAGTTGGGTCAACCAAGCCAATCTCTTAGGGCGCACTTCCCAAATTCTTCCCAAAGTCTCTTGGGAGTCGATGGACTTTGGGTTGAATTTCTCTTCTTACTGAATTTCATCTCCTCTTTAGTGGATGAAATTCTTAGTAAGACTTCATGTCTTACCCGAGGTTCAGCATTGTTGTGCCCTGTTTGTGTTATTTTTAATGATGAAGGTGTCCTTGCATGCCCTTTTTCTTTTAAAGCGCAGTCGGTTACCAAATCTCGTTGTGGGATGACTTGGCGACTTTACGAGTCACCTCATTTCCTTGTGTGTCCTTAATGACCCTTGAAGTCTTGGCGCGAATGTGTTCTTCACCCTTTTGCTTAGCACCATGGGCTACGTAGTTCTTGATTCCATACAACTTGTAAGGAGTCCTCTGATTTGCTCGAACGATGGCCATGGTTTGGAGGAGTCCCGGTCCATCCTTAGCATTTTGACTTTTAAGGTTTTCGTGGGTTCTTTGCACGAGTTCCCAACTCGCCTCCTTGGTTTGCGCAATCCTTTACGCCAAACATCCCTAGTCGGTTGTATCGTAGGATCTAACTTCAATTACTCGTGCAATGTAATTGATTGTGATTTCCCGATGGTGTCTCGTGCGTCAAGGTCTTTTACGTAGGACACTATGTTTGGGTGGTCCATGGTTCCTTACCCAATACTCACATTCCTCAATCGAGGCACACAAGTGCGCCACAAATCAATAAAATGAGGGGTTAAGAAATCAGCACATTGTACCAGTGGGTGCGAGGTGGGCGGTCGTCCGCCTGCCAAGCTCCTGCCAAGGACCCGCCAAGGTCCCGTCAAGGACCCGTTGGGGACCCGCGGGAAAGTGACTAGGAATTGTCAATTCCTTCGGGAAAGACCCCAAAAATGCACAGATTCATGTCCTGACAAGTTCCATGCCCTTATGCACAATAAAAGGGACTTGGATACGTAGGATGACCCATCGTACAATGTTCATTGATCCTTAAGCACGAGTTCTAGAGGTAGATATACATACATATATATATATATATATATATCTATGTTTTCTTGGTCTGGGTTTAAAGGTGTGTAAGAAGTGCAAGGGCTAGGTTTCAAAGTCGAGGGGCGGATAGGGTCGATGTCTCAAGGTCGTAATACAGGAAGGAAGGTTGCCACCTTGTACGGGTTTGTCTGTAATGAGGGATCAAGAGCGAGGTTTAGAGTGATAGGACGGATTCTTTAACGAAATGGTACTTGATTGGCAAGGGGAGGGAAAGGGGCTAAGGACTCTTGGCTTCGAGTGATTACGCCTGATTGGGGCTTAGTTGTGGCGTGCAGTCGAACTGGTGATCCCTTTTCCTTGGCTTTGTTTGATTCTAAGATTTTCGTTTTATCTTCTCTTCCCGTGTCGAAGTCCCCTTCGTCTCTATGGCTTCCAGGGGAATTCTCGTGATGGTTTCCGTGCACGTTCCCCTCGGATGTCCAGAAGTCTGGACCCAGTCGGTTTAGTGGGTCAAACCCCTAGGTCTTGACTCCTAATCCTTGCCGAGGGTTCTTAAGGGTAAGGGGGGTTTCGGGTTAGTCTTTCTTGTTCTATTGGGTTTCATCCCTTCCTTGGTGGATGAAATTCTTAGCAAGGCTTTATGTCCTCCTTGAGGTTCGGCCTGTTGCACCTATTTGACGATGTTTTCTGTAGCGAGGGCCCCTGACGCATTGAACGTATTTGTTTGCCCGCTCTTGTCAACGCATGGCGTTCTTCGGTGGCGTACGTACAGGCTATGGTTTCTCGTGAAGCCTTCACGGTTTTCGTGCAAGGGTGGGGTGATACGTATTCGTAACCTCCACCTACTTCGTCGATTCCTATCTAACAACTTATTTTAGTATTGAATCAATGAATTTCGGTTCTTCACGCCCCTGGGTAGGGTAAGGGCCTTATGCTGCTCTACAGTTTTTAACAGGGTTTCCAAACGGAGTGGGGATATGAAATTAGAGTAAGGGCAATAACAATTTAGGGTTTCCGAGGGTTTGGGTTAAGCGCAACGAAGGGTGAGCAAGGTCATGACGGTTGCGAATTTGCTCTTAAGGTAATTAAGGATTCGGGGTGGGAGTTTTCACCAAATAGGGGTATCAAGATGCTGGGGTTTCAGGGCGGATGATATTTTAAATTGGGGTGGTGGGGTCGTAAGGTGTCGCGATATACTTACCTTGCACCCAAGGATTCGACTAATGGTGTCGTTCCTTCGCAACTTTAATAGTTGTCCTAGTTCTCCTTCCTGTTTGTTGTAGCCGCAACCCGGGTTTGCCGAGATAAGGCAACTTGTCGGAAGGTGCATGTCATTTGTCTGACTCGGGGGTTATCGTGGTTACCCTGGGTTGGTGCGTATTGCAGTCCGTCCCTTTTAGCAGTCCTGACTGTAACGCCTCTTCTTAGTAGTCATCCAAATCTTCCTTTTCTTTGGTCAGGGTCCTTGTCAAGTCTTTTGACGGGAGTTAGGACGAGGCGATTTATCGGGTAAGTGTACGTTACCCAGTTGTGGAAGCAAACTTATCTATACGCACCCTTACCTGGTGTGGTGAGCGTAGGGGGAGGTTCCTTTAAGTTAGAGAGGGATGAAGTGAGGGAAGGTTATGTGTAGGTTTCACAATCTCACTGTGCGTCCTAAGATTCCTGGATCCTATGTTCCTAAGTACCTAGAGTTCAAGCCTAGTGTCCTAAAGTCCGGTCTTAAGAGTCTTATCCTAGGGTCAAACTTAAGCTCTGATACCAAGTGTAACACCCCAGATTTTCAAGACATTTAAAACTTATAATAAAGGTAGAATCTTATTAAATCCCAAGATATAAATACAAGCGTTCGGGGTGCTATGCCACACCTGGGCTAGAGAACCCAAGTGCACTGGCTAACTAACTAATATCCTCAAGGCGCAAATACGTAAACGTGGCACGCAGGCCAAAAGGGAAACTATCTACTTCTAAGTTCTAGCGCACTCCAGTGACTTAATCTTCTGTGCCTGAAAGCCAAATATATCTGTTCAGCGAGAGATGCTGGTAACCCACTCCAACGCGTTGAAATACAATACATATAGAGATATATATAGATATACGAAAACCATTTTGAGCATGAAGATATATCCTACGAACTCTAGCTTTAAAACCGGGAATGACTCGACAGGAAAGGCCAGACGCAAGCAACAGTTATAACGAGCATATTCAGTTCACAACAGATAAGGCAGATAAGGCAAAGCATAAACAATGATCATAACCCAACATGAACAATCCCCAATATAAATCCCATAGTCACATCCCCCAAGACACTTGTAATCACAACTCGTCCATGTCACAGCACATAACACACTTTGTTGGCGCCACAGGACCAATCGCATGCCCATACATGAGGGTCAGCGCATATAGCTCTGACACGGCCCTGCAGCCCCCTGCCCCGAATCGCAACACGGAGGGGTCGATCGCAACCGACCGATGAACCGCAGCTCATCATAGTGTTTGATCGCAACCAAACAATGGACCGCAGCCCAAGAGAATGTCATCTGACCGCAGCCAGGAAAAAGGACGAACCGCAGCTCGTATAGAAACGTTTGATCGCAACCAAACGGTGGACCGCAGCCCAAGAGTATCAATCTGACCGCAGCCAGCTTCTGAACCGCAGCTCAGGATAACCAATCCGATCGCAACCGAATTGGGGTAACACACACACATCACACATAGCAAGCACATGCAACCCACATTACACATTGGGAAGGGGGAGAAAGCGTATAACAAAACCTATGCGTGATCCATCACATACTAGGAATAGTCCTAAGGGGTTCATACTTCTTCCACCTAGGTCAACGGGATAGCAATTCAACTAGCATGCAATATAATAGACTCATAAACCTACGAACGGTCCCCGAAACATCAAACTAGATATAGGCACGACAAACGGAGTCCGTTGGGACACCACGGGGAACGGGGGAACATCAAACGGGGAAGCCGGTATCCTGATTTGGGATAATTTCCAGCGGGTAGCCGGTGGGTGGGGGGCCACCCGCCGGCTGCCCGCCGGATAATACTGTACCGGGCAGCGGGTCGCCGGCGGGCAGCTGCCCGCCCGCCGGCCACCCGCTGCCGGGCGGTGTTTCTCGGTCGTGGGTAGGTGGCGGGTCCCCTACCCCCCACCTACCCCCCACAGACTCTTTTCACACACTTTACGCCCCGGGAACCGTTGTGGAACCTGAAACCATGCTTAGACACTTTACAACGAAATTAACGACAACACATAGCCAATTAACGAATCAAATACATGAAACGAACGTCACATAACCTATCATGCTTTTCTAAATATAATCAACACCCAAACATGCGATTTCCACAACCGATAACCCAAGAATAAGATCATACGATACAACCTAGGGTTCTAATCACTTTTATATCAACAAGAATACAGTTCGTCTTCTAATTGCAAGATTCGGTAAGAATAACACATAAGCATCAAGAACATCACACAATTATCCGGAACAACACATAATCATCAAGAACTCCATATAATTATCAAGAATCTCCCAATATCAAGATCATCAAGATCCCCCATGGGATCATCACATCAATTACCAATAATAATCATCATAACTCGCCAATATACAATAATATGGGGAAACCCTAAGGGGAATTATAACTATAAAAATAGGTTTTGTTGAGACATGGGTTACCTCTTAGCCTTAATTAATTCCTTGGCTACGAAGGATCTTTCTTTAAGCTTTCTTGCTTTCTTGGGATGGTGAGTCGTTTATTGTGGTGGGGGGGTTCTAGGTGCCTCTTAAGTCCCCTATTTATATATTTAGGAGTCCTAATTAGGAACTAATATTATAGGCTTGCTAATTCTATTCCTTTTGGGACTAAGGATTGGGTTCCATGGTCCATAGTGGACCATATTAATTAATTAAAGAGAATCCTAATCATAATCTAAATAGTAAAAGACCTACTTCCTTTATT